>NW_020874395.1:15820299-16420299 GCF_003935025.1 Abrus precatorius | reverse complement strand
TTTGTAGGTGCAACTTTATCTTCATTAGGATTGCATGTTCTTGATCATGCAACAGAGTCTCAGAGTGCGCATGGCTCAAGATTAAGAAAATGGTTAGAAAATAGTAAAATAACATTTTAACATGGGATGTGGCTAATATTTTCATGTGGGGTGCGTGTGATTTTCTGGTTTTGAGTGTGTGTGAATTGAAATGGAGTTGATTTGCAAAGGAAGAGGAAGAAGACTTGGTAGTCTTGGCTGCTTGAGAATATTTTACATGGTTTGAAACTTGGACACTCAATATAAGCTTATGATTGTGACAATACTATTTAATGTCATTTTCAAAAAGAAAATCATATAATGAGACATATTTAATTGATAAGATCATTTGTGGTTTTAAAATAATTGAAATAATTGCAGACTAATAGATTATTCATTGTATTTTACTTGAAGTTTGACGTTGACCAAACTTTATATCTGATAGAAATTAATCGATTATCAAATTAATTTATGATGTATGTAGTAAAATTTTGAAAGAAAAAACTTATGATAAGGATATTTATTTCAAAGGGTTCTGTCTTGTCTAACACGAAAATTATTTTTAATTTTTTGGTCTGATTATATTTTAAAAAAATCTTTTAATTAAAAACTATTAATTCACTTTTAAAAAATCAAAACTAACAATACCTAACTATTAACAGTTAAAATAATCACTTTTATATTGATAGTTTGTGATTTATTTTCTCATGTGCTGCACAGACTAGTTTAAAATTTATATTTCTAATTATTAATTCAATAATCAAACTAACATTTGTTTATATTTTGTAAGAAGTAATGCCAAAATATTAAATTAATTCAAATAATTTTTTAATCTTATTTGTGTATTACGATACAAATTTTCACAATTAAATTTAACAATTATCTGATTCAATTTATTATGTTAGTCTCAATATTTTAATGAAATTTTAACATAAATTATATATATATACACACACACACATGCAAGTTAGATAAATAAAGTAAAAATAAAAAAACTAAGTTTTAATTCGTCTTGACGGTTAAATTATTCTTAATGTCATGACATTAAAAGTCTATATTATTTTTATTATTTATCTTTTTCATTTTAAATGTTATTACTAACTTTTAACTCAATATACACTATATTATTATTATTACTACACAACTTATCTCCAAGAATTATTAACATATGATTTTTTTCTATTTAATTATAATATAATACCAAAATTTAATAATTAATAACATTAAATTAATTTGATAGTTGATTAATTACACTATCTTTTCGTAATCCCTTACATGTTTTATGGGGCAACTGTAGATGGGTCAACAAGTCAAGCACATGGTTCCGAGAAAAAAAGATTGTGACTCAAACCAATTGAAACATCTCTGTATAGAACTTTTGGTCAACTGAAACATAATTAGAATAATATTATTTCACAAAAAAAAAATTATATATATTCTTTCAATAATTGAATCTTGGGGACCCATTATTATTCCACCTTGTTTGAAGTTTCTAATGTTTCAATATGTGTTTGCTTCCATATTTCTCAGCTAAGAAATGAATATAAAAATACACATATCACACTATGCTAGCAGCCTAGCACTCACCAATGTTAAATAAAATTAGTAACAATTTAAGTTTCATGTATGGGTGATTTTAAATTCACTTTTGTTAATATTAACCATTAAATTTAAGAAAAGTTTATGAATAATATAAATAAAAAAGTGAATAATAATATTTTATTAGGTAAAAAATCATGCCTTACTGATTTCCTTACATAAAAATATGTTTTTAACTATAAGTAAAAAAATTACAAATAAGGATAAAAAAAAGATCCAAAAAGATTGCTCTCCTCTCATATTAAATTTTATTCTTTGATCTGTTCCTCGAGCATTTCAAGTAATAGAAACACATAAAAATTAAAAAATTTAATGTAATTATATTTTTTCTTTTGTAACCACTTCTTTCATGAGAATATTAAAAGAAACAAAACATTGGTCTATTTATTATGAACTGTTGAGTGTCGTGTTAGTACTTTTTCTCTTAGTCTTTTAACTTAGTCTTACCCTAAAAGCACGCATTTGTTGAAAGTATAACATTCCACCATAGAGGACAATGATGTAGTGCCCACTGCATTGACTTGTGGAAAATGCATCTTTTTTTCAGAATCAGCACTGAATCTTCAATTGGGCACCCAAGTTTACATTTATTGGGTTGTTAACCCCAAACTTTATAAATTTAATGTAATAAATGTGTTTTTTAAATAAAAAATTATCGTTTTTAAATATTTCAATTTAACCATAAAAAATTAATAAAAAATATTGAATCTTGTGATATATCACAAGATCTTTAATAAAAAAAAAAATTTATAATATCGTGTATATTTTACCATACTTTAAGAAATCAATGATTTTATTATTATTTGAATATAAAATATCATATAAGATATTAATATCAATTATACAATAAAAATAGACAATTAAAATCATAAAGAATTAAAATAATAATGAGTCAATCCATTCATGGCGAAGACTTTTGCAGCTTCAAGTCACGCACTCAATCAAGGATAAGGTCTCTGCTTCTGATTGTCAGTCCCCGACAGACAGAGAGTGATTCGCACCTTCTTCCATTCAATGCATTTTCTTCCACTTAGATTTAATACTTTCCATTTATAAAATAATAATAATTTTCAATTAGAAATCTAATGTGAACAATACAAAATGATTTTCAATTATTGTACCATTGAGAATAAAGGAGTTCACCTGTGTATCTTTTAGTTTAAAGTCAAATAAAATTGATTTTGAGTAAAATAATTTTAAGTTATTAAATATTATTAAAATGTGTATTTTTTTTAACTTTGAAACAGAGGAGTCTATGCATCTGAAGTGTACAACTTAAGTAGTTGAATTTATGATATATATTTTTTATTTTATCATGCGCACCAAACGCAGCCCTTCAGACTTTATCTACTATGATAGCTTAGATACAACGTATATTTAAAGTACATTATTATTTATTAAAAAAATTTATTAGTTTAAGCATATTTAACTTTAGGCTGATAATACGAGTTTAATTCATTGGATTGACTAACATAATTTACAAAATTTGACGATGCAGGTTCAGATTTCGAACCCTGATTTGATTTTTCAACTCATCTGAAAAACGTGATAGGTTGAACCATTTTTTTTTATCTTTAATTAATTTCAGGACATAGCAATTAGCAAAATAGGGTAGGTTAACCTGTTTTGCATCCTATTTAACTTTATGAGTGGACATAAAAAGTAACAATTGGAAAATCATGAAAAGAAAAGAATATTAACTTTTGAGATATAAGTGCGTTTAAATAATTAGTTTAATTAAGTGTTTAATTAATATTTTTCAAAACTAATATATTATCCCATAATACTGGATCAGGTCTACTTAAATGTAAAACAACAATCTAGTCTAATATAAAATGAATTCAAATTCTCTCCATTTTCTTCTTTATTTCAGTTAAATTTTTAAGTAAAAGTTGAAGAGGAAAAAAGTAGTACATCAACAAATTTTTCATACTTATTAATAAAATAGTTATGCTTTTTCTTTCTTTTTTGTTTTGGTAGTACAAAACACGCTTAAAATAATGTGAAATTCATACAAATAAAAAAAATGTTTTGCGAAATTGTGTGTTCTTTTATGTATTAATAATGTGAATTTTATACCCGTGATCTAAAAAAAATCAAACATAAAAGTCAATATCACATACTACATTTTAATGTAAAATTTCTGACTAAAAATATTTTAAATACTTGTCTCGATCATGTTCAATAATTTAAATTAATTTTACTAAATTTAAAATAAACAAGTACCAACTTATTTACTAAAAATTTGTGAAATGTATGTTATTTGTATATTATTTTTTTATCTTACAAACTGTGAAACAATTGATTACGTGTAGTTGTAATTCTTTGAAAACAATACAATAAAATAAAGCGTTCTCAATGATTAATTCAAGGCTAAAATTCAAGAAACAACTCCTATTATAAATAATGTATGCAATGTTTTTTAATTTTTTTGAGTTCATAAATTCATCAAATTGTACATTTTAACTTCATGTAAGGGGTTGCTACAGATGTACAAAGAAGTCAAAATTGACTTGTTGAGAGAATTATGTTGGGTAAGTTTCAAAAAACAAAGCAATTATCTATCTGCACAACTAGGAAGAGGATATTCCCTTCCTTCTATCTATCTACTAAGTTCTACTTTCTGAAGAATCTGAACAATATCTATCAAGATGAAAGTGAGAATTTACAAAGGAACGGTTTCTTGAGGAGGTGAGAGGGGGTGTTTTCTTAATGGAATTTAAAACCGGGTATTGGGACAACTGGGTGTTTCAAAATCCTGTGCGGTTTGTGAACTGGTTGTGCCTCTGTTAAAAAGAAAAGGGGGGAAAAAGACAGTTTAGTTCTCTGTTTTTTAACCAAATCTAGTCCTGCCCATCGTTACCACAGTACTCTCTCATTTTGCCTCTTGTTTAAAAAATTTATTGGAGCCTCAAAATTCAGGGGTGACTTTTACCTTTTGAGAATACTCGATAATTTTTTTAAGAATATATCCTAAATGGGTACTACTACAATGCTGCTAATGACTCTAAAATGAAGAGTAATACTGAATTTAATTTCTGAAAAGAAAAGAAAAAAGTCATTTAACCCAACTTAATCTCTAAAAAACTAGTTACCAAATAATCTTTCAAAATTACAAACGTGAAACTAATGTTCTTTCATCTATTTAACATTTCTAGAGAGTGGGTCAACAATAGCTTTTGCCGAGAATTAAAATGGCGTGCATTTTACAGTTTTAAGATGTATTTAGAAAAGAAAAAAATGACCCCTTACATCTTGTAAACTATTTTGCATTTATTTTTTCGAAGACCTAATTAAAATCAGTAATTATTTTCAAGAACTAAATTGAGTGTTTACTCCAAACCAAATTAAACACAGCTTGTAGGCCACCAGTCACAACAGTAATCGAGCCCGTGGGCCATTGTTCCAAGCTAACGATTGTGGATTCATCAGAACCCCATTGACCATTGTAGCCGGAAAATTATGCCGGCACGAAACCAGAGTCTACTTATGAAAGAAATTTGAATCCTCTAAATTGAGCCAAGTCTAAGGAAAGTAAAAGAATATATGATCAATGTGGGCTTGATGATCAATATTTAAAATCAGCAAAGCATTATTTTCATCCTATACAAGGATACTCAGTTCCTTCACGTTTTGCTTTAAAACCTAAATAAAAAACATTTGATCGGATGCCAGTCAATACTAAACTCATAATTTACACCAATTTTCTCAATCAATGATCCAGTGATTAGTGAAGTGAAATGAAACTCAATGTTGTCAAGGTGTAAACAGTGAAGACACAACACATTCACAGAAATCGAATCGAATGAACATAACTTCTGTTTCAAGTGAAAGGGAACATCTTAAACTTTCACGATTACACTAACACTAATTACACATTATTGTGACAAAAAACCGTATAATTAAGTCGAGTCTACCGCTATACTTAAATTATACATTATAGTGAACAAAAAAATTTAGGAAACAGGAAACAAATTTATGATACGATAGACAATCATCAAGTAGTGAGGTTCAATTCATCAACAAATTCAATAATTCTTCATTCCGCCACAAAATTCCCTAACCCTAAAACCAACCTCGCTTACTTATACTCAAAATTGGGAACAGGAGGCGCATCGAAACTTTCTAGAATCTTCGTCTGGCTTTCCCCGATAGTACTTCCCCCCTCTTTCTTCCCTCCGCCGAACAACCCTCCGAGCCACGACGGCCCCGCCGAAGCAGAATCTGTCGTCGTCGTCGACGGCGGCGGCTCCTCCATGATGATCGGCATAGGCTGATTCGCGCTGAGGAACTTGTTGAGCATGATGCCGGCGCCTTCGATTAGAGCAAGAATGACGCCGCCGAAAGCGGCGGAGCGAGCGGAGGCGGCTAAGCCCTGGCGCATGGAGAGGAAACCGCCGGTGGCGGCGCCGGCGACGATGGAGTTCCATGGATCCTCTTTCTGGCGAACATAGACCATGGTGCAGTCAAAGGCGGAGAAGAGACCGCCCCATACGGCGAAGCTTCCGCCAACTCGAGGGGCGTTGAGACGAACGGCTTGGGAAGCGCCGATGAGACGATCACCTTTGGGGGTGTTGTAGAGACCTTTGAGGAAGTGAAAGGCGGAACCACCGACCGCACCCATACCGAACGCGCCTCCTATGTCGTCGAGAATCCGATCAGGGCATGGTTCTCGTGACGTCTCTGGGGTTCCCATGCTCTCTCTGTTTAGGGTTCCGGTTTTCGGAACACTCTGGCGTTGGCTCTGTGAAGAACCTCCCAAAAATTGAAACAAAGAAACTTAGTTCAAAAATTTTCCTTTATTCCTCTTTATTTGTGGTTTTTTAGTAATTTGCTTAACGTATTTATAAAGACATAGACCATTAGAAGACGACTCAACCCTTTCATGATATTAGATATTTATTTTCAGCGGGGATTATTAAATTTTATATGAATCAAATGTTTTTAAATATAAATATTTTAAATATTTATCTATATTTTAAAAATATACAGTAGATATTAAAATAAAATTATTCGATAAATTAACAATTTAGTTGTGAATTTTTATATCTTAATTCAATTTTTTATCTAAACTATAAATATTTTTTTTATTTCAAATATATTTTACGCGAGAGTTTGAACAAAGTAGACGATGATTTTTTTTTATTTCTAAATATTATTTTATTAATAAACAAATGTTTATCTTTTTGATAAATTTCTCAAACTTATGTCAGAAATAAACGTTTATCTTCTTTTAAAAATATACATTAGATGTTAAAATAAAATTATTCTATAAATTAACAATTTAGTTATGAGTTTTTTTGTTACTTATTTAAAAATATACATTACATATCAATATTTTTTATTTCATAATATATTTTACGCGAGAGTTTGAAATGACAATATTTTTTTTAATATTTAGTATAATTACATTTATTGAATTTAAATTTAAGAGCATATGTTAAATTATAGTAAATAGTTAATAAAGTATAATAATTATTAAAAAATTATTAAATAAAATAACTCTAATATTTTTTTAATACAATTTAATTTTGATCATAAAAAATTATTATTTAATAATATTTTAATTTTTTTAATATATATCAAAAGACATGTAATAATAAATTTATATCAAGCATGATGTTATTGAATTTAATATATTAATAATATTAATTCTTATAATTTTTAATAAAAAGGAATATTAAAAAATATATTATATATATTTAGGAAAATAATAAAAAAGTCATTTCCATAACTAAAAGATGCACTGCCTCTTATTAGTAACTAGTGACGGTATCGATGAAAGTGTGTTTAAACATTTAATAATATAAAATTATAATGCTTTAACTTAAAAATTGAAGTAACAGGATATTAGTATTAACATAATACTAATTATAAATAATAAATAATTATATTAGAAAACCTAATAATTCATGATAAAATATTACAACAATATAAAAAATAATATATTATATAAAAACTAATAAAGAATTTATATCAATTTTTATATTATCAAGAATGAAATTTTAAAGAAAAAATATATTATATCAGTACAAATAAAATATTATCAAAGAGATTGTCTATAAATCACAATTAATAAAAGCATTCTACCAATAAAAAATAATCAGATAATAATGTTATGATAATATTTACGATACTTTATCATAAATTGAAGGAGTTTTAAATTAAATCATTATATTCCTGCTAGGGAATAACTCGTCTTTATTGAGATAAAATAACATATTTTCTTATACAGCTGACATCGTCTGACGTAGGGTTGTATACCTATAAAAAGCATTCCGATGATAAAGTCAAATATCGGTTTAGACAATAAATATTATTTAATATTCAAAAGTCAATCATTTACTTGTACCTTCTACTTTCCTTTTATAGACATTATTATGTGCTAATAGACTTTGTGAGTCAATCCTGTTTTCATTCAGCTTTTTAATTAAGCTGGTAATATTTTTTATAATTTATCTAAAATAACTTAATTATTCTTTAATTCGTTATTAACCTGATTAAAAGGGTAATCGTCTCATTTAGGCCAAAAAGATATTCAGATTTTCTTTTTACAAGAAAGACTGAGTAGTGTCTTATCTAGTACACATTGTATATATTCCTATTTATATGTTAAGATATTCATTAAAAGGAATAAATACTTAATATACTTCACTGTTGAAATTGGAAGCATTTTCTCCACTTTGTTTGTTATGGCTATACAATAGCATGATGTTTTTGAAACGTGCATTTACATGTTTGCTTGCAACTTTGCATGGAGACTCTAATGGTAGTTCAAACAGCAGTTGTGAGATAATGATGCATATCTAGTGAGTTTTGAATTTTTGGAGTGTCGTGACGGCATAAATGGTGGTAGAAAGCTGTTTGCAGTAGCTTTTGTGACGATGAACAATAAACTTGACAGTGATGAACATTGAACAGAGCATAACTCATTTTAACCTGTTCAAAGATTTGCATACCCAAAAAACCACCACTTGAAGAACACGAGATGAAATTTAAATAGAAGTGGGCTAAAAGACACAAAACTGGTTGCTTATGGATTTGGTGATTTTAGTCTAAATTGGACCATACCCAACCAATTTTTAACTTAATATTTTATTCTTATACATGGTTAAAATAAAAATAAATAAATAAATCATGCTTAAGCTTAATATTTTTAATTATGTGTGATAAATCTTGACAAATTTATTAATAATATTATAAAAACTTAAAAAGATAAGTTAAAAAAACTATGAATATTAAATATAGTAAAAGTGTATAGATTTTATTTGCTAATTAAAAAAATACAGCAAAATTCTTTAAAATGTAATTATTTTTTATGTATTTATTGTAAATTGCTATAATAATATTACCATTATTTTATGTTAATAACTCTATCGATTGTTATTGTAAATTTTCAAGAACATGTGTCCTTAACTTTATTATTTGTGGTGATTTTTTTTAAAGTATTGTTAATGTTATATTGTTTTTATTTTTATGTTAATAGTAACATTAAGTCTACTTTTTATTTCAAAATATTATTTTATTAATAAAAAGATGTTTATCTTTTTGATAAATTTGTCAAACATATGTCCTTGTCTATAGAAATAGACGTTTATCTTTTTAAAAAAATTATTACAAAATTCAATATCATCTAAAGGCAAAAAGTTAATTATTTGCCCAGAGATAATATGAAACGGGAACAAATTTTTATTTTGTTTGAGTTTATAACGTTCATTCACTTTTTATCATTAACTCTTTTAATACCCAAAATGTAGCTATTGATTCATGCATGCATCTGTCAAACTAAATTTTAGCATGCATCTGTCACTTGTATATGAGTTTGTGTAATCGTCACACAAAAATAAGGAATTTAGCATTGATTTTCTGTAACTGTTACAAGAAATTGAAGATTTAGCATCAATTTTGTGTAACTATCACTAAAAATAATGAATTTATTGTCGATTTTTTGTAACTGTCACAAAAAAAAGTGAAATTTAGCATTAGCATTGTCACTGTCAATGTCAAATTGTCTTCTCTTACCATGACAACAAGTTTCCAATAATCCTTTATTATCCTTTTCACTTCCTCTAAATGGCTCTCTTTCAACTATTCACACTATCAATTATCTAATATATATGTTGTAATGTTGAAAAATGAATGGAATGGGAACCCAAATAAATAAAGAAATAAGTAAAAAATGCAAAATAATGGGAGAAATGTGTGGAAGTCAAAATTTAAATAGGATAGTGTTCCTTGCTGCTTAGACTGGTATTTGAATTTTAAAATTTAACTGCAGTTTAAAATCGCCACTAAATAACTTTTGTAAATTGTAAAATTTAGCTACTCAATATAGAATTTGAATTTCAAAATTTAGCAACTCAAAAACACCACAAATTTAGTTGTGTCACCAAATTTAACGTTGATTTTATAAATTGACGATAAAAAGTTAGAGACAAATAAAACTGCCATTAACTGATAAATTTAACTGTCACGAATGAGTAATTTTTTTGTAGTGATGATTTTTTTTTAGCACAAATGTCTAATCTTACGTATGATATTGGAGTTCTAATGAATCTTCATTGATTTGTTCTTTAGTAGTTGTAAAATGGGAGCTTTTTATGTAAATAAATTAATTTAAATGACTATGTCTTGAAATTATGATAATAGAAGTTGACTTTACATCTAAATGAAACAGAAGTCAATTCAAATCGATTTTTTCTTATTTAATAATTATTGTTTATAAATAAATCAATTTTTTTTGCTGTCTAATTTTTCTTTATACTGAAATCAACTATAATCAACTTTTGTTATTTTTTTTTAACTTAGAAGTCAGTTTAAATCGACTTTCATAGAACTGTTTCATATCACTGAAGTCGATTTAAATAAATTTATGTTTAAAATATAAGTTGATTAAAATAGATTTCAATATAAATTAAGTTGCGTTTGCTATAAATAGACATACACAATTTTTTGACTTTGCATGATTCTGTTCAATAACTTATGAGGTTGAGTGTGAAAATTATAGTGAAATGACAGAAAATAACATTAATGTACTTATATATTATAGTGGTGAGATTGTAAGGATAATAGAGGGAGAGACATTTTGTGGTGAATTGCTACATTTGGAGAACCGAATATTGAAGCCTTGGAGAAGTATAGGGAAATAAGGCCAAATGATATTCAATATAAAAGGTGGCAAATTTAAAAAGATAAGCATACTGATCACATGTTTAATTATTTTAACTCGTTTGTCGAAGTTTGTATAATAGAGCTTTTTGTTAAACTACAATGTGATCATTTTATTTCTAGAGGTTTAGATCCAGATCCATAACGTTCTTTATCAAATCTAAGCCCATTAGTTGAGATGTTTTATCATGACATGTACAATTCACACAATGAGGTAGGTTTTTCAAGTTTTGAACATGTTGTTAAACAAATTAAAAAGTCATTATTACGAAATCCATGAGAATAAATGAGACAAGATAGCTTGGTCAAAGATTTTAATTTTATTGTGGCGTAAAAGGATGATAAAGATGATGAAGAGGAGGGTCTTGATGATGAAGAAAACGAATAATTATTTGATTTATAAAACCATTTATTAGGCATACTAGACGTTGTACATTATCTGTATGAAATATGAGAATGTATGTAATTTAGGTCTCCAACACTCCACAGGTGCATCAATGAGTGACATGCCAAAAATTAGTATGTTTAATAAATGGTTTTATCCTTAGATATAGAGTGACAATCATATTATAGCTTCTACTTTTTAAAATTTGAACTTTTTATAAGATTAAAAAAAATTGTAAATCAGGTATTATTCACCAAAACTAAAAAGAAATATCAAAATATTGCTTACTATTTTGTTTATGTACAATATAATATAAGATATAAACACATTACAACAAATTATACTTAAATTAATTACCTCACAAAATAAATTTAATAAATAATATAATATAATTAAGATTATCTTAACGTATAAAGTCTATTAAAATAAATAAACAAATAACTATAATACAAATCAACAGATAAAACTCTCAAAATAAATTTAAATATTTAATATTTTTTAAATTTAAATTTATTCTAATTCACCAAGTTATAATCTAAATATTTACTTGTCTAAAATTATAATTATTTAGTTTATTTCAACAACGAGTAAAAACTCTAATATAAAAAGCATTATCAGTTTTTTAACTAATAATTAATTAAATATGTAACAAACATTATATGTTATATATACAATATACGTTATATAATATATTATGATAAAAGATAAATATATAACAGTCAAATAATTAAATATACAATAATTAAATAATATTTTTAAATATTTATCTATACTGATAATTTATTTGCAATATAATAAATAAAATTAAGTAACTTTCTATTATTATCCATTTCTATTACAACAACGTTAAACTTCTTTCTCTTATTTTCTCGTAAGAGATTCTTTAAAGAGGCTTTTTCTTCCTTTTATATTAGCCATGGTAATAGATACATAGGCATGCAAAAGTTAATTAAAGTCAAATGATAAAACATTCTAAAGTTAATTCAAGCCAACTTCTATCATTACACTAAAGTCAATTCAAGCTGGCTCTTAAGCTGGACTTCTTTCTTCTTAATTTTTTTTTTCTTTCTATTAACAACTAAACTTTATATTATTTTATTTCTATTTATCAATGTTTTATGCGCAGACTATTTAGTAACAATAAAAAAAGAAACACATAATGTTATTGGAAAAAAATGAATAATGTAAGATATGGATAGATGATTTTCATTATAACACATTTTGAATGTTCAAAATTTGAACAGTCAATGACTAAATAATAACACTCCAAATAGGTCTAACTAACACACATTGAAACCTGACAAATAGATATAAAAATAATGCCATCCTAGAATCCAACACTAGTAACCAGACCACCAAGAAGCCAATGAAATCATAGAACCATCTTCTTCAACGATCACGCTACAACATTAAATCATGTGCAACATACTACTATAACACCCTCTTTGAAATCATAATTGGCCTCCACTATAGTCTATAGAGAATTGTTACTTTTCACACCCTAAAAAAAATCATAACCATTATCTTTCTTCACTGCATCATCTTCAACATCAACCATTTTAAAGATAAGATTGCAATGCTAAAATTTCCCCTTCAATTACTTCAATTTTGTTGTCAAGTATGAGCTCCACTAAAAACTTTACTACATTCAAATGAGGAAAGTTGGTTGAAATGAAATATTTTTGATTTTTTTATTTATTTTAATCTATCTAAATATTTTGTCAATCATTAGCAAAATAACCCAATCCTAAGCCCAATTTAACAAGCACAGCCCATTTGAAAAAAAACAGAAGAAACCCATACCTAACACCAATTTTCCCACCAAAAGAAGAGTGGAGTTGAAAGGCACAAAAATAGCCTTGAATTTCGCCTTCCCGCTCGCACCCGCTATCTTCGAAATTTCAGCGCCTATTATAAATACTACCCCACCATTTTCATTTTTCTCTCTCTCTCTACCTAATCTTATTAACCTTCTTCTCTTGCTCACTCAGTTAACCTTCTTCTCTTGCTCACTCAGTTAACCTCCTTCTCCTCCTCCACCATGTCGAGCAAGCGCAGAACCAGGTCTTCTTCCGTCGCTTCCGGTGATTCAGCTCCGAACAAGTCCAGGAGAACGGTAGATTCGAGGAGTCCCGTCGTTGAAGAAGTCTTAGCAACTTCCTCTGCTGTAAAAGACGAGCAAATTAGCTTTGTGGATGCTTCTCCTTTGACACCTGACGAAGATGGAGGGCCTAACTCTAGATTCGTGGGAGATCCAATTCCCGACGAAAAAGCTAGGCTACGTTGGCCACATCGGTATCAGCAGGAGGTACGTTTCTCTTTGCTCATGAAGTCATAAGCACTGTTGTATAATAAAGCGTAGTGTACAGTGATGCTTTGTGATTTGTTCTGCTTCGAAATTATAATATAGATAAGCCAAACTAGTGTATATGCAGATTTATCTGTTTCCACGTTTTAAGTTGTTAATTATGAGGAAAGGGAATCCGAAGGGAGTGTCTATTTGAATTTAACCATTATACTTTGTTTGAATAGATATTGCAAATTAGGGATATTTCTAGCTGTATTGGTCGCTTTATTTGGGCGTAAGTTTTTTTTTTTTTTTTTAAACAACGGTTCTCATATATCTAATACTATTCTCTATTTAATTTTGTTTTTTTTGATTTAGTTCTCACACTTTACTTTGAATATACTTTTAGTTTCTTAATTTTAATTATATATATATATATATTTATTTAATTAACTATTCAAATTTAATTTGTCAGATTAAAATCTCACTCATTGTTAAATAAAAATGTAATATATTATCATTTTTTATAATTAATAAAAATATAAAAAATACATAAAATATTATAAAATTTATATATATATATATATATATTAAGTTTATGCAAATTAGTGATATGTTATATTTTTTTAATATTTTTATTAATCATTGAATAACTTTTTAAATGAAAATTTTAATTTGAATAATTAGTAAACAATGACAATTAAATGTAAGTAATTTAAATTACTTAAAAGCTAAAAGTAAGGTTCATAAATTCTAGTGTTAGTTCTTAAATCCTTACTATTTTATGATTATAGTTAAAAGAAAAGTTAAATTGCCATCAAACTTTTTTTAAAAAACTTGGATTGGCTTGGGATAACTCGTGTAATCTTGTATAAACTCTTTAAGACTTAAATGATTTTATCTTGTCATCATTCTTTTGTTGGGGGACGTCCTATAACCTAGCGTCTATCATTCATACTTGTTAATAGCACGCTATAGTGGTGTTATCTGCGGCGCAGTCGCTAGCTGCCACTGCCGCCCCCGCGGGGTGTTTGGTATGTCGCGGCTGGTGCGGGTGTTAGCGGCCAAAATAGGGAGACGTTTGCGTTGCGATCGCGTGATTTGGGGGAAAAAAGAAACCCTATTCTAATTTTTAATAAAATGTATCGTTTGTATTATTTTTTAAAGGTAGAAAGGTCATTTGGGGAAAAGAAAGAAACTCATCTTCCCCACTGGCTCCTCTCTCCGCGAAAAGTCTGAGCCTCTGCGTAGCGGTTTCTCCCATTTTAATCGGCGCACCCATTCCATTTTGATGGAGAAATCATCTTGTTCGGAGGCTCACCTGCTCCATTTCGCCGGAGGAATAAACTTTTCTGGCGTCTCTGTTTTTCTGCTTATCGGAAAAATCAGATTTTCTAGCGTCTGTTCACTGATTTATGATGCGAAGCATTTTTGTTTAATATAACACTCATGTTGTAATGTTTTACACTATTATATATGCATGTTATAAATCTCTAAATAACGGTTATTCTGCTTATGCTAGTCTGCCATTGCCTCTTAGGGGTCAACCGCTATTCGATTAACAACTATGCTATCTTTAACCTGACATGCTAAGAACCCTGTGTTGTTTGGAGCTCTCTCTAAAATGCATAAAATATTATACTTTTATATGGAATGCTTTTAAGCAATATTATGTTTTAAAATTTAATAAGTTTTTTTAACTTGTACGTACCAAATTTAAAATTATAATATTTAATATAATTTAATACATTAAGGGGTTTTTTGAGAAAGATGATTTCGGAGGGAAAGAAAATGGGAGGAATGATAAAATTTATATTTTAAATTAATATATTTAAAATTAATATTTTAAAAAAATAATAGATATAAATTAATATATTAACAAAAATTTAATATATTAATAATATATTTATTATCATAAATAATATATAATTTTTTATTTTAAAATTAAAAATATGCTCTCTTTTTTTTTTCTAAATATTTTTTCTCAAACATACTCTAATACTATTAAATATTATATTTTTAATATAAATTTACAATATATAATTTTTTATTTTTTACAATATTGTACAGGTTAAAAAAATCAAATTTATTATAACCATAATTCATGACACTTTAATAACATGTTGATTAAACCTTGTTTTAAAACCAAAATATTAATAACTTAATTTATATATCATACTTATTACGGTGCAATCGTGGCATTCGCAGCTAGAACAGGGAAACACTCACGTTGCAATGATGTGATTTGAAAGAAAAAAAATCTTAATTTTTATAAAATATTTTGTTTGAATTATTTTTAAGAGTAAAAAGTTTATTTATCCTATATAAAACATATACGTTGATTTCGTCTTCTCCACACTTTCTTCTCGTTGGGAAAAGTCCAAGTTTTTGTGCAGCAGTTTCTCCTCTCCAACGTTTTCTTTTTCACCTAAAAAATAAAATATTTTGGTGTCTCCTTTTTAATATAACACTTATGTTTGTATACATAACTTATTAATATGATTATATATTTTTAAATCGTAATCATCCTACTATCTACTATATGCTATTCTACTACCCCTTTTAGGCTCAGATTAACAGCAATGTTATATATATATATGTGTGTATATATATATATATATTTTTTTTTATGTGTTTCTTATTCTATCATGACTTGTGATAGGTTTCTACATTATATTTAATAATTTTTTAATGTATTCAATGATACATATTAAAATATAAAGAACATTTTTAATTAAAAATTATAGTACTAATATATTAAATAGTGTAATATCTTATATTTTTAATAAATATTCTATTAATAATAATAATTTTTTATTGTATGTTGGATGTATGGTAAAAAATTTATATATTTAAATATTATGGTACATATTTTTAAAATATCTTATATAAAGCATCTTATACAGGATGTAATCCTTTTCCTTAAATCTGGATCCACTCAGCACATTGCTAGGAGTATTAATGACATTGAAACAAAAGATCCAATGCCTGCAAGTAGTGTCAAAACATTTAAATTTTTAATTAGTTTTTTATTTTGTAAAATAAAATAAACAATGCATGTGTCGAAGCATTAAATACATTTAATATTTTTTTATTAGTTTTTGATTTTATAAAATATAACATAAAATGCAAGTGTCAAAGCATTAAATACATTTAATTTTTTTATTAGTTTTTATTTTATAAAATAAAATAAACAATGCAAGTGTCAAAGCATTAAACAAATTTAATTTTTTTATTAGTTTTTGATTTTATAAAATAAAATAAACAATGCAAGTATCAAAGCATTAATAAATTTAATTTTTTTTATTAGTTTTTGATTTTA
This sequence comes from Abrus precatorius, assembly GCF_003935025.1. NCBI lineage: Eukaryota > Viridiplantae > Streptophyta > Magnoliopsida > Fabales > Fabaceae > Abrus > Abrus precatorius. The sequence continues at coordinate 16,403,520 of NW_020874395.1, read as the reverse complement.
TAAATTAAATTTTATTTTATTTTCTTAATATACTATGATAAAAAATGACATTTTACAAATTTAAAGTTTTAAATATTAAAATGTAATGTATATAAATTTGACCTTTTATTTTAAGGAATGATTAAAGAAGATTTAGTCACTTTCATAATTTGTAATTATAAAGATCACAAAATAGTAATAAAAATGACATTTGTTGTTTTTTTATGTACCATTCTAATATTCATAAATGACTTTTTAGCTCTGTTTAATAGAAAAAAAAATTAGAAATGTTTATTTTGATATAATGAAAATTATTATGTAACTAATTAAGCATAAGATTATGTACTTTGCTAAATAATTTTAAGACTAAACACCTAGTTTTATTCGTGAAACTTAGTTATATCTAAGTTGTGTTCTAACTTTTAAAATTATAAATTTTAAATGTTTTAAATATTTGATCTTTTTCTTAATTTTAAATACATAATTAGTTTTTTAATTGTTACTGTTTCTGCAAACTGTATACATGTAGACTGTAGTTTATCTTTTTATGATTGATCTGTGACCAGCGCATTTTTAATTCTAGTTCTTTTTTTCTTGGTTTTAGACAAAGAAACAATCCGCTGGGTCAAAATCAAACAGGTATGTTGTATGTTAGGATTTAGGAGAACTGTACTTATTGACTTTTTAAGTTATGGGTCACTTCCTTTTCTCTGGAGCTTCCAGGTGTTGGTCGCAGACTCGCAATCCTGTGCTGATGTGTTATACTTTGTTTTTATGCATAGAAACGTAGACGAGGAGATTCTTCAGGCTCGACGTCACTACACACAGGCGGAAGTAGATGGATCTATGCTGTATAAACTTTATGATGATGCCCATGTTAAAGTGAGTTTGAATATGTTTACTATTTTATTTCCATTCAGTGCAGTTATAACATGCATGGTTCTAACTTGTTTCTGTGGTTCGGTTTAAAACAGTTTATTGTCTCATTGCTTGATTCTCTATGTTTTGGAAAATAGTTGTGCTGAAAACGTGAAACCACTTTATTCCACAATGAACAGAACTACTCATTGTGTATCCCTGGGAATCATTTATCTGATTGAATTTGTGTTTTTCGTTGCCATTAGGTAAGCCTCCAGAATTTCTATATGAACATCTGCAATTGTGATAACAGTCCCAATTTTAAAACTCTTTATGTCAATATGACTAAGAGATTGTTTGGAATATGCCAAGAAATGATTCAAGTTTAATTGTAAAAATATTGCTGCCACTCAACTTCATGTACAGCTTGCTTTTCACAATTGGTTTTGTGTGAAGAATCGATTTTGAATAGACAAATGAAACACTAAACAAGCACTGTATTTTGAGAAGTGTCAAGGGATGAGACTGGAATGTGATTGGGTTAGCCTAGTATATGGATGCACCAAATGACTATAGAGTTTCATTTTCAGTTATTGTAATATCACTTTTATTTGCTGCACATTTGCCTTCACGCTGTAGACATCAATGATGTGATCTGTACATTTTTCATATTCAGGCAGAGGAAGGAGAGGACAATTATATTTGTAAAATTGTTGAGATGTTTGAGGCAGTTGATGGGACATTGTATTTTACGGCACAATGGTATTACAGGGCAAAAGACACAGTGAGTTGTATTTTGTTGTTTGTTTTTAGATCTTATGTTGTGTTCAACTGCAATTTGATGGTAATCTATCAAGTTTGAATCTCTTTACTTCTCAGGTCATTAAAAACCTTGCATATCTTATTGAACCAGAACGAGTTTTCTTTTCAGAAGTCCAAGACGACAACCCATTGGATTGTCTTGTTGAAAAGTTAAACATTGCCAGAATACCCCTAAATGTACATTAGCTGGTTATGATTATCTTTTGTATTGCTTTCTCTATTTTTTTATTTGTTATTACTGGTAATATTACTTTCCAGATTTTTGTAATAATTTAGTTTGATTCCAGGTAGATTCATATGCTAAGAAGGAAACTCTTCCAGCTTGTGATTATTATTGTGATACACAATATCTCTTGCCGTACTCCACATTTGTCTACTTACCATCAGGTTTAATTTTATCCTTCGATCAATTTTTTGAATTCTATTTTCATTTTTATGTTTTTAACTGCTGCTCATTTTTGGTGTAAACTTGCAACTCAGAATGTAGGGAAATTGGTAGTGAGACTTCATCAACAATATCATCTGAGACTGAGGGAAATGGGAAATCTGAAGTGAACTCTGTATTTAAGGAAGGTTTTCTTCCTGAAGAAAATAAAGATCCTGAGCTGAAGTTGCTAGATTTATATTGTGGTTGTGGAGCAATGTCAACTGGTTTGTGTCAAGGTGGAGTTTTATCTGGCGTGAACCTTTATACTGTGAGTTATTTGATTCTTTGTGGTAAAGCAATCCTTTCAATTTATTTTGTTCTTGCTGTGTTTATTTTGATCTAATGCTAAATAATCCTTTTCAATAGAAATGGGCAGTGGATTTGAATGGATATGCTTGTAAAAGTCTTAAGTTAAACCATCCTGATACTGAGGTAATTCTATTTCTTTATTTGTTATGTATTGTGCTAACTATTGTTTTGCATCCTTCATATTTTGTGTTAGAGAAGGTTGTTATGATATGATATATAGGGAACATATTCAAAGCAATATGGTGAATTGAAAACATCCCAGCTGAAAATGAAAAGCAAAAAACAAATGAAATGCACACCTTATTTTCCAAAGGCTGATTTCTATTAATATGTCACTTAACCCTCTCAAAAAAGTAATCTTTAGTGTTACACAGAATTGCACATAGTCATCTAGGTAGTTTTTAACCTGTTGATATGATGAACAACAACAATACTATGCATTCTAGTAATCAAGTTGGTTGTATTCTAATATATGTTAACTGTGGAAATGATAAACCTATTGTAGACAATTAGAGAGTTAATATGAATTTTTTTGTGATATAAGGGATATGCATGGCAGGGCCATTGTTAGTCATGAATGTAAGATTTTGGGTGGCCTCAACACCTCAACATGAGTGTACGATTTGATAGTTTCAAATTCTGGAACCACCGAACCATCAAACTATACTTCTTATCAATTGACATGAGAGAGGGAAGTTAGAAAGGAACAATATAACAGGTTCATAAAGTATTTTTTTGGGGCAAAACATTCTAGAGGTCCTTGAATTTAATGTCTCTTTCATTGAATAATGCTGTTTTTAATAAATATGAACATTAAGTAGGCATGCTTACCTTTGCATTATTGGGTTTGCATTCCATTTTAAGTGTTGTTTTTTATTGGGTTCCATATTTTTTGAGAACTTATACATTACCTATACTGCTTACTTTTCTATCAGGTTAGAAATGAATCAGCAGAAAATTTTCTTTCATTATTGAAAGAGTGGCAAAGATTATGTAGCTACTTCTCTCTGGTTGAAAAGAAGGTACCAGATGAGTACTATGTGGATCTTTTTAGTGAAGAGGATGATGGCACTTGTAGTAATGATGAAAAAAGTGATGATGAAAATGATGATGATGATGATGATGATGATGATGAAGTATTTGAAGTATCTGAACTCCTAGCTATATGCTATGGTGATCCTAATAAGAGAAAAGATCAAGCGTTATATTTCAAGGTAGTTGTTTAGCCTCTAGCTTTATTTTTTAATCTAGCTGTTACTGTAAGTTTGTGACTACCTACTTCTCCCTTTGCCTCTGCTACAATTATTTTCAATTTGTTGGGTTTTTTTTTTATGTCTTCAAGGTTCGGTGGAAGGGTTATGGACCTGATGCAGATACTTGGGAGCCAATTCAAGCTCTAAGGTAAGCTTAAACATTTTACAAACTATTTGTCTGTCTTTATACTGCTTATTCTTGCAAACTCTTGGAAGCAAGGTCTACAGTTTAACTTCATAGCAAAATCAACAAATTGGCAATTAAATTTAAATAGGTAAAATGTTATATTTCAATATAAATGATATCATTTAATGTAAATGGTAAATTTGCTCCATTAAATTTAAAATTATGTTATAATTCATTACTTTCCTGTTGGAAAAAGCCATTCCTTTAAAATATCCAAATTCTAAGCATAGCAGTCAATAGTGCATTGTAGTGATGCTATAGTCCTGTTGCGGAGTGTAGTGGCCCCATGGTTGCAAACCCTAGCAGCCGTTGACTCTGACAAGACTCACCTTGTTCTGGTGAGATTTTGAGCAGTCCATCTTTTCTGGCCAGAATCTCCCGTGGGCCATTTTCCAGCAAGTGTGAGCACTTTCCAGCAAGGCTCACCCTTATTTGTGCTGTTTTGCAACACACTCATGCAATTTTCAGCAATTCTTAACCCTTGTTTGCCCCATTTTTTAACAATTCCTTCATTTTGTATGTGTAGTATAATCTATGTTAAGGGTATCTTAAAACTTCAAAATAGTGATCATCCTATTACCCTCTATCTTATTATAGCGTTTTTAAGGTTGACTGCACTGTGTCATTGTCATTACTTGGGATTGACTACTATGATTCTAAGTATATAATTCTTATTTTTTTTTTTTGAAATGACATGCAGGTTTCACTTTTAATTCATATTCCAATACATGAATTCTTTTTTCTTTTATATTTCTTTTGGAAACCTAATTGTTTAATTTAACACTAATGATTTCATGTTTTGGCTAATTCATAGTAGTTGTATTGAGATTCATACATTAGATGTTTATATTCTAAATATTGTCTCTACAACAGTAACTGCAAAGCAAGGGTAAAGGATTTTGTCATTCGAGGCTTCAACTCAAAGATATTGCCTTTGCCTGTAAGTTCTAATTGAATTTTAGTACAATATCTTTAAGAATTGGGTTTAGTGTTTACCTTTTTAGACTTAACAACAAATATATGAAGATGATGATTTTGATAAATTATTATAACAACTAATTCTGCTATGTATCTATCTATTTTATATTTGTTGCCCTTATTGTGTTGAAGGGAGATGTTGATGTAATATGTGGTGGACCTCCTTGCCAAGGTATTAGTGGTTTCAACCGCTTTCGAAACAAAGAGAACCCTTTGGAGGATGAGAAGAACAAACAACTAGTTGTTTTCATGGATATTGTTCAATATCTTCAACCCAAATTTGCATTGATGGAAAATGTGGTTGATATTGTAAAATTTGCAAATGGTTTTCTTGGGAGATATGCACTGGGTCGTCTCTTACAAATGAATTATCAATGTCGTTTGGGAATTATGGCTGCAGGTGCTTACGGGCTTCCTCAGTTTCGTTTGCGTGTCTTCATATGGGGGGCTGCACCTTCTCAGGTGAAGATTAATTGTCTATTTTGTTAAATTTAAGTGCTTGTGGATTTTTTGTTTTATAATATATTTTTTAATATGTTGCAGAAGTTGCCTCAATTCCCACTTCCCACTCATGATGTTATTGTAAGGGGTGTTATTCCTTTGGAGTTTGAGGTATGTGTATATTGATAATTTCCTCATAACATGTTTTGAATTGGAAGAGTGCTTACACAACTAGAGTATGCATACCATTTTACATTGGTGTGTGGTTGTAATCAGAGTAGTAACATGTATCTGGTTTAGTTGTATTTAAATGACAAATTTTTTGTGGATAACAAGTGACATGTGATTAACACCATTCTTTGAATTGTTAGAGTGAGATCTGAGGGTGTGTTTGATAAGAACCAGGATAAAGGGGTTAGGTCCAACTAGGCAAAATGTGTAAATTAGTTATAATTGTAAGAGTTTGTGTTGCATGTGAGGGGGATGTATAAAGAGATAGTGGGGATATGTGAGAAACAACATTGCGTTAGTTTGTTGTAAACAGCTTTTCAATAATGCAACACTACCTTCCATGTATCCCCATTATCTTATATATTCCCCTCACATGTTACACACTCCTCCAGTCATGAACAACTTACACATTTTGTCTTCTTGAGCTTGGGCCCTTATCCTGGTCCCTATATGTGTTGGTATTCTTAGTGAGGGGCACAATAACAATAGAATTACATTTATGACATTGAGGCCATTAAAAGTATTGAGAATAAGATCTCATTTCATTCATTGATGGAAATACAATTTATACATTTTTAATGTAAATTACTTGTTCTAAATTTTTGTTTTTGAATAAGATCATTTTTGGCACATATTAGTTTAGTTTAATTATATCAGAATTTTATTTAAGTTTAACACTGTTGAATTATTTATTGATTACATATATGATTAAAGTAGAATTTAATCAATTAATAAAGGTTAAGCCAATTTTGATCTTATGAGTTAGCTATTGAGGGTAGGTTAGGTTAGGTTTTAGCTCAAATTTAAAATCATATCAAAGCATATTGTAGATCAGACATTGGATTTTTTTCAGTGTAATTAACTAAGCTTTATGGATTTCCTAAATATAACCTACCTATTCTTGTGATTTTCCACTGCAACTTGACTAATCTTGTAGCTTTTTCATTGCAATAAGAAAATAGTTCTATAATTTTTATGCTTCAAAATCAAATGTTTTATTATGCTTATGACTAAAGTAGAGCTTATAAAAGTTAAGCTTATGAGTTAACTTTTGGAGTTAGTTAATCTTTTGCGATATTGCCTTAAGTGATTTGGGCTTGTGGTTAAAATATTGGTAAAAGTCTCATTGAGAGTAAATTTGATCTATGATAGTCTTATCACTAATGATTTGTTTGGGTGAGGGAAGAAAATAAAGGAGAAAAGCATGGGGCCCCTGTGAAATTTTATTTTTTGTTTGGTTGAATAGAAAAATGGGATAAAATTTGATTTTTAGAAACACATTTAAAATTTTCACTTCATTTCAAATTTACTTATTTTTTCTTGCATTTTCCTTCTTTTGAATCAATCAGGTAGTAAAGATTAGATGGAAATTGAGGAAAAAAAACGTGTTTTTGAAGAATTTAGTGATGGATTGTTTGTATTTGGTCATGATGCACATTAGAAAACAGATGTTTAATCTGTGTATAGTGGGAAAATATTTGGTTATTGTTACTTTTTTGATTTATTTGGTGATATTTTCTATGTTTAATGTACAATGTAGATAAACACAGTTGCATATGATGAAGGACATAATGTTCAACTACAAAGAAAGCTGTTGTTGGAAGATGCTATTTCCGACCTCCCTTTGGTATACTTTTATGGTTGCAGTTTGTTTATTTAATTTGGCTATGTTTATTTTGTGTTCAGTTTTTAATGAATATATTAATGTATGTAGGTTAAGAATAATGAAGGTTGTGATGAAATGAAATATAGCAAACCAGCCCAAACAGAGTTTCAGCAATTCATTAGATTAACCAAAACTGGTAATACATTATTAAATGTTTATGCTTTTGATATATAAATTTATTCATGTACTGTTTTTTTCTAATTTTATCCTTTTAGAAGCAAAAAATTAGTTCATACTGTAATATTATTTACTTGGATCAATTGTCTGCTTGGTTTATAAATGTGAAGTCAATTTTTGAATTAAAAAATACACACAATTTAATAAAAAATTGGTTTAAAATCTATTTTGGCACATTTCAAATACTTTGATGGTTTATATAACATTGATTTAATGATTAAATTTGGTACTTTTGGAAATGAAGGATGAGTAGATGTCTTGGCATAGCTAGGATCAAAGTTTGAGTTGACCTAGAAATGGCAAGGAATCTATAATTGAATTGCCATCAAAATTGCAGCCCTAAATGTGGTTGTTTTCTGTCTTGTCTACAAAGGAGTATTCTTTTTATTTCTAGCTGGTTTGGGATATTTGAAGTTTGTAGGATTGGACATTGGTCATTTGCAAGTATCCCAATAAGACTGGACATGTGTGGACAATACAACATTCAAACTTGATATATTTTAATACAATATTAGAAATCTTAGATCTAACTTCCTCTCAAAGAAGGCTGTCCAAGGCCTTATAAAGAGTATTTTGGCTTTATTTCTAGCTGATGTAGAATATCTTAACAATGGTTATGGGTGTCACATAGAAGCTTTTGTCATTATTATTCTCGATAATATTTTTGACCAAAGTGAGGTATTCTTCCATTAGAATACTTGAAATTACATTTTTGTTCATTCCCATCACAATTTACTTCAAATTGCAGTTTTTGCAGATTGTTCATCATCTTCTACTACAAATTCATCTACCTTCTTTGTAGCTTTACACAATTCTTCCATGGTGTTAAGTCACTCATTCTTCCTTACTATTGAGTCCTTGTTTCTTTTGTACACATTCATGAAATGAAGTATCACTTTCTCCTTTCTCTTTGATACTTTTCTTGATCTTCTCTACCATTGGATCACCCTTTTTAGTCGCCTCATCTGATTCTAGTTTTGTTTTGTTTTGTTTCATCAGCAAGTTACACAGCATTTGCTCAAGCTATTTGATTCATTCAATACTCCTATTGATCTCTAATATTGTAATCCAATGTAACAGGTTGTGGTCCTTGAATGCTATTCATTTTTTCCAAGAGCTTCATCAAATTTTTTATTTGTTTATCAACTTGAGATCCAATATTTTGCATCTCCTTGGAATTTGGCTTGGGTAGGTTGAGCCAAATTCTTAATGACATAAAAACAAAATATCAGAAAATGCTCTTTCTATTGAATAACAAAATAGAGGAGAAATTTTAATTTTGAAGATTTTCAAACTTCCACGCATAGCTAATGCTCAGTTTACAAACAATAACAGATCAAAATGAAGCCATGTCCCTTCAATCATCTCATTTGTATATACAACTTCTAGCTAACTACTAGCTCACTATTTGTAACTCATTTGGGTTTGTAGTAAGAGCATTGAGTCATTGACCACTTCAATTAAAGACAACTTACGGAAATATTTTTGGACAAAACTTAGGTGTAATACTATATGTATTTTTGGTAAAGTTTTTTAATTTAAGTTAGAGTTTTACTTTGATTACGTGCATAATAAAAGTTTGCATTAATGGTTAGAACACCAATATTATAGATCAATACATATTATCAAAGAAATTTCAGGTAGGAGAAAAACACTAACATTACTTATAGTATTGTAATTATGTTTTGTACGTCCTGTGAGAGAGACTTGAGCTTCAAACCTCCTTGGAACATTAACAAGAACCTTTTCAAATACTTTGTTAGCATTGCTTCAAGCAAATGAAATTGATTCATGACTTTCTTTGATTGCTCTCTGAAGATCTTGCTTTCTTACATCTGAAAACATCAGACTTCGTATCCAAATTTAGCCCTTGCTTTTTTGAGACTGGTAAATAAAGTTATAAAAAAAAATGGCAGAATTGTTTCTATGCATAGTAAATTTATATGCTTCTGGAATTCATATTTGATTTTGGAGGAAATCTCCTTTTAATCTTGAAAGATTAAGATATTAAGTTTTTGAATTGTGAGGAGTGCTTGGGTGTAAAAGGTACTACTCACTTGGGGTGTGTAATTTACAATTTTCTTTCTAATTTATCTCACCAGTTTGATCAGATATTATGTCTTAGTGTTTCCAAAAGAAAAGATATTCTTGGCTTTCCATGTGGATTTGTGGCACACTTTCCAACCAGTAATTTATGTAAGCAATGTGCAGAAATGTTGGGGTTTTCAAGTGGAACTAAATTGCCCAAGTCCTTGATTTATGATCATCGCCCACTAGAATTAAATTCCGATGATTTTCAACGTGTGTGTCAGATCCCAAAAACGAAGGTTTTTTTATTATTTATTTTCCTTGAGCATTTATGTACCATAGAATAGTACTATTAATTCTAAGCTTAATTTGATAATAACAAATTTTTATTGCTGTTAGGGTGGATGCTTCAGAGATTTACCAGGTGTTCTTGTGCGAGCTGACAATAAGGTTGAATGGGATCCTAATGTTGAACGTGTTTACCTGGATTCAGGAAAACCATTGGTAACAAGGCTTTAATATCTCTTCAACCATTCCTGTTTAAGAGTTTTTGTTAATCAGCCATCCATTTTTAAGAACTATGTTAATGAGTGAAGTGCATATCATGAATCTGACTTTGATTTGAAAGATGTATTAAATGCATGATGTCAATGTGAAAACCTTAAAATGGATTTGAAATCATTGTCTACACTCTACACCCATTATTGACAACCAACTTGTTAATTCATCTAGGAAGCTTAGATACTTTAAAATAGCAAACGTATCCGTGTCAGACACGTATCCAATACATCTAGATACTTATCTCAAAAGCATCTATAGTTTAATTTATTTTTAATAATTAATTTTTAACCTAATATGACTTAGATATTACTAGAATATGGCTCCTAATCATTCGATATAGTTTAGATAAAATTAAATAGTATAAAGACAAGACCTTCTTTTTGTGATAGTTTTATATTTCTTTTAGATAGAACTACTAATTCTTTTGTAGAATTCTAATTTGAATAGGGAAGGTAAAATATGTAATTTTTTTGTGTTTATAATAGGAAAAATATCTTGACTTAGTTACTTAGACAAAGGAAAAATATGATCTCATGTATTATTTTTGTAAGATATGATCATTGATATCTAAATATAACACATTAATATAAATAAATTATTAGTATCTCTTTATAGATATTTTGTATATATATATATATATATATATATATATATATAGCATATTATTTCTTTAAATTCATGTTAACGTATCTAAGCTGTATTGTATCTTGAATTTCAAATTTTTTTCATATCCTTGGATCTTTATTGTATCATATCCTTGTTGTGCTAAGTATCTAAGCTTCATAGTAATTTATATTCATGATTTTTTTAACTAAATTCCTTTCAACAAAATTTGCATTTTCTTCATATATTTTTTTATTCTATACACATTTCTGTAATGTGGTTCTTTCATTGATATCACAGGTTCCGGATTATGCCATGTCTTTTGTGAATGGAACATCATCAAAGTAAGTTATTTCACACAATAATTTTAATTTAGGCTGAGGATAGATAACTTGGTTATTTCAGTGCTTGTTTTTCTAATCCTTGCTGTTAAGTTAAGATCCTTTCAAGTTGTTAGGATGGGTTAGTTTTGAAAATGTTGAGACGTACAAGTTAGTTTTTATTTATGTGGAAAGTTCTATTATTATTATTATTATTATTATTATTATTTATTGTTCTTTGCTAAAGAGTTTATCCAAATTAACTTTATATTTTCTTGAAATATTTTATGAAATTTCTATAGGCCTTTCGCTCGGTTATGGTGGGATGAAACTGTTCCAACCGTTGTAACAAGAGCAGAACCTCACAATCAGGTATGCTTTTTGTATTATAAATTTGATATTACAATTCATCCTTGGGGTCTGATAAACATTTTACTAATATTTTTTTTTTCAGTCACAAACTTCAAATTTTTAGCAATTTCAACTCTTGATATATTTTACTGTGATGCTGGTAGTTGAAAATGTGCCCATGTGGTTGAACATATGAAATATAGTTTTGGTGTCGTTACAAACATTTTTGGATAATAGAATTATGAAAATAGAAGAATAAAAATTAGGGATGTGATGTTTAATAAATTAAAATAAACATAATCCTGAAAACAGTAGATTAAAAGTATGTACATTTGTGGTGGACAAAAGTGGATTTTATTCCTTATTTTAATTTTGTTATCGTTAATGAATAAACTTTCAAGTTGATCTTTTAAAGTTACATGTATGATGAGATTATTTTTGTAAAATTTATCATTAAATTAATTATTTAACAATCCTTTTGTGAGTATTTTAGTTTTTGGTCTTAAGTTATCATTAAATTACTGTTTCAAAGATTGACTGATTTTAATAAAATTTCATCAAGAATTTTTGTTATCATTTTAGATCTTTAGATGGCTAATTTGGAAGAAGATTTGAACTTTGATAGGTTAATTTAGATATAATATTTTTCGAGAACTAATAAGGTGATTAATTTGGTTTTGAATATTTTTTAAGGACCATGTACAGATACTATGTTTTAAATTTAGGAATTTTTTATTTTTTTGTTAATTCTTAGTATATCCTAGCTTCCTTACATGTCGGGAACAAAAATATACGGAGGACAAATTTCTGTTTTATCATGCGTTTTCACCTTAGAATTGTCATTTTATGTATCTTGCCAAATTTTTTGTTAGGCAATTTTACATCCAGAGCAAGATAGAGTGTTGACAATTCGTGAAAATGCAAGACTCCAAGGATTTCCAGACTTTTATAAGCTATGTGGGCCTGTGAAAGAAAGGTAAGAAAAACAAAAGTAAAGTTAGGATTGGGCTTGAACTTGAGACTGGTGGTTCTCAGTTTTATGTAAAACTGGTACATAAGCTTTCTGAAAAGTGTTCAGCAAACGCGGTTACAGTTTGGCTTTCGTGTTTTTGGGTGGCTCTGATCCGAACTTGATATTTTCTTAGGTACATTCAAGTTGGGAATGCAGTTGCAGTTCCAGTAGCTCGAGCTTTGGGATACACACTAGGTCTTGCATTTCAAGGCTCTGTAAGTGACGGGGCATTATATAAATTACCTGATAAATTTCCCTTGATCAGGGATCGGGTTTCTTCTGTATCTTCCGAAGATATTGTGTAATGCAACGTTAGTTTGCATTGTTGCATTTGTACACCTATAATTCATTGATTGTTCGTCAAATACTTGCTAGAAAAAACTGTATGATCAGAAAACATTGTTAGGTATTATCCTATTTATTGTAAACTTCAAAAAATTGTTCATTTATATATAAGAGTAACTTTGTGTATTTCTAAAAGGTATTTTGAAAATGCATTGACGATATGATCATAACCGGGAAATTTCGGTCTTCATGGTGCTCCTTCAATTATTTTAAGCATCTGCAAGATGAGTAAAATTATTTTTGTAAAGTGATAGATTATAAAAATACGATAAACTAAAGATTTATTCATTATTAATTAAAATTTAAATATTTTAAAATGTAACTAAGTTAAAATCAACGATAAATAAATACTTATATTTTCACTTCAAATGTCTCTTCATAGCCAAATTAACAAATAAGAGGCGGTGATTTGCATCATACTAGCTTTAGAAATCATGCAGTGCGGGTCTGCATCATTTTGGCTGCAGCAATTTAGGTTGAATACGTATATGATTTGCATTAATCGTAAGTTGATTTACATTTTATCCATGAGAAGCGGGTTTGTCTAAAATGAAAAAATATATAAAATGATAGAATGAACTTTTATCTATTTTAAAATCAAATTCAAGTATTTTATAAATATACTGATAAATAGACTTTTACTTTCTACGTTAGCTTACTTAAACAGTCAAATTATATAAACAAAAAAGCTGATTTTCTCATTTGTCTCCTTTGCATTTCCCTATATAGAAAAAAATAGCTTTAATTTTATATTATGTAGGTGTGTTTGACATGAAATATCTGCCATATTCACGTGAGCATCTTCTCTTTGTTCATGCAGTATATACCGAGGTACTACAGATAGATAAAGTTGGAAAAAGGTCAAAATTTTGATGATTCTTAGTTTCAAGTTGCAAATACTTTAGGATAGACATTATCCAAGATGTGAATTCTTTTTGGTTGAAACTTCTCAGCTTCTTTTCCCTAATGCGTGATATGGCCGCATACTCATGCTAATGTGTTAGGCATCCAGTATATTTAATTTTATAATAATTAAGCATAATGCGATGCATTAATAATTAATATAGACTTTAACAAATATTTTTTTATCAGAATTTATATTTTTTGTTTTCAAATTTTAGTTCCTTAACCAATATACATATACAATGTTAAAGTAAAAGGTGGATCATTCAGTAAATGTAGTATGCCGAATCAAATAGCATGATCCATCCAAGTAATTTATTCATCACACAAAAATAAAAATAAAAATGAAGGCACGCATGCATGCAAAGCAATAAAAGAAGGCACGTTTTTTTTGTAGCGTGTAATATAAAATATGATGATCAAGTGAAGGTTGAATATAGATTAATTTGTACTTCGGTAAAAATAAAAAAGAATTTAAAAAAAGTTATAATATGAAAGCGACAGAAAGAGAAATTAAGATTCAGAAGCATCTTCTGCAAGTGACACCTTGCATGATTGTTAATGTCTCTTTGGTATGTTTCTCGTACCTATTAATAACTACCAATCCAACGGTCACTCCCCATCTTCTCTATTTTAAGCTTTTGTTTTAACACAAGCAAAAGAAAGAACGGTCGTGTTGTGTTAGATTGTGTGGTTCAAATGATAGACATAGAAATAGGCTTAACTCAATCAATGAAATGAACATTCCCGCATGAGTTTGTGTTGAAAGAATCAGAGAGTTTCAAAGGAATAAAGAAAACAGGCAACAGAGGAAAAAGAGTCACAATAGCAATGCCTTCCTTAGACTCTCTTGATTTCTTCCTTTTCTCTCTCAGCAATGACTTATCCTCTCCATTTGCCGTTTTTTTTCAGGCCCAGGTTTTTATTTTCTCTCCTTTTTCTTTGTTTTTCATCCAACTTTGCTCATTTTCTGTATTGCATGCTTCGATTTTCAACCCCTTTTCGCAATTACATAGCTTTTTTTTAAAATGTAAAAAAGTATAATTCAAATTTCTTGAGTTCGTTAAAATTTTTGTTTGTTGTTGGTTATGGATATGCAATGTGCACTTTGTTGCTCTTTATTATCTATATGCCAATTGAGGTTATGGCCGAATATAGTAACAATAGGCAATTCATATTTTAACTTTGGTTTGATGGTTATGACTTAGTTTGGGATTATGTTTTTCTTTTTCTTTTATCTAGAAGACAATTTGTAAGGTGGCTTCACTTTATACGCAATAAGTAGCATCCACACAATACGCCAATGAAGTACTTCTTGTTAGTTAGCATTATTGCCCCAGTCCATACTGATTAGCAGGTGTCTAATCCAAGCATTGGTGTTTCTGAATATATATTACAAAATAGAAGCATTTAGCAAAATATCCGGTTACAACATGGTTATGATATGAAATTTCCCCCTAAGTTGATTTTGGTTCATGTAAAATGTCTTAAGAGTATGATTCAGGGTAAAAGGGCAAACTACACTGAAATTATGAATTTGCATGCTTATCGAGTGAAATGAAATTAACAGAAGACGTAATGCAAGCTTTTTTAACATATGGATATAAGCTTTGTATATCACTGGTCCCCTTGAGGTAGTATATAGATCTTTAATTTTTTTTCCCAATTTTCTTTGAACTTCCTTTTCTTCATTTCATTGGACTATCCTATCATGCCTTGCCTTTGGATTGTATGATTTCAAGATAATTATTTACATATTTGTTTTTCCTTCAAATATGTTTCTATAACTTGTATTCATCCCTTTTTTTAAGGGAAAATCTACCATGATGCTGTGTCATAAAACTCCCATTTTTTGGTTCAATGTGCAGGGATGTGTAATTTGTTTACTCCTTGCTATTGGGTGGGCTGGTGCCGCTTATGTCAGGTACTCACTGACGTCAAACAGTAAGGAAACTCATTTATCATTGTGTCAACTAAAATTTATAGCCCTTTTTGTTGGCTTACAGGAATAGAGAAATAAAACGAATAAAGAATAGTATGAAGAATGGCAATAGCTTTGCATTCCTTTGCCATGAGATTAATGAACTTGAGCACTCCAGTCAGGTCAATCTGCCAAGAGTGACAGTCGTTATGCCCCTAAAAGGGTTTGGAGAGCACAATCTCCACAACTGGAGGAGTCAGGTATAGGACACACACCACTATAACTTTGATAATGTTTTTTATATAAGCAAGCAAATCAATTTCAATAAAAAAAGGCATAGGAAATACCCTTAAATACAGAATTTAAACAACTTAAAAAATGACAAACACTCTAGATTGTCTTTTTTACCAGAAATCTTTGGTTATTATGGTTCTATTCTCTTACAACCGCAGTTAACATCCCTTTATGGAGGCCCTTTAGAATTTCTTTTAGTGGTTGAAAGTACTGATGATCCTGCATACCATGCTGTATCAAGACTAATAGCAGAATTTGAGGTACAAGTGAAACTCATATTAAAATTTGATTCTATCGTTTTAGTGCCCTTACATGACTCTATTGCAGTTTTGGGCTTTTTTTCATATAAATTGATGAAAATTTCTGTCTTAATTTAATGTCTGTTTGATGCATGCAGGGTTCGGTTGATGCTAGGGTTGTAGTAGCTGGTTTGTCAACAACTTGTAGTCAAAAAATTCACAATCAATTGGTATACATACCAATTTCACTAGTATTTTTGTGTGTATTCTTAGTATTTTTAATGTAAAGTAGGGCCATGTTCAATTCGAAAGTTGAAACTTGATGTTTTCATCCTTATATTTAATTTGAAGTCAGTATGTGAACATGCTTATTCATCCTAGTTGTTAAATTGACTAGTCATTGGAAAACATATAATCTGTATAACATTTGCTAGGCCAATACATCTATGAAGGACTAGCATTTACGTATTGATGTGGAATAACAGGGCAATTCATTCTTGTTGATTTGTTAAGTTGTCCTTGCATGGTGCATTTTCTACCTACACTAGTATTACATTGTATTGGCACTTGGGCAGGTTGGAGTGGATTCAATGCATAAAGACAGCAAGTATGTATTGTTTTTAGATGATGACGTTAGGCTACATCCAGGAACAATTGGAGCACTCACTCGTGAGATGGAGAAAAACCCTGAGGTATACCTCAAAAAAATTGTTTCTTATGGTTCTCTCTTTAAGTGTTCTGTTCAACTATTTATGGTTTCACTTGCCTAAAATTATTTGGTTACACTCTAAACTGTTTTGATGCTTTAACAGATATTTATTCAAACTGGATACCCTCTTGATTTGCCATCTGGAAGTCTAGGGAGTTACTGCATCTATGAATACCATATGGTACACAACTACTAGATTTACATCTTTAATCTTTGCAGCAAATGTCTAGGATTGTGTTCTCTTCCTTTTTCCATTTGTTTTAAGCCTATTGGTATCCATAAAACTTAGCTAATTGAATTTTGGCTTTGGTATCAGAATTCATTAGATGTCTCATGCTTGCTAGGAGCTAGCAGTTATGAATGTAAAATTGTAACATGTTACTACATTAGTAATGGAGCCAATGGTTATATTTAGGCTTTACTGTATTTTAATTATACTTATTTGACTCATTTGCTCCCATTTTTTATTTTGTTCAACAGCCTTGTTCAATGGGCTTTGCCACTGGTGGAACAACATTCTTCTTGTGGGGAGGGTGCATGATGGCAAGTAGTTTCTACTTTTATTTTCATTAGTGCTTAAAAATACTTGCAGTCTAACTATTTAGTTTTTCTACAGATGCATGCTGAAGACTTTAGGCGAGATAATTGTGGTGTAGTCTCAGGACTTCGGGATGGTGGATATTCTGATGATATGACTCTTGCAGCCATAGCTGGTACATCTTGGATACTTATATCAAAATTTAAGATTAATTAAACACTTGAGGCATCTTATAACAACTTTATCAGAAATTTTCAATAATAAAAGCCTTATCCGATTAGGTGAAATCGGCTACTTGGGTTGCACAATGCTATTAGACTTAATAAAAACCAAAATCTCAGAAATATTATTTACCATGAAATCCCTATTAAATTTCCTTTACAGTTGTTCTTGACCTCCCTCTACCCTGTTCATAGGGCTAAAAACTATGTGATCCACTCTCATTGAAAAAAAAAAACAAGATTATCTATCCATAAAGGAGCTAGTTTTTTAATAGTACATAATAGCATGTGAAGAGTTTTTCTAGCAATTGTTTTCTGCTTATTTATGCACTTTTGCAGAAAAAAAGTATTTCTTTTTTTCTTTGAATAAAAACTAAAATATCTGATATTTGCCCTTTTTTCAAGCAGAAGTGCAATGAGACTATAGTGATTCAATTAACATAGTTACTCTTTTGGCAATATAATTAAATATTTTCCCTGGTCATTCATTCCCATTGATTATGTGGTTCATTACCATGACACTGTCACTTTCAGGAGCACACAAAAGGCTCATTACTTCTCCTCCAGTTGCTGTCTTTCCTCATCCCCTTGCAAGTGATCTTAATTTTGCAAGGTTTGTGATTATTGCTCACCTGAAATTAAAGTTTCACTGTATATTCTTTGTTAATTATTCAAACGTGCAGGTACTGGAATTATTTGAGGAAACAAACATTTGTTTTGGAGTCATATGTAACGAGAGTTAACCAAATAATGAATCGTGCATTGTTTGCGGTTCATTGTTATTTGTCATGGGGGTTTGCAATGCCATACTTTATGGCAATGATTCATGTTTTGGCAGAGCTAAGATTTCGCTTTAAGGGGTACTCACTTGAAGAAACGACCTACACTTCTGGTGGTGAGAACATTAACTTTTTCTTTTAGGTAGGTTATTAGTGTTGATTCATGTGTAAACATATGGTAGGATGATGATACATAGTGAGGGATACCATTCAATTCATGTCAAGTGTTAGGAAACTCTTGATGAGTCTCTTGTGTTTTAATGCAGGAATAGCATGCACTTACTGCATAAAATTTATAGTAACAATTGCATAATCGCTTCATACCAAGTTTATTTGTTATCTTTCTTACCATCTCTCCCCTGTGGGGTATTAGATTAAGAGAAAGAAAGAAATCAGGTATGGACTTGTTTACTGTGATATAATAATGTGGATTTTTTTTCTTCTAATAATCCAACGACATATTCTTCTCCATTGTTATAAGTTGCATTTTTCCTTACAAGATTTATGAATTCAAGATTCATAAAAAATGGACAAGGCTTGTGAAGAAGTGCTTTTGAGGAGTGTTAACAACACACTCTTTTAACACTGTAATTAGATTAGATGAAATTTGTTGGAAATCGCATAATGATAAGTGGAACTCGTTTAATACTCACATTATTTTATAATTTTTAATACATTTTAGCCAATAATAAAAAAAAAATGTGTTAAAGAATACGTTGTTGTTATTGCTTAAGCCATAACATATCTTTAAGATAAACTATCCCATTAAACCTTTACAATTTGCTTTTCCTTAGGGTTAACTTTGACGTGGTTCCTAGCCATATGCACTATTCTTGCTCTTTCTTCAATGGGGAACTTGACAAGGATAGAAGTTCAACTTTGCAATATATTGTCCCCAGAGACACCTCCACTTTCTCTTGCTACCTATAACTGGTGTCTCGTAAGTATTTCTCCAAGCTTGCTTTGTATGTGGATGGATTGAGTGATGTTACCCTAGACCTCTTACACTTTTTAAGTACTATGGATGCTTTCTGATAAATCTTTATCACCCTTAAACTCTAATTATATTGACGATGATAATATTATTTTCTTTTTTAGGATAATCATTAACAATGATCTAGTGTTTTATGACATGGGCACAAGTTACTATGAAATAAAAAAGATGCATGGACTTGTGTGAATGTGTGGAAAAAAGATTATAATATGTGAATATTTGAATTATACTGATGCAAAAGGATGTGAAACACTCCAAATTACTAGTTGGGTAAGCAATGGTTTGTTTTAATTTTAAATATTTGTTTCAAGCAGGTATTCATTGCAATGTTGGTGGATAACTTTTTATACCCACTATGTGCATTCCGTTCTCATTTCTCTCAATCTATCAATTGGTCTGGTATTCGATACTACTTGAAAGATGGAAAAATCAACAAGGTAATTTGGCCAAGGTTTTATGTTAACTTCAGTAAGCATTATTTCTGTATACAAATTGAAGCTAGTTCTTTTATTCCAACCTTCCCATTCCAAGTGTAACTATACTTATAAATGTGCATATAGTAGCAATTACGAGGGGAAATGTTGGAACCATGTAGGGACTGCTTGGTTTAAAATTTATTTTCTGTTTATTATCTATGTCAGTTTTAATTACAAAACTGTCACTTATTTTTATTTTCTTTTCAATTGTTAAAAATTTATAAACAAGAAATAGAATGAAAACAATGTGACATTTTTGTAATTAATATTAAAAATTAAACATAAACAAGTATTTTCTGAAATTAAACAATCCATAATTTTGTAATACATTTTCTCAACCGTTTTTTTTTATTGTTTATTGAATATTTTTCAGATAGAAAGAGCACCAAAAAGCCAAGATGTGGGTCCAGTTTTCACAGACTTGGGAGGGAAACATTTATATGGCAAGAAAGGGTTGCCTACCAAGGGCTCATTCCTCAGTTCTTTGTCCAAAAGATTGTTACTATGGCGTCAACCCAAGAGATCCGAGTAGAAGGAAATGGCTTCATTCTGCATACAAAGTCTCAATCTCTATTTTGTGTCATGTTCCTACCCAATTTTTGAGTAATGATGGAGAGTTCAGTTGGTCTTATTTATTGTTTAGTGATTCATGATTTGATTGATTCTTTACACTGGTAGAATCTTTGTTCCATATGTATCATTTTTAATTACCCATTCAATCCCATATATTTTCAGCCCAAGGCCCTCCCTCTTGTAAGCTGATTTTGTAATTGTAACAATTCACTTCTGTAATTTATGTACAACATGCAAGAATTGCTAAACGTATACAGTTTGCAATTCACATTCAATTTCTCAATACCATATTTTTGTTACACATGACATAATATACTCTTATAACTTTGAGTAAACAATACTTCTTTTTGATGTTGTAAAAGTTAAATTGAACATAAGCTAGTACTCGGATACCCAAGAGACCTATGTGGCATTGATATCATAATATCCTTGTATCACAAGAACATGCTAGTGATGAATGACAATTTACTAGCACGAGAGTACAAATGATTTCATGCATATCATTCTCAGTTTGCATCACATTCTTATGTCAAAATCATGCATTGAACTACCTTCTGACTCTGAACAGTAAAACCTTAATTACTTACTGTCTAAGGAAGATAAAAATGATCAGACAAAGAGTGCAAAGAATTGGAGAGATAACAAGCAATTGAATGTTGAAATTCTGAAATCACATATTTCTGGAACGTTCAAATCAGCAGCTATTGACTAAGCTATATTTGCAAATCTCCAATGTAGAAGTCATCAATCATGTCAAAAGTTCGACTTGCATGCTGTGGTCTGCATTGTAAAGTTGACAGATGAGGCAAGGGAGAAGAAAATTATAAAATAAAAAAAGAAAGTTTTATCAACTTTACCAACCAAACATGTACAGAGAATATAAATAGAGAAATGATAAAGCAGGGGATTGAGCTTTGGGAAAATGAGTCTCCCACTAATGCCTAGTTTTAAAACTGACATATGATATTGCATCTGTCTTAGGAAAAACAAGTATCTATTGTGGATGAGGAGGGGGCTACCGTTGAATTTGATACATCATCTGAAGGACTGAAGGAGGGAGGGACCTTGATGCTTAGTTCATAGTTGTAGTCATATAACATGGTATTTATTATCAAGCAAAAACCAATATATTATGTATGACCAGATAACATTCATCAGAATCTACTAAGAACATTGTGATATATAGATACAACAAGGCAATGTGATGAATTTAGAAGGTAATGCTACATTGTCATATTTAATATTAAACAACACATTGTTAGATATAAAACCCTTCATGTGCTTTCACCTAAGTAACAATGTAAGTGTTTACGATAGCTAGCTGTTTCATGATACATAATATGGATCTAACTCCAGGTACATACCATTACCAAGGAGGCAAGAAATATTTTATTGGGGAATTTGAGACAAAATAATATGTAAGGAAACAATTATATATAATAGAGGTAAATTCAGAAAAGCATCTTCACTACAGACATGCAATGCAGGAAGAGGAATGGATGCATACCCAAAAAACCCTTCAGTTGAATCATCTCCAGCATGTGCTAGAATGGCATCACCGCCTGGATGTTCATCCACATATGAGGTAACATCGTATACCTATAGTGGGATGGAACCACAAGAAATGAAAACTATGGATCAGTTACAACAGTAAAAATGCCAAATCATACCATTAGCAAATAATGTAGTCAAGCCAAGGCTTGGGCAAGTGGTGAGCGGTGATGGGTTTGGGTACTGTGTATGAGGTTATAGTTTCAAACTCATTGCCAATATTGAACAAAAAACAAATAATGTAGCATTGATAAGATTGAATGGTGAATATAAGATTTGATATGGAAATAGCATATCACAAGGTGCTTAGTATGAAACAGCAGTAAAACATCATACCTTGTTCTTGATGATTATCCAACAATCTGTTTTCTTGTTATGCAATGAAACTTCAGTTTTACTGTAGGATTTTGAAGCCTACAAGAAAAATACAGTATATAGAGCATGATATGATAAAAATGTACTGCACAACAACTACACAACACTCACAATCATGTTTGAACTACCCCTTCCCAAGGAAAAATGACTTTTGGGAAAATGTAACACTGAACATGTTATGTTCATTGTTCACTAGTAGCTTTGCGCTCCAAGTCTAGATACATTTGCTTCCAGTCCAATCAAACTAGTTTACCATGACCAGTGTATAAAATGAAGCTGAGGTAAGCACACTTCCATCTTACCAAACTAAACACAAGCTGCTACAATGTAACGAAAAAGAATGACAGTTTTCTTTCTAAATGCTAAGTGGGTCCTCTCTTTCATTAGGCAAAGTGTAAGGTGGCAGCTTCACTCAATAAGCAAGATTCTGAAGACTAGCCTCCCCAAAGTTAATTCCTCATTTGTGGCTTCCTTGAATTTCAAAATTTCAACCCCAAAGCCAAAAATGGTAAAACTCTGATCCTCTCATAGAACCATACCAAGATAAAGCTGACTTAAAGGCCTCCAAAAGTCATGCCTTTGCTTTTAGATTGTGATCAACTTAAACGACAAATAAGTCTTCCAGCAAATAACTAAGTCATATCATTAAGGGATGCTACCGATATTCTCTTTGACACTCTCTTATTCAACGCCCTCTTAGAATTGGGTAAAATCCTGAGTAGGCCCCACAATAAGCCTTGTCCCACCACCTATTAGTTGAAAAGAGTGTCAACGAATATGCTTCATCATTAACTTAAGCTTTCTTTCTTTTGGAATTAAAACACTCAAATGATACCAAATCATGAGAAACTCGGCTCAAAATTTTCTTAAACAACTGAAACCAAGATATCACAAAATTTAGTTTCACCCAGATCCAAAATTTAATGGAACAAAGCCAGAAGCCTCGATAAAGAAAAACAGTAAGACAAAAAGAAAATCACTTTTAATGGCTTTACTTTATGGTTCTATTATCACCTATGCAATAGTAGAATTCACAATCCAAATACAATGAATACCTTATCATTGTCCAGGCTTGAGTGAGCTTTTCCCTTTTGCCCTGAGAATGATTCAAAGAAATCACGTAAATACGCATAGAGCATGCATACCCAAAATTTGAAAATACAACATAACATAGATCACATCAAAAATAAAAAAAGAACCAGATTTACGGTCTCGTGGGGTCAAAATAAGAACAGCGAGGAAGACACCCAGAAACAATGCGAGTGCAACTACCAATACCATAATGCGAAATTTGGTGACTTTAGTACCTAATTCAATCTGAAACAGCGAAAACATGAAAAGGGTATGCGAGTTTATATTCATAGAAAGTTACACACACTTTTGAAGATATATATATATAGAGAGAGAAAAGAGACGTGAGAAGAGAATCATGTTACAATCAATGACTGACCAATCACGTTCGAAGCATCCAAAATGAACAACGTAAGAACAACGTAGGCAAATGTCACCACTCACCAATGGGGAATGAGCTGAGAAGCGAGACAAGTGAGGAACAGGAAGAGTGAGAGTAAGAGTGAGAGTGAGAGTGAGAGAGGGCGTGTGTGTGATGCCAGTGTTGGGCCTTAAATACAGGCCTCGTGTATTTGGGCTCAAATAGGCCTGGTCAAATTGGGCTGGCTCTTTATATTTTTGGTCAAAGGTTGACTCTTTAAGCTTCTTTTCCGTTGAGCCCCCAAAAAAAAGTTTCTTCTCCAGAAATAAGGTTAGCTTGGACCAAAAAGGAATTGACAATGATGCCTTAGCAATGTAAATTACTAAATGATATTTTTAGAGAAATTTGGTGTATTTATTTAATTAACTTTTATCATATCAAAATTATTGTAGAAATTTGGTCATGAAATTTATTGAAATAAGTTAAACAAATTTTATAAAGTTACTTATAACATTTTCCTTTCAAACGATCTCCCATACAATATCCTTTGACACACATAAATGAGTTTATAAAGTTTTTATATGTTTATTTATTTATTATTATCTTTCATAGATTTTTGAAGTGATTATTTATTTAAAATAAAATATAAAGAAACATACCCTTATATTCCTCTCTTTTGTCCTGCACTCCAATTTCCTTAGATTTTGAGATGTTAAAAAGATATATTCTGTGGAAAAAATCTAAGTAGTTAGATAAAGAAAAAGTATCCACAATTTACTTTTAAATCTCCTGTATGTGGTTATCGAAGTAATTTGTGAAAAGCATTTATTGCTTTTTTGGATGAGTTTATATTAAAAATATTTTTCTTAGCTTCTTGAGAATTTTTAAAGACATGTTATTCCCATACATGCACTTATTTATCTAAAAATAATAATAAATAACAATTTGAATCAATGCCTAGTTTAAGTTATTCCCATCATGCAGCATTCACGATTCACTCTATCTGATTCGCCTTCAACCTCAGCCCGTAGTTTTAGAATTTATAGAACAGAATAAAGGTTTGTAAATCTTCCAACAATTGAAGTAAAGTATTCTTCAGAAATGTACACAAAAGAAAGGTATTCTTCAGAAAAAGAAAATTATATATTTCATATGCCCCAGCCACCAGTGAAGGAAGGTAGAAAGAATTAAAAAAAGCCTTAGAGCCTAAAGGTTGAAATTGGAAACATGCATTTATTTTCTCCACTTTTGATCATCTATATGTATGCAAACCATGCAAAAAAATAAGTCCATGACATAATTCCACCAGTGAAAGATTTTAAAACAAAACTTACCATTACAGAAGAAGATAATAACTTTTGTTAATCTCAAATCAGCACTGAATTTAAGCATTTAAAAAATATATTTTTTATTAAAAAATATTTATTACCCTTTTATCTTTTTAATGTATACTTTTTTTTAATAAAATTTTATTAATTTAAGATACTTAACAAAATCATAAAATAATATCATGACAATGATAAAAGAAAGAATATTACATGTATTGATAAAGTATTTGGTGTCACAGTAGGAGTGCAAGTTGTGATGCTATTGCAGATTGTTCACCAAGCTCTCCATTTTTTTTCTCACACCAAGTCATCACATTCCCTTAACACCATATTTTTCACCAATAACTAAGAACAGAATAAAGCTACAACACGAATAAAAGCAAAAGCTTTTTCCTGTTACATATTTATCTCCATTAACATTCAAAGCGGTTTCAAGAAAATAACAGGGGAAACAGAGCAAAACCAGAGATGGGTTGTCAAAGCTCCAAACCATTTGAAGGAACCACCATGCATGGCCATGAGGGCTTTGAAGAATTATCAAAACCGAACAATATCAAACAAGAA
The DNA here is from genome assembly GCF_003935025.1 of Abrus precatorius. NCBI lineage: Eukaryota > Viridiplantae > Streptophyta > Magnoliopsida > Fabales > Fabaceae > Abrus > Abrus precatorius. The sequence goes on along the minus strand of NW_020874395.1, from coordinate 16,378,075 downwards.
ACTCTGATTCAAATTCCAGGATGCAGAGTTCATCTGATGGATGATGGAGAAGCTCTTGAAATTGCTCAAGGCCACTTCACGATCATCAAAATCATGGACCAGAATGTGCCACTAGCAACTATCATCAAAGTTGGAAAGGGTGTTCAATGGCCCTTGACAAAAGATGAGCCAGTGGTGAAGGTGGATGCTCTTCACTACCTCTTCTCTTTGCCTGTGAAAGATGGTGAGCCTCTTAGCTATGGTGTGAGCTTTCCAAAAGAGAGTTTTGGAAGCATGGAGTTGCTTGATACGTTTCTGAAGGAACACTCTTGCTTTTCTGGTCTGAGAAGTAAGAAGAGTGATCTTGATTGGGAGGAGTTTGCTCCAAAGGTTGAAGATTATAATCATTTTCTGGCCAAGGCTATTGCTGGAGGGACTGGTCAGATTGTTAAGGGTATCTTCATGTGTAGCAATGCTTACACGAACCAGGTTTAGTTTTCAAGTTGGATCAAAGAAACCGTTTATCTCCTTTTTTATTTATTTTTTCTACTTCCTAAAGCTATGCTTCTTATGAGAACCATCCTTGGTATGGTGATAATATCATTATCTCAGGTTTCAATGGAACGTTTAGAAGAGTTTAATTCTTTTTAACTAATTTCAGTTTCATGCATAAAATTTATGTCATAGTCTTCATGCAACAAGAACTAATTAAGTTGCTTATTTAAACGCACCCTAATTCTTAAAAATCAAACTTTCGTAGCCTTTATCTGCTTTCAGTGATAAAGGGTGCATATAACTAGCCACCCTATATACACGGGAACCTCATGCACAAAGTTGCCCCTTTGAAATCTACTCCTTAATCCCTATTTTATTGAAACCTTGTAATTTCTTGAAGCCAGTAAAATAGCCAGTGTGACTGAAATATTGGTGATCTTGTATCATGGTCAAATTACAAGGTATTGGACTTGAGACCCACATAGGAATTTTGCAATTTTCATGTGAGCTTATGTGGGCTTGGGTTCTCTCTTCTCAATGGCTAGTTATCAGTTGATAACATGAATGAGATTCTCACTTAACAGCTAGCTTTTGGGTTGAGTTGTAACTAAAAAGTTAACCTTTTGGGTCTGAGATGTTATGTTACTGAACTATTTGTTAAAACAAAACTTTAGTTTACTTTATATTACAACACCCCCTCTCTATTAAAAAAAAAAGTGGTACGATTATTTGGAAAGTAACCAACTAAATCATAATGTTTTTCATCATAAACTTGTGCTGAAAATCAGGTCCAAAAAGGAGGGGAAACGATCCTAAATAGTGGTGCAGATAAGAAAAATGGTGGCATGGTCAGAGAAAATATGAACAAGAAGACTACTGGTGCCACAACGAATGGGATGAATGAAAACCTCATACGGTAGGTGAAAAAAAAAAAAAAAGTTCACACCACACTTATACAACATAATACTCAGTGAACATGTGATGTAATTGGTCATATCATTATACCGTACAAGTCATGAATCAATGTTAAGGATAAGGGTGTTATTTTTCATCTCCGTGATTTTAGGTGGACACATAATATACAATTTCAAACTGACTCATTATTTTCATGTTTGGAATATAGTGTGAGAAAGCTATCAAATATGACTGAAAACTTAAGCAAATCTTTGCTTAATGGTGTTGGAATAATGAGTGGATCAGTGATGGCTCCTGCGCTTAGATCCCAACCAGGACAAGCATTCCTAAAGATGCTCCCTGGAGAGGTTCTGTTGGCTTCCCTTGATGCAGTTAGTAAGTAAAGTTTCTCATTGAACCAAAGTTTTAAGATCTTCATTATCAGCTTTTACCATATACCACCTAATCTTATTCTTTTAAACAACCAGCATCAACTTGATTCGTATATTCTCTTTCAATGCTGCAGACAAAGTTTTTGAAGCAGCTGAAGCTGCTGAAAAACAAACCTTTTCTGCCACCTCCCAAGCTGCAACCAGAATGGTTTCTAACAGGTAAAAAATCATTACATTACTACGAAAAATGTAGCAGAATATTTTATAGCTGAACCACATTGACAATTTATGCTTTGGTCCCTTAATTTTGATTACAACGACGTATCTCATAATTATTTAAGTTCTCTTGAAAAATTAACTTCCCATGTTGCTACTGACATTCCACCATGCCAATTCTATTTCACCCATTTCAATGAAAATAACAAAATGTAATAAATTTTATACTAGATGAGGAAAATAGTATCCAAGTTAACAAACATATCTTGCTTATATTTATCGTATATATACCCATTGATTTTATTAACTTCAACCTTTAGTACTAAGTTTTAGTTCTTTTTTTTTTGAATGATAGTAATTTTTTATTAAAAAACAGAACATTTATTATACTTTTGTATATCTAATATAATAAAGACTTTTTAAAATAAAAGTTTAATACTTTCGAATGTTTTAACTCTCATGTTAATGGTATACATATAAGATAACATGGCATCCTTTGGCAACAGGTTTGGAGAAGAAGCAGGGGAGGCTGCTGAGCATGTGTTTGCAACTGCAGGACATGCTGTTAACACTGCTTGGAATGTGTCTAAGATAAGGAAAGCCATCAATCCAGCCTCTTCAGCAAATGCTGCAGGTGCATTCAGAAATTCTGCAAAGAATATAAATGTTAAATAAATCCAACCATCTTGCTTTGTATTGACAAATGTTAAAGGCATAAGTTTTTGCCTATATATATTGCTTTATCATTTTGGTTGTGTATGTAAGTATTGCTGTATTTGTCAACCTTAAGCAGACTCTAGAAGAATCAATTTGACCAAGTCTCTGGTTTATAAAAGTTACATAATTTAAACTTTATTTTTGTAAAATATTTTATTAAGATATAGTTCTTATTTTTTCACAAACTATTCTTAACAGTATCTTAATGACCATATTAGTTAAAAGTAATGCTTCATAAAAAAGTAGAAATTATGCATTAACAAAATATTTAATGTAATATTATATTCAAGTTGTTTAACTTTTGTAATACTAAACACTTAGTTAAATCAATTTATTTTAATAAATCGTTGATGTAATTTATCAAAACAAGTCATTTTTAACTTTTGTAATATAATTTATTATATTAAAATTTTTATTAAATAAGAGCCTAACTATTCAAATGCACTCTAAATAGAAAAACTTCAACTGTAAGTAAGAGAGCATTATTTTTCTGTCTTCTCAGCATTTCATATACAAGTTATTTTGTGTGTAATATTTACGTAACTTGCGTCGATTGAGTGTTAATATGCCGAGTAGTTATAATCTATAATTAATAATTATCATTTATGAAGGCATTTTGTGAATATCAAATAAAAAAGAGAGGGAAATGATGGATGGTACGTAGACATTTTCATGAAATCCTGTGGAATATAAGAGCCGATGATGATCACTTTTGCGGGTTTTAAAGAAATTTGTCAAGAAACTAATAAATATTTTTCTATTAAAAGTTAAGATAAAAGTATATTAATGATATTAAATATTATAATCTTTTCATAAAAAAAAATGCTTCTATTTTTACTGAATTAAATTTCTGGTGTGTGATTTTAACTCTGCCACATAACTCTTAGTCATTAGTATAATGTCTTTCCATACCAATGTGCATAGAATTACGTCAATTTGGAATTATAGGTATAAATATAAGCTTCAATAGTCACACCCCCCATTTGAAAGTTGTTGAAATTCCACAAACTTGATTAATATCAAGATATTAGTTCTCATATATTTTATTTATTTAAGTTTTAGCTTTCATATCCATTCATGGAAACATTAATCTATATTTTTTTAATGAATGAGTAATTCTTATATTAAGCAAACAAATAGAAATTAATATTAATATCTATGTGTATAATTATGGGGGGTCTTAATTAATAGTACAAGATTTGGATGGTGGGTGCATTCTTTAGCAAAAGGTGAGTCCAACTATTAACACTGATTTATATAAAAATTACAGTTGATTTTATGCAGTATATCAAGATTTAATATTTAAAATTTAAAGGCTTTATTTCAATTTTAATTTATATATTTTACTTTCTTGTAATTTTAACCCTTTAAGTTTAAATTGTTCACATTTAGTTTTTATAATAAATTTACTTTTTTGCTTTCTTTGTTCCAATTTCAAAACATTTTAGTTGGTATATATTTGAGTTTATGTTTTATTATATCATTTAATATTTATGGGACGTTCTGAACTTTTAACAGATGAATCAATGAACAAGTCCCTGATATTGAATGGAAAATTTAATGTTTTATCTTCAAATTTGTAAATGGTAAAATTGACCATTGGTTATTGAGGAAAAATAAGGGTGGTATTTTTATGAGACTGATTTCAATTATATGGCTAATACATAAAACTATAACAGAGATCAATTAGATAAAATGAAATTTATATATTTGAAACAAATTTGAAGAGAAAAGAGAAAGAAATGATAAAATAGATGATATGACGAGAGATAGTGAGAATCGTATTTTACCACATAAGTTTATAATATTTAATTCAGTTATTTTATATTAAAAAAAAATACTTTTATGTTTAGTATGAAACTATATAAAATTCGTGTTAAGTTTTTACCTATATTTTTAATTAAAATTATTATATTAATTTTAATAAAAGTGATTTTATTATTTAAATATATTTTTTTTATGTTTTTATTTTATATTTATCTCAAATGTTAATTACACTATTTTAATATATATCGAACATATAATTAAATTAAAATTTATTTTATTTTTATATATATAATAGTCGATTCTTATATCTTATCAATTTGTGTTCTATCGTATTTATCAGGAAATTTTAAAATATATTCCTAATTGCAAAGTTTTATCACTTTTGCAAGAATTTAAAGAGATAATCATTCCTTTATATGTTATCTATTCTAAAGTTAAATATTTTTTTTATAGCCTTAATTTTATTTTATAACATTTTTTAGTTATTTACCCTTCATTAAATTATAAAAAAATAGTAAAAATTAAAAAATGAGGGTAATATTTTAACATGTTTTTTTAATAAAAATATTAGATAATTTTTATTATAAAAATATAGAATAAATAATTTTCATAATACAAATCAATCATATAAAAATTAAATCTTACAAAAATTAAGTATTGAGATCCCAAAATATCATATATACCAAAAGGAAACCAGTGAATATTCTAATTTTTGGAAAGAAATAGAACAAAATAAAAACGTATTTAAAATAAAGGATCAATAACAGAATATTTTTCTGATTTCTAAATCCAAAAATAGTACGATTATTAATAGAAAAAAATTACAATAATATACTTTTTTTTAACAACAAAATGCAAAAAAAATATACTTGTTACAAAGAGGATGCCAACAAGCCCGAAAATAATGAATCTTCTAAATTAAAAAACTGAAGCTTATTTTTATTTGACTTTTATTTGTAATATTTTAATAATATGTTTAAATTTAGACAAATTTCCTTGACTAGTAAATATAAACAAATATTTCATCTTTAAAAAGCTTTTGTCTCAATTTAACTTAAATTTTCTTAAGGTTTAAAATAGTTAATTGGAAATAGTTTTGCTATTAAGTTAAGTTATGAAAAAAAAATTGTGTTCTAAATTTAATCATGAGTAGTTTAACTATCTAACCTTTTACTAGTATAGATAGGAATTTGTTCATAACAGGAGGGACAAAATATATGTTTTTTTTTGTTCAAGGTCTAAATATAAATATGTTTGTAATGTTATTGTTAAGATTCTCTCCACAGTTTTAGTGAACTAGATTCTTTGTTTTGAAACTTGACTAAAAATATTTTTTTAATTAAATCTATATATTAATTAATATCTTTCCCTATTGTTGTGTCCCTTAATAATATTATTTTTCTATGATTTGGAAAAATAGAATGTTTCTCTTAGAATTACATTGTTTCTTTGAAAATTTTTTCATGGTAAGCTATTAATCCCTGATAAAAGGTATAGGAAAAGTATGATTATTATAATATTTGTGTTAGATGTGATAATGCTCTAGCAATTATAAATTTATATTTTAAAGAATTGTTTTTATATCAAAGTTGTGTGGACTCATTTTATTTTGTCTAACCACAATTTTTTAGCTCTAATTTTATAAATTGACTGTCCTATAATCTTAATAAAAATTTATACTTTAATGTGTATGAAAAATGTAAAACTTTTTATATTCTCTATTAGATTTGTGTGTGTTCACTACCTTCTTTTCAAATAAAATATTATAATTTTTTCTCAATCTATATTAATTGAATCTATATATTTAAAAGTAAAATTATAGTAAATTGAACAAAGATCTTACTTTTTTGTTAAAATATTAAATATAATAATTATTTTTTTCAAATATGCATAGGAATGGTTATTAAAATACTTAAAAATTATTAATTATAGTAAATAAATTTCTTTCCTTATATTTGTTTGTGTGAAAAACTTAAACATGAAGAAAATATTAAAACAATACAATTTTTTATAGGTAAATTATTAAAGCCCTTCTAAAATTTAATAACAAGATGTATTAGTATTTGTCACATTACTCTTAAATTTAGGAAGCATTAAATACTTTCTTTAAATTATAGTAATATATTAAAAGATATTTATGTATTTTTTTAAATAAATTACTGTATCTATTATTTATTAATATAAAATTAATGGTTATAATTGTTCTCACGAGAGACCTTGCCATATAAACATTTATAATCTTTTTACTTATTTTTATCAGAATTATTCAAATTATAATATCTAATATTAAAAATATATTATATCTTATAATTTTGAATAAATATTTATTATATATAAACTTTAATTGTGTATGTTTGCTTTTACATACATTAAAAAATAAAAAGTTATCAATTAAAAAATTAAAACAATTATTAAAAAAATATAATTACATATCTATTGTTTCCAATTTGATTACCTTCAGCATAATGAGAAACACACGTGTAGTGTTAAGTTTATTGTGATTTTAAGTCACATCTATTATACTTCAAGTTCCTTTAATATAACTTTTCTTGCAAATTTTTTTTATGTTATTACTGTTATTGTTTTTATTCATCTCATCAATTACACTTAACTAAATTAATTGGTCTAAAAGTCTAAGCATCAAAATAAGTATTAATCTAATTCTAGAACTGTATTAGATAAATAGATAATTTTAAATATAAAATTTTTGCCTAAACACCTACATTTTAAACAAATTTTGCATGAACAATTAATTTTATCCCCAATTGCAAACTCAAAAAGTCTGAAAATTATAACTGAGTTTTCATCATTTTCTTCTTGCCTTAGCCCAATAAAGATGATAGGTGTGAAAATATAAGCTTTGAGATGAATGCTATGATGGAACCCGGAAATCTAAAAGATTAGGAAGTATTTTGTTGGATTTGAATGAGTACATTGACAATAACGTGAATGAAATATTTTAGATAGGTAAAGTGTTATTGGATTTACTAAAATATGTTCATGCATATCATTCTATGTTTGGAACACTTCCTAACCTACATCTTCTACTAAGAATGTTACACTTTATTATTTACAAATGAAAGGTAACACTTTATTTTTTGAGAAACGAATAAACTAAATAAAATAAAAAAACACATGAATCTATATGTAAATATAATATTTATTTAGACATATTCCAATAACTTATTCTTATAATGAAAATGTATATAACCTTATTTTAATATGACCTAATATAGAATGAACTTATAATTCTAAAATCGATTTGATTATCAGATTATAAATTATAAGTTGATATCCTTGCTCATTCCTATTCTAGATGGAACAGATTTACTAATTTTTTAATTTTTATTTATAAGGTAAGAGTTGAATTAAGAAATAAATTCTATAAGATAAAAAAATATCTAAAATAACCGGATTTATCGATATTTTTGATATCATATAAACTATCACACTTAGAATCAGAATCATACTCGGTGGAATTATCTGATCTTAAAGAAGACCCTCCATAACTTCACAGGTGAAGATTTATTTATTAATTTCGTCTTGTCATTAATAACTTAATACCAAAATATAAATTAAAAATAAAACAATATATTATGCTGGAAATAACAATGAACATTGTTTATCTATCAAGACAAATAGTCATAAAATCGATGCTACTATTCAAAATATAAATTCAAAATAAAACAGTGTATTGTGCTGGAAGTAACAATCGACATTGTTTATCTACCAAAAACTTGGTGCGAACCACAAACATGTACCCGAGATTTGTTGTAAAGAAGGAGGGAGAGGTAAACGCCTAATTCTCTTATCCATTAAAGAGAAGACTCCAAGATCACGCTTCAAGTAGGGATCAAGGTTGTTTCTAACACAGAAAAAAACACAATTGCCACAATTGCCTTTAATTAATTTCTCTCTTGCTGGACAATTAAGGACCATAGTAGATGTAACTCGAATACCTTTGCAATCCAATAATAAGGAACGACCATTCAAACTATCTATCTCCATCCATCTACACTCCCTCATGTCCAACTTAAAGACACGAAACCCTCTAGTCCACCGAAAGGAATTTTGTTTCCCACGAGATCTTGCTGGTTTTAAAATTTTGTCATGAAGATGAAGAACTAACAACACCTCTTCAAGTGTAGGATCTGTTACCAACATACTAACCTCACAATCAGTAATAAAACGAAGCCCATCCTTGATCTCTTGGTGTGAAACCATTGGAACTGGTTTTGGATCTAACAAAAACAACCTTTCAGAAGTAATAGCAGTAGGATCTCTAAGATCAAAAACAATCACGAAATCAAATACACCCCAAACAATAGCATATAATTTGCAACCACCAATAATCACAAAATCATGAATAATTATCGATCGAGACTCAGGTGTTTCAATGTCAGTCCACGACTTGTCATTTAATTTGCAGAATGCTAATTGCTGTTTCAATTGATCTCTAATCCAAAACACAAATAAAACTACTGTAACAAACTTTGGAGAACCAGGTGTGGAATAGAACTTTGTTTCTGTTCTAACTCTTTTGCCAAAACTCAGTGGAAACATCGGAAGTTTATGTTTTTCCCCGGACACTGGATTAAAGAACACAAGTAAACAAACAGTTCGTCTGAGATCAGAATTAAATTTATATTTTCGAAACACCAACCATCCTTCCACTGACCCAACATCGTCCAAGCTCCCCTTCCAAGTTTCAGTAGAGATGGTGTAAAGGGTGTCTTGAGAAAGATCCAAAAGGTTTGGAGGGTTAGCAATGGTGCGAAGAGGAGGGAGCATAAACAAAAATGGAAATTGAGGTGCAGGAGGGCATCTTCGCTTAATTGCAAGAGCATCATCAACAACATTTCGCCAATATCTGCATACTAGTCGGCATCTGAGGTAATCTCTGAGGATTAACTTTTGTAAGATAAGTTCCAACCAGTCCTGTCGAACGAAAAATTCTTCCCCGCTTCCTTTATCTGCGTGATCACTATTGTGCATGGTGTTTCAAAGATTAGGTGAAAATAATGAGGTAATCTGTAAATAAAATAAATTCCAGCAATTCCTGTTCTGCATCGTGACCTGCTAAATTGTGTTTCAAAGATTAGGCAAAAAAAAAAAAAAAAAAACAACTAGGGTTGGAACTTTAAAATCGTGAACACTCTATTTTATTTTATTTTAATTTTTTAAAGAAAAAAATTAACAGTTTTTATTTTATTTTATTTTAAACTGTTATTTTATCTTATTATTTTAATTTAATTTTTAAATTATTTTTTACAACACGTTTTCACAGTTAAAATTAGTATGATTTTTTTCAAAAAAATTTCACACCATTTGTAACCACTTTCAAAATATATTGATAATGCTTCAAATAAGTTGTTACAAACAAAAGAAGAATGATAATACTTTATTTTATTTTTTAAAGAAAATTAACAGTTTTTTATTTTATTTTAAACTGTTATTTTATCTTATTAATTTAATTTTTTATAACACGTTTTCACAGTTAAAATTAGTTTGATTTTTTTAAAATTTTTTTTACACCATTAAATTCTTGTAACAACTTTTAAAATAAATTCTAATAATGCTTTAAATAAGTTGTTACAAACAAAAAAAGAATGATAATACTTTATTTTATTTAGTTTATTTTGATATTATTTTATTCTATTCTATATCACTAGTTTTTATCTATTTAATTTTCATTCAAATAAATTAGACTATGTTTTGTTGTGCTCTAATTTGATTTAACATGTACATTTACTTCTATAATTGTTACACATGTACTTATTATTATTTTATTTAAAGAGCGTTCTTTATTTTAAAGAGCATTTCTTTCTTAACTGCTACCTAATATATGACTTTAGACCACATTTTTTGTTAAACACTATTTAATGTATGACTTTAGAGAACAGTTAATAAAAAACTGTTTTTAGAAGTATAGATTTGAGAGCGGTTCAAGACTAACTCTCTAAAGTATATTTTAAAGAGCAGTTAAAAGAGAAACACTTTCAAAACCAAGTTCTCCCATCGATGCTCAATCTTGCAAGCTTAATCTTGTTGGGATCCAAAATTCCTTGAACCTCACAATAGGTTTCAGCCCTGTAATCCATCCTTTTGGGTCTATTCCATTGAACAAAGGTAGCTCTACATTCTTTGCCATCAAACGGAACTCATCCAACGCGTCTGCACTTGTGTTATGCGATAATTCGGCCTCCAATTCTCCCATTCATTGTCGTCATAAAATCTTCTAAGCTTTCCTCTAGAGAATTCATACGTTCATCATTGTGAGGATGTGTTCACTCCGCGCTTCATCATTTGTGGTTTACTGATCTGCAATCCACAGTTTCTTTTTCGGTGAATGATCCGACAGGTCAAACCAATGATAAAATTTATTGGAAAAAAAGAAGAAAAATTGGAATCTTTTATTCAAGAATGAAAATCTTGGGTACAACGAGTATCTCATAGCAAGCTCTTTAGAGAATCATCTCTACTAATGGTTCTAACTAATTTTCATAACTGCTCTTAACTAATTCCCTTCTCCTATATATAGCGAAGGTGAATAATGGAAAATAACAAAATAAGAGTCATATAAAAAAAATAAAAGAATAAGGAATCATACTCCACTAACTACTAACTAGATTGCTATGCATGGTTTAGCTTTAATTGCAAGAACATTATTTACAACAATATTCGAATTAGGACTAGAATTCACTTAGACTCTGAGTCCTAACAAAACCTATCTCTACAAATCTACAATAAACTAACCTAGTTCCTCGGGTGTGCAAAAAATCTAAATTTAATGATCCAATCTATAACCAAAATAAATTAGATTTAAAAATATGAATTTTTTTAAAATTAGATATTCAGCTTTTTTTTTTTTCAGGTTAAGATAAATGTTGGATTTCATTTAATAAAACCTTCATGCCTTAGTGGTACCTTCAGTGCCCCTTCACGAATTAGTTCAGTAAAGTTACGATTTTTATTTTGTTAAATTGCTGCTCTGGAATCTAATGTTTTCTCCTTTTCTCTATTTGTATTACTTTTATATATATATATATATATATATATATATATATTTGTATATTAATAAATTTGTTATCTTATAATGATATTTTTAAAATATTAATTTATAATAATATTATATAATGTTAATTTATATTAAATAAATTAAAAGTATATATTTATAAATCTTGCTATGTTTAAAAAAATATATTATTGAAATTAGTTTTAAACTATATCTAAATTTTAAAACCAGTTTTAATCTATTTTTAAAAAGGTAATATAGGTTGGTTTAAAATCCAATCTATATAATTAGATTTAAAATAGATTTAGATTGGATTTAAGCAAATCTAATCCATGTTCACTCCTACTAGCTCCAACATGGTCAACCAACCATTATATGCATTCTTCAGTAATTTTGAACCATGTATTTTTGTGAATCTGTCCATCAATTTTGAACTTATTACGCTCAATTTGTGTACTGAGCTATTAACCTATCTCATGATATTTTAATTTGTTCATCAATTTTCAATCATTATGCTTTATTTGTGTATTAAGCTATGAACCTACCTTGGTTTGGTTATCTGAAGAATTTTTTAGATAACTTTTAAATGAGCCAAATTGAAAGCCGTGTGATTGTTCCATCTATAATGAAAACTCATTAAATAGAACCAAAATTCTGGGCCTGTTTGGAAGAACACGAAAAGCATGAAAACGTGCAAGGAATAGAGGCAAAGGCTTTCTTCTAGGTTGATATCATCCCTTCATACAAGGAAGAATGAAGAAAATATAATGGACCTTCAAAGACCAGTAGCACAAGTGATGATTGGTGGTGTATGATGTCAATATACCTATAAGTGTCTTTGCAGTTTGTCCGGATATAGTACCAGAACTGAGCAAAGCTCCTTGAGGTGTTGTGGTTGTATAATGTCAGCTAAAAGAGAGCTTCAACAATAATTAAGTCAGAAACTAGGTATAATAAATTTGTCTTCATTTCTTGTATATAAGCAACACTACCTGTAAATAAATTTTGAAGGACCTAATGTTGCAGTTCCAACACGAGCGCCTGGGGCAGGTGACAAGGATGAGGAGGGTGCAACTGGACCTGGTGAACATTCAAAATTACTTCATGATGATATTGTAAAAAATTTGTGTAATAAAACATGTCCATTAATCATGATAGCATTCACTGTATATTGCAGCTAACAAATATTAATGACATAAGTCATGGTATTGAAACAGAAGTTTTAACCTCAGATTTAATCGTTTCTATTCCTTCAAATTTAAAATAAAGTTGACAAAATTAGAGGGAGCCAAGTGCAATTTTGTAAAGCTTTAATTCAAGTTTAAATTCATCCTTTAAACAAAATGATAATGTTATAAATCCCTAATGAGAACATAGTTAAGCGACTAAAAATTGCTATGTCAACTGGCCTAACAGTTCTCTGGTTCTCTGATTAATCAATCACCTATTTAAAGTAAACCCCTGTACTTGTATGAACTGTGCTACAAGCAAATTTACCTGTTGTCCCAACTTGCTAATGGATGGATCCTTGGCTGTTGGCAAAAAGAAGAGTTCCTGACCTTTTCTTTTCTTTGATACTGGAGGTGATGAGTAGCCAGAGGAACCAATAGCTCAGTTATGGCAGCATTTGCCGCTTGCTGAATATATGCCATCATGTTATTTTGGTCTCCATGAAACAAAGCCTGCCTCTCTTCGCTTCCCTCAAAATTCTTAACCAAAAGGATAAGGCTGTGCATGCTAGAGAAGATCTTAACCTTTGAAACTGCTTGGTTTGATGATGAACAAAATTCCTGTGGAGCATTATGCTCAAGGTTGAGCAATGAGGCTTCCATGGTTAAGAGGCTTGGAAACTTGCTCTTATTATGATAGCTGTGCAACCACTTACAATCCTTTGCTCCAAGTTTGTTAAGGCACAGAATGAAGTACACAAATTGCAGAGGCAGTTTATAATCATAGAATTGTAACTTCATTTGGAAGCATCACAAAAGTTCTAGGACTTCTAGGACTATTTGATGAGGCTCAAGAGGCTCTAAGGAAGGAAGCAAGGAAGAAGTCTTGGCTAGCTGGCATAGGAATGGGTTCTGCTCAATGCTTAACATTCTTGTCATGGGCTTTGGATTTTTGGTATGGTGGTACTTGGCTGAAAGGAGACAAATATCAGGGTGTGTTCAAAACATTTTTTGTATTGGATAGCTGAGGCTGGAAGCATGACTTCTGACTTTGCCAAGAGTGCAACAGCAGTGGCATCTGTATTTGAAATTCTTGACCGAAAATCACTAATTCCAAGGTAGCATCTGTGTTTGAAATTCTTGACCGAAAATCACTAATTCCCAAGGTATGTATGCAGCTCTTGCAATTGTGCATGAACGCATGTCATCATAATTTAGTAAGGTTTAATTCTGTATACCCATTGTTTTCCAAGGTATGTATGCAGCTCTCTTGTAATTGTGCATGAACGCATGTAATCATAATTTAGTAAGGTTGTATACCCATTTTGTTTTCATGGCACTTGTGTCCTCTTTATGCCTTATGCATTTAAGTATTTCTATCTCTAGCATTTACAATGTGTGTTGCATTTGCGATTATACAAATGAGTTGTGGAGAATGGAGATTATGCTTGTGTTGTGAATATTCTTGGTATATCCTTGTTGTGATGTAAAACTAATATAATTTTAGTGCTGATTTTAAAACGAGGTAAGCTAATGGTGCAATGCTTTTATTTTTGTGTCCTGAAGCTGACAAACCAGCCGGCTTGCAATGGTTTCCGTGACAACAACACAGATGATATGGCTAGAGATCAGCTTTGCTGAGTTTGTGTATATGATGCAACATTACATTACGCTTCCCCGAAAAACCAGCATGACTAAATTCTTTTTTTTTCTTGATTACATGTAAATAAATGACTTGAATGAAAAATAGAAGTCTCTTATTTTCCATCTAGTACTTCTTTCTTTTCAACCAGAGAAGTGGCTACATAATCTTTCTCACTCTTTCAATAATGAAAGAAATTTTTTTACTGATTCGTTTCTAACCTAATAGAAAAGTAAGCACACTACAAGAAATTACATATTTTGCGATCATAATATTTGTCATTAAACACTTTAAAAGTCGTCATTAAAGTAATTTTGTGACAATATTTAAATTCGTCATCTATCGTTACATAGTTAAGTCACTATTATATTTATAACGATATTATATAGTCACTAAAATAAAATATTTATTATAACAAAAATTAACGTCACTGTAAGATAATTCGTCGTTAATATTAGTCACTATTATTTTAAAATTAATAACTAATGTATTCATCATTATTAGGAATTATTTTAAATAATATTTTTATAACCAATTTTTTTTTAAAATTAATATTTAATTAATAATTACTTTAAATTAAAAATTTATATATTATTACTCAAATTTATATTAATAATGATTTTAATTATTATTCTTTAAAATTAATGTTGTTATGATATCAAAGTGATTATATTATAATAATTGTATTTTTAAATAAAATAAATATAAATTAAAATCATAAATTATAAATTATGAAGACATAAATTGAATCATAAATTTAAATATAATAAATATCTAATAAAAGTTTACACATGAAAATTATAAATGAAATTAAAATACATCATCAACGTATTAAAATTCTAAAATAAAAAAAGACTAATATTAAATTAAACAAATAAAATAGAATGAAAGATGCTCTCATAGATTATGATCCTACACATAAGAAAAAATAAAATAAAATAAAATAAATAAATGTAAATTAATCAATTAATAAATTTTTAAGAATGTAATCATATAATAGTTAAGTAATAAAAATTAAAATAATTAATAAACTTACCGTTGGAGCATGTGAATTATTAAATAACTTGTTAAATGATAATTTTCCTAATAAAATAGTCCATTGACGTTTCATCTCCATTTCAAGATCTTACTTCATTTATTTTTGTTGAGATTTAAAAGTTAATCTTTAAGTATCAATCAATTCACGTTGAGATTGCAATAGGTTAAGAACTGTTTTGATGACTATGTGTAATTTCGTGTAACACTAACTATTACTTTTTTGAGAGGATTAAGTGACATATTAATAGAAATCAGCCTTTGGAAAATAAGGTGCACATTTCATTTGTTTTTGGCTTTTTATTTTCAGCTGGTATGTTTTCAATTCACCATATTGCTTTGATTATGTTCCCTATATCATATCATAACAACCTTTCTCTAACACAAAATATGAAGGATGCAAAACAGTAGTTAGTATAATACATAACAAATAAAGAAATAGAATTGCCTCAGTATCTGGATGGTTTAACCTAAGACTCTTACAAGCATATTCATTCAAATCCACTAAGAACAAAATAAATTGAAAGGATTACTTTACTACAAAGAATCAAATAACTCACAGAATAAAGATTCACGCCGGCTAAAACTCCACCTAGACACAAATAAGCATTCACAGTTTAAGCTTAAGTTCATGAGGTGCTTTTTTTCTTTATTAAAAATAAGCATTCTGAAGGTAAAAAAAAAAAAAAAAAAAATCTGTTTTGGGCTTTTTTAAAGTCAAGAACAAGAGCATAGTTTGGGCGTGAGAGAGATTGTCAAATGAAACTTTTTAATGGGCCGCAGCGGAGAAACCCCATCTCTTTTTCAGTTCAGAGCCAGCAGTTCCATAATCAGATAAAGTTACCCCTTTGGGCTCCCCTTCCCTATGGGAATTATCCTTTTATGAATTTTCTTTCTGTCTATATATATATATATATATATATATATATATATACTTACAACTTCATTGTTGAAGCATTGATGTGCAACACTATTAATTTTTTTTGAAATTTTCAATGTAAAGATTATGTGGAAATATGAAAGGAGAAGATCTTTTTTTTCTTCTAGAACTTTATCAAGGTTTTTTTAATGAGAAAAGAACGAGTTTAGGTTTGATTTTAGCTTTGATATATATTTTAGTTTTCAAGATTGATAAAGTGTATTTAAGTTTGAACATGTGTGCTTCTATGGATTAGTGTTCATACTTTTGTATGTGTTGTTGGACTTTTTAATCTACAATCATCTGAAAAAAAAAAAGAAACCTTCTAATGTCCCCTAATAATAGACTTAAGGAAATGCAAAAGGTATGGATAGGAAAATTGAAATTCATTTAGAAAAAAAAAGGAAAAGAGAATTTGGAATATAAAAGAGCAAATTGATATGTGGTAGTTTGGTGGATAAATTTATTATATTGATTTGTTGATGACTAGCAATCTCATGCTAATATTAATTCCATGATGGAGGTGGGCATTAGTATGCATTTAGTGTTTTAAGCTTGATGCTTTATTAATGTCATTGTTAGTTCCACCACTAATGATATCCTTACTTTCCACTTTGCTATTGGCTAATTTTGACGATGAGAAATCCTTCAATTTGATACATCACTAAAAGCCACTTTATATAATCTTCAATTTATGATTATAAGCATGAAATTTATTATATGAGTGAAGATATGAATATTTCTGGGACCGTGGCTTTTGGTAACAAAAATTCCTTTGTGTGTGTTTATGAAGTTCAAGTAGGGACTTAATTAGTAGTACAAGATTTGGATGGTGGGTGTATTCTTTAGCAAAAAGTGAGTCCAACTATTAACATTGATTTCTACACAAAAACTCCATCATGAATGATTGGTGAGGGCCCTCTTTGTAGCCAATCTAAGCCTTAAACTTTATAGTAAAGTGAGACTTTCATAGCATAAGCTTGCTTGAGGAATATTTTTTGAGTCCAACTACTAATTACGTGTTAATGATTTTTTCTTAAAACACAAGTGTACTAAGTCTATTGCAAATAATAATAAGTAAAGTATCAAGATATCGTTCTCAGATAACAATTCAAAATATGTTAATTGTCAAGATAAAAATTAATTAAGTTTATATACAATAAAATTGATTGATGATTTTTATAAAATTTGAGTGACAATTATAATATAAAATAATATTATAAAATTTAGTAAAATTTAAATTAAAGAAAATCAGATTGAATTTCATCTATTCCCTCTTTATATTCAGTAATTCGGTGATAAATATAGTCATTATTTCTAATGATATTGATGTAAAATACATAAGTCATATATCTCAATTCCTTGAAAATATATTTCTAAGATAATTTTTTAAATGTTGATCCCTCAAATAGTTAACAAACTATCTAGCACTATAATCATGATTTAAAACAATCAATAACTTAAAATCTATTCCTAGAGTAATCAGTTATTGAGTAATCTCAATCAAATCTAGATCTAAGTAGTATCTTTCTAAATATAACTCAGATCTGAGCTCTAAAAACTATCTGTTACACAACTTTAAACATTAAACATGGATTGAAATCACCAAATCAATAGAAATGAAAAAGAAACATCTATATTTATATAAATTATTGAGAATACATCAAATTTGAAGATTTACATTCAATCCCACAAAATATTTAGCTACTCATTGTAACCATAGTAACAAGAAATAGGAAACCACGGTGTAAAACATAAAAAAATGAGTATTTCTACTCTTTCTCTCAGCCCTCCGCTGCTCTCTCTCTTTTTGAAAAATGAAGATAAAATAGTAACCTCTTCAATCGCACAAAAGTCGCATTTTATACCATTCTAGATGAAGTTTCTTTCACTACAACAACAGTCTTTTACTGTAGTGAGGCATGAAGGCAAAATTAAGTCATTCTGCTAGCCTCTCACTATAGCGAGAGTATCTCGCTATAGTGAGAAATCTCCAGAAGCTAACTTTTCTGCAACTCTATACTTTTTATGCCTTTTGCTTAATTTTTTAAATTTCTTTAACTCTGGATGATATAAAATATATCAAAAAGAAATCAAAACACTTACATTTGCATTCTTCTCTTTAAATATACAAGTAATTATAAAAGTTTTAAGTTTAGAAAAAATCTAATAAAAAATCCAAACATTTAACATAAAAGGTGTTTAAGTCATAATCTAAAATTACCTAATTTATACATTTATCAGTACGAGGGTCCGTGAGACATTTTATTTAAAACAAATATTTATTTTAATTTTTTTAGTTCAAAATGATAATGATCAATAAAATGATAAATAATCATAATGAATGCTATTGTGCTAAAATTATAAACTAATAATATTTGTTAAGATTATACACAATTATTTGAAATCTAGTTTATATAAAAATTAAAGTTGATTTTATGAAGTATGTCAAGATTTAATATTTAAAATTTAAAGGCTTAATTTCAGCTTTAATTTATATATTTTAATCCTTTAAATTTAAATAGTTTATATTTAGTTTTTATAAATTTTTAATCGTTCAAATTAAGTTCCGTGCTAAAATTTTATTTGATAATTAATAAAAATATAACATGTCATCAAGTTATATAAATTTGAAAAAATAAAGTGTATAAATAATTAAATAAAATTAAAAGAAGGCATTATTATATTTTTTTTTTACTATTTTGTACAAATCAAATATATACAATAGCAAAAGTATATATATATCATAAATTAATTTTTTTTGCTCATTATTGAATGGAAATTTTAAACAAAAGATTTAATTTGAAAAGTTGACAAATTAGAAAGACTAAATGCAATTAATTAAAATTAGAGAGACAAAAATTACATACTAAGTTAAAGTATATAAACAGACTTTAATTTAAGGGTGAGAACTCAAATTTGTAACTATTTATAAATATTAAATTTTATTAACTTAAATATTAATTTAAGAACTCTCAACTTATTTATAATTTTATAATTAAAAATTATTTAATATTTTATTAAATAAATTTACATTAATTTACAATATGTTTCTTTAAAAGGTAAGAAAAATATTAGTCATAAATTAGATTACATATTTATAAATATTTCATTTATATGAACTTTGGTAATCATATCACAAAAACAATATAGCTTAGAATTAATAAAATTATATATTTATTCAAAGTTATTAAACACAATAAGTTAATTAAAATATATTCTTGAAATAACTAAATTTTTTCTTTAATATTTCAATGAATATGATTAAGACACTTATTTATATAATCCTAATTTTAAAAGGGAAAAAAAAAAGCTCATAATTGTGATGGTCGGTCCTTAAATGGAAAGTTGTTACTAAATTAAAGAATCAAGAAGGCATTCAAAATAGTATGGACAAAACTGAATTTCCTCTTAAGAGGTTGTGACCCCTCTTGCTTCCTGCTGTTTACCTGCTCCACTCTCTTCAATTATAATATTAATCCATAATCATGCTCTCTAATATTTTTATGCCTCATGACAAAACATAAAACTAAATATAAAGCATAACTCTGAACCCTCTCCCTAATGTAATGAACAAGTGTTCATATATTAGGGATGCTTTGTCCTTGTGTTAAATCATATATAGGGCCTATATATGGAGCAAACCATCTTAAAAAAGATTGCTTTTGAATCATCACAATGCGTTCAACAGTTAGGAACTTATAAATTATTCAAAAATTGAAGTGGAATTCCACTCTCAAGTTTAAACTATAAATAAGTCCATATCATAACATTGCCTTGCACCATAGATTATGCTATGTTGAGGACGGTGGCACTACTTTTTTATGAATTTTAAATTGAACATTAGTACCATTCTTGCAAGGAAACTCATTAAAACATATCACAAAAAGCTTTATTATTATTATTTTTGGAGTGTGGTGGTTAAGAATCACAAAATCCATGTATTGTATAGTCAATTAAGGGCTCCAAAAAAAGGAAGGCTGAGTCTGATTTTAACCATGTGTCGTAATTAAATTAATCACGTGGCATATTTGATTATGGAGACATTATCATTGGACTTGTAGCTAGTAGCAATTAGCACTTAAACAAACCACCCTACTCAGAATCTTAGTACTTCGAAAATATGGAAGAAAAGCCCCTATTCTATTTGGAGCCATTGCATTAATTGGATTACCTAAACAGCCTTATTATCATTGCTTGAAACCAACTTCAAATTTGGCCACGTTTTATCCATTAATTAAAGCTCTAATTAGGGTGCATTCACCCTAATTAGGCATGTCAGCATACTCAATAACAATGCATTATTCACGTGGGCTATAAACCCAAAAATAATTAACATTAATAAAAATATATTTACGTGCGTCATGTGGTGGACCAATCTATATAGTTATTTGGTCAAGGTGAGGGGGCAAAGCAAAACTTAAAATTCTAGACTTTTTAGGCATGGAGATTTATTTATTTGTTTAAATACTCCACTAAACAAAAAGGTTTACACAACCTTTGAATTAGCTATTGCAAGCCTAACCTAGCCTAAGGAAAGAAAGCCATGTTATATAATCACAAAATTGGCTACACTTAAGGCGAAAATACCGGATCATTGATTGTTGATATACATATATAGAGAGCTTTAAGGAGAAGGAGAATTCATGAATTAATAAGCAATTGATGAAGAAATATTTTTTTGCAATGTTAAGGCTTGAATCCCGTGGAATACTATACTAATCAAGAGAACACAGAGTATTTGATCGCAATCATTCTAGGAGATATTAAACATAAATTTTGTCAGTTTAATTATTAATGTATGTGATATTATTGTGATGATTATATATATATAATTTCATATAATTTAAATAATTATAAATACACAATTTAATGGTAATTATTTATTTATATTTTTAATAATATACCATATATAAAAATAAAGCAAAGGAATATTAGAAGTCATTCATCTTTTTGTTGCATTTGAAATTTACTAAGTATCAAATAATAAGTAAGGGGTCTCACAGAAAGAACACTATTACCAATGAGGTGAACTACATTAATTGAGCTCATGTCTATGTAAGTCGAACATGCATGTACTGGGCATTCTTAAAATCAAATTATGTAGTGACGTGTATTTGAGCATTGTCATGTTCGAAAATCAATTAAATACACACATTATTATTATTATTATTTATATATATATATACGAATTTTCTCAATCATTTCAATAAATTATGTGAAAGGCAAATCAGCGAAAAGGAAATGCCTGAGATGAGACTGTACGTTATCAGAAAGAAAATTGGTCTTAATATATGCTTAGACAAGAATACAGAGAATAAAGTGGTTTGGTTCTTTGATCAACAAGAATACTACGCATTGAATATAAAGAAGGGAAAAATAAAAGGACTCAGGAGAGTGTATTCATAACGCATCGGAAGAAACATGAGATAAACATGGGAAAAGGGTCAAATAAATGAATAGTTTATGAAAGAATTTCAATAACGAATTTAGCAAAAGAAAAACACATCTACCTGAAAATGGGGAATATTGATTAGCTAAAAGCGAGCATATTTCGAAAATAATCAAGATAGCTAATGTTAAACATGTGACATATTTCAAAGAGATGCTAAAAAAAGGTATCTTTCAGGTGGTGATTATGTGCCCGTTAATTTAAAATTAAATAAATATAATTGAAATATGTAAATAAATCAATTTAAATTATATAATAATATTTTAAGAAAAGAGAAATAATTTTTTAAGTAAACAAATATTAGCCCTACATCACATCTCCAAGAATGATACATAACTATAAAAAAATATGTCAAAATTATAATTATAGGCAGACAAGTCCAGAGTAATGCACAATGTATAGGGTACTAAGAATTGCTAGGTAAATTTAAAATGGCTGGAAAGGATAAAAGCAAAAGTAGATTTTAATGATTTAAAAAATAATAAGGATCATATTAATCCTATAATGACGTTTTTTCTGGTCTTAATAGTGTCACAGAGAGAGAAAAAGAGAGGTCCAAAACATACAGCTATAAAAATATGTTGGAATTATTAAGGAATTTGATCTGTTGAAGCAAGATTGGTCTGGCAGATCATCATGAAAAAAGTGGAATATGCTGTGTGATGATATCTTCCTCTCTGCTTCTAAGAAACACAAATGCAGTTGCAGCCTTGGAGGCTTCTCTTCTTAAATATATCATATTATTTTAATCATACAATTAATAATGTTGATGCCCTTATTTTATTTCATATTCTTTATTTCATTGGCTCTCCTTTTTAAATTTTCTTAATCTGTGAGATGTGTTGTCTGACAGAGTTGTCTTAACCAAAACCTTTATTCAGTTGTAGCACATGTAATTTTTGTTGATTTCAGCTAAGAGATTTTTTTTCTATTAATTATAAAATGAGAAAAACAATATTAAGCTGAGTTTTTTCTTAAAGGTCTCTTTCCAATATTAAGAAAACACATAAGCATAGTTAGAAGAATTAATTAATATTTCTGTGTCGTGATTCAAATATGGAACGTAATTTTTACGTTTTTTTTTTAAATTTTGATAAACAAAATTTATTAAAAATGAATACAGAGAGTACTTAAATTCTTGACACTGTTGTAGGTTTCTTTTCCTTTTCTTAAATACGTTAACTTAGTATTCACAAATTAATTGTCCATCTATGATAATTGTAGACAAATCAAAACGAATCTTTGATGACAAACTATAAAATCTAGTAAACATATTTTGAGTCCTATAATTAGTAATACTAATTAGGATACTCATACGTCCTTACATATAGTACTATATATTAAATTGTATTTTTGTGAGCAGTTTAAATTATTAAAGTTATATAATTACTAATGTATTCCTTTTATGTAAATTAAAACAAATAAAACAATATTATTAACTCGGTGTTTCGCACTTTCATTTACTTTATAAAAGAAATATTTAAATTAATTATATCTTTAGCAATATTTAGATTAATTGTGTGGTATTTGTCTTGAGTTTCATTAACTTACTCCTCGCAAAAATACATCATTTATCTCACTTAGTTTAATTAAAAGTAATTTTTTCTTTTTACATTTATTTCACTCAATATTTTCTTAATTTTTGTATAACAATGTAATTCAAGATATTATCTTGATGACCACACGTATATTTTAAATAAATTAATATTCAAAGATACATAATATTATAATTTTATATTTTATATTAAATTAATGATAATTAATAAAGTATCGTATAACTTTTAAATTACACAAATTTTCATAGGGTTATTAATCTTAATGTGATCTTCTTAACATGATTGTTTAGTTTAATATTTTTGATAAAATTATTTAATAGAATAGGTTTGATAATATTTGTTCTTAAAACAAATACATATACTATTCTGTATGTCTATGTGTTTTCACCACCCTTATTAATCCATATTAAAGTGATAATTGAAGAATTTATGCTTCAAATCTTATATATTATAAATATAATTATAAATAGCCAGAGCCGAGAGATCGAAAATGGATCCACAGACAAAAAATTGACCCACATTATAATCCATATCCACCAGTAGTGTATTAAATATTAAGCTCCCTTCACGGGAAGGGACATAACAACTTGAAGTGACGATTTATAAAATAGAAAAAGCTGGCAATAAAACGACAATGGCCAAAGTGACCTGAAATTAGAGTACTAATTAAACCAATATAAAGAAAAGGGAGCAAGTGGTATAATGGCAAATTGGACTTCGCCCATAAATCATAATCATCTTTCTCAAAACTAGACAAAAAGGGTTATCTCATACCCCAAGCAATTTAAAGAAAAAGCAACAAATGAAACGCTAAGCACAAAATCTTCAACAACCCCACACAAAAAGCCTATGACATTCATTGTGTGCTTCGCATGGAATATGCCACTCACCCTTTGAGTCGTGACAAAGATGCATAGTGTTCACACTTCACACTTATATATATACACTCAAACTTGGCCTTGGAAATCAAAATCAAATAATAATTCACCTCTCTGATCTCTACCTTCTTTGTTTCCACATATATCTTTGACTCAAGAAGCTAGCAATTAAAATGGGTTCTCCTAAAAACGAAGAGATGAGAAAGAAAGAAAGAACTTCCATAACTATCATTTTGAGATATGCTGATTGGATTGACATTTTGCTTATGTTAATGGGTGCTTTGGGAGCAATAGGAGATGGCATGACCACAAATGTTTTGTTGCTGTTTGCTAGCCGTATAATGAACAGCTTAGGTTACAGCAATAACCAACAAAGTGGTAAGACTTCCATGGCTGAGGTTGAAAAGGTTAGTTAAAGTTGACTCATTCATGACATTCTGGTTTGCTTCACTTTTTACCCACATAGCCTTACCAACTAACATTTCCTTCTTCTTTTTTCTTTTTTTTTTTTAATTTTTTTTATTTATTATTTACAGTGCAGCTTATATTTTGTCTACTTGGGATTAGCAGCTATGGTGGTGGCTTTCATGGGTAATCTCCAAATACACAACTTACTTTTACTTGCTTTACTTTTTGAGGACAAAGGTGTGTGAAACGTTTTAATAAGCTAGCATCTAACTGTAGTAGGCATTCTCAATACCCAGCAGTGCTCCTAGGTAAGAGGTTGGGTTTTAAAATGTTTAATTTAGTGGACATGTTTGGTCATTATTGTAAATATATGAAACCCTAAAAGGCAGTTTCATATATACAGAAAGTAGCTAGAAATTACACTAACCAACAAAATATATTAGCCTTCTACATCAATCTATCTAATGAATTTTCAGTTTTCACTTAGAATTTTCTCAAAGATTTGATCCTGTAAATGAAGCCAGTTACCATATATACAGACAAATACACAGGAACTTCTAAAAATGCAAGCTTTTTTAGACTGATTCAATAATTGGTGCTTAATTGCAGAAGGGTATTGCTGGAGTAAAACAAGTGAGAGGCAAGTTTTGAGGATTCGCTACAAGTATTTAGAAGCTGTACTGAGACAAGAAGTGGGGTTTTTTGATTCACAAGAAGCAACTACTTCTGAAATCATTAATAGCATATCAAAGGATACTTCTCTCATACAAGAAGTTCTAAGTGAAAAGGTGATAATTTTTTATGCACTCCACACATGTCATATATCTATCATATCTTCTCATCTTTTTCCTTATGATCCTTTGTTTTGGTTTCTTATAGGTGCCCCTATTTTTCATGCACTCATCATCATTCATCTCTGGGGTTGCATTTGCCACGTACTTCTCTTGGAGGTTGGCTTTAGTTGCATTTCCAACGCTGCTTTTGCTCATTATCCCTGGCATGATTTATGGCAAATACTTAATCTATTTGACAAAATCGTGTGTTAAAGAGTATGGCAAAGCAAACGCTATTGTGGAACAGGCACTTAGCTCTATCAAAACTGTTTATTCATTCACTTCGGAGAAGAGAATCATTGGGAGATATTCAGATATATTGGATAGAACTTCAAGGCTTGGAATCAAACAAGGCATAGCCAAAGGTGTGGCTGTAGGAAGCACAGGTCTCTCTTTTGCAATATGGGCTTTCATTGCTTGGTATGGAAGCCGTTTGGTTATGTATAAAGGTGAAAGCGGAGGAAGGATCTATGCATCAGGCATTTCCTTCATAATGTGTGGACTGTACGTACCAATCTCTTTACCTTTTTTCTTAAGCTTAATTTAATTCAAGTATGATTCATAAACATTCAATTAGTTTTAATATTCATTTAATCTTTATTATTATTTTTATTATATCATAATAATTTATTATTTTCTCCTTTTTATCTTTCCTTCTTTAGATATAAATGCTTTCATGAGTGTCTATGAAATATTTTTGATTTAATTGATCTCAAATTTTATTTATAAAATTGTAAAATTTTATTTAAATTTTTAAATTTATCAAAATGTTTATTCATTTCAATAATCTTTAATGTACTTACATTTGGGTATGGATCTTATGGGTGTTATGTAATAGTCAAGGTGTAAACATATTTAATTTCTACCTTAACATGGTTGTTCTCAAGTATTCATTTTTTTAATAAATTAATATTTTTATTTTAAAAGATAAAATAAACATCATATTATTATAAAAATAGTTATAATAGATGACATTTTATATAGTCTGAAATGAAAAGAAATACAAAATTAAAAATTAAAATGATAAATATTTATAATTTTTAAGGCAAAAGTAAATACTTATAATCTTAAAAGGCTCAAATTAAGATTTACTCATTTCGAATCACATCTTTGAATCATGCACAATTTATTTTAGTACATTTTAGTGACTGATGCAATTAGTAGCAGATCACTGGATCTTGATAATCAATTAAAAATTGGGACACCGGAAAATTTAAGTAATTTAAAGTGAAAACTATATCCTACATCTAACCACAAGTAGCCAACTTGTAATAGTCATTGACATCGTTTTCTACAGGAAAAGGGCATAGAAACAGTGTTATTCCACAACTAATTTTAATTTTAATTTTCATGATAAGAACGGAATCAAGTCGCTTCAGAAAAGTGTTAATCTTTATCTTTCACTAGAAACTAGGGTGCCAGATATTATACTACCTCACAATGATATAAATTTGAGGACATAAGTCTTCGGTAGTTGGAAAGAAGTTGACTAGACATGTATGGCACCAAAATGCTTTTCTTTCCAAAAAGTGACTTCTTAAAGCATTAAATTGATGAAAAGCAAGAGTCGTAGAAAGGAGAGGTACTATAGTTTTAGTAACAGTATTATGATTAAGAGAATTTATCTTCTCAATTGTGAAACTCTCTTCTTCCCGCAATATAATATCATATACTAATTGTACGTACTAGTACTATTTGTTTCTGCTTGAACTTATGGTGATAAAGTTGAGGACAATGAAAACATATCGTAAACTTGTAATTATAGATAAAGAAATTAATAATTTAACCAATCTCGATATTGCTTCAAATAATTTTCTCTTGTATTTCATCAATAACTTCAAATGATATGAATAGGTAAAAGTGGTATGAATAGCTAAGCCACTTGATACTATTAAAGCCGTAACAACTTTGTAATGAACAAACATTTACTGAATAAAGAGTTTAAGTGTTTGGTAAGAAGGAAAGCTTTTACAGGATATTAAGGGAAAAAAATTATGCATATATAAAACTATAAACCTTTAAACCCTATATAAATATATTAATTCATGCACATGTACCTTTTCTTTCTAATTGTTAGCGCTTTATGGAAAACAAAACAATTCTTAATATTATGTTCTTTAACTTCAATGTTATTATCTAGAGAAGTTCGTACTTGATTACAATTTGTAAAGTTTGAATTGCTATTAACTCTCTTTTTTTTGTTTCGAGTTTTAAATTGCTATTACCTGATTATATTAACATTCTACATTATGATCAAGGATCATCAATTTGAGTTTTATCATTCTTGATATCTTTTACTGGATAAGCATATTTGCAAATATTAAAATTCTGTCCTTTTTTTCCCAACATATCTCTAGGAAAGATAAACAAATAATTTTCATATAAGTGTTCGAATTTCTTTCAACAAGGAGTAGATAATTATATATGTAACACAATGTCTCCATATAACAGAAATTACTCAAACCTTATGAAATATTATATGTTTGGCTATATTGCAAAATAGCTGAAAATTAGAGGCAAGGTAAATTTCAATTTGTTGGTATAACTGTACATGTTTTCCATTACACCAAATTAAAACCCTTTCAGCCTCTTCATATTTCATGTGGTGTTTAATTATTTTCCCTTACAAATTATTTTAATGTAAATTGTAGATCCCTTGGAGTGGTACTTCCTGATTTGAAGTACTTCACTGAAGCATCTGTTGCTGCTTCAAGAATATTTGAAATGATTGACCGAATACCAATGATTGATGGTGAAGACACAAAAGGTCTAGTGTTAGAGAGCATTAGTGGAAAGCTAGATTTTGACCATGTCAAATTCACATACCCTTCTCGTCCCGATATGATTGTTCTTAGTGATTTCAATCTCCAAGTGGAAGCTGGGAAAACTGTTGCACTAGTTGGTGCAAGTGGAAGTGGTAAATCCACTGCAATAGCATTAGTCCAACGATTTTATGATGTAGATGAAGGTGTTGTGAAGGTTGATGGAGTAGACATAAAAAGCCTTCAATTAAAATGGATGCGAGGGAAAATGGGCCTTGTAAGCCAAGAACATGCATTGTTTGGCACATCTATAAAGGAGAATATTATGTTTGGGAAGCCTGATGCTACCACAGATGAAATAGTTGCTGCAGCCACTGCAGCCAATGCTCATAACTTCATAAGACAGCTTCCTGAAGGGTATGAAACCAAGGTAAGCTTGATTCTCTTTATATAAAGTTTTGGATTTGATTCTTCTGCATGAAAAATAAGGAGAAATTTTACCTTCTTAAGTGAGCACTTGGTTCGATTTGGATTAATCAAAATCTAATAACTTTTGGATAAGGGTCTAAAGTCAAAAGAGCGTTTAATTTTACATTAGTTCTCAAATTTCTAATAACTTTAGGATGCTTCTATCATTCTCTCCCAAGATTATTTTGTTTAGTGATGAAAATAGAAACTACCTATTTCTATTCATTCTAGTCTAGAAATACAAATAGATTTTATTATTTCTACTATCAAGAATCAATCCTCCTATTTAAACTACTAAGCACAAATTTACTAGTGGTCTATAAGCTATCATTCTCCCAATACTAGAGATATAAATTCATTGTTTTCCCTTACTTAATCATGACTTAAACTTTGATAACAAAAGTGTGTGATAGCATTAATTAATTCAATCCTTACAACCCATTTTTTCTAATTAAATTATAATTTTAGCACCACATTAAGAAAATGTGTAGCTACTAATTAATTTGATTGATTGTAAACTAGATTGGAGAAAGAGGGGCACTTCTTTCAGGAGGACAAAAGCAGCGAATAGCCATTGCAAGAGCCATAATAAAGAATCCTGTAATTCTCCTACTTGATGAAGCAACTAGTGCTCTTGACTCTGAATCAGAATTACTAGTTCAGAATGCCCTTGACCAAGCCTCCATGGGGAGGACCACTTTGGTAAGTGGAATCATTCATTTACACTAATAAATAAATCATCAAAATATTGCAATTGTATAGCATTAAACCACTTAGTTCACACATCAATTTTATTAAGAGGCACAACTCATTAAACATGCTTTCAATGCTGTATTAGTAATTGTCATAATAAATGAGTACTTATTAAACTAATTTTACTTCATTCTATTAACACCTACTGAAATTGATCAGATTGTTGCCCACAAGCTATCAACAATTCGAAATGCAGACCTTATAGCAGTTGTTAGTGGTGGTCGCATCATTGAAAAAGGCACACATAATGAACTCCTTAATTGCCCAAATGGGCATTATGCAAAATTGGCAAAATTACAGACACAATTAAGCATGGATGACCAAGATCAAAATCTAGAACTAGGGCTTCTTTCTTCAGCAAGAAGTAGTGCAGGTAGACCAAGCACTGCCAAGTCAAGCCCTGCCATCTTTCCAAAGTCACCATTGCTTCCTGAAACCATCCCATCTCCAATTTCTCACCCTCCACCTTATTTTCTAAGGCTTCTTTCTTTAAATGGTCCTGAATGGAAACAAGGTCTAATTGGAACATTTTCAGCTATAGCCTTTGGCTCAGTTCAACCCTTATATGCTTTAACCATTGGGGGTATGATTTCAGCCTTTTTTGCTGAAAGCCATCAAGAAATGAGACATAGAATAAGGACTTATTCTTTAATTTTCTGTTCTCTTTCCTTTGCTTCTATTATCCTCAACCTCTTGCAACACTACAATTTTGCTTATATGGGAGCCAAGTTAACCAAAAGGATAAGGCTGTGCATGCTAGAGAAGATCTTAACCTTTGAAACTGCTTGGTTTGATGATGAACAAAATTCCTGTGGAGCATTATGCTCAAGGTTGAGCAATGAGGCTTCCATGGTTAAGTCCCTTGTTGCAGATAGACTCTCTTTACTTGTTCAAACCACTTCTGCTGTCACCATTGCTATGATCATAGGGCTTGCTGTGGCTTGGAAACTTGCTCTTGTTATGATAGCTGTGCAACCACTTACAATCCTTTGCTTTTATACACGAAAAGTGTTGCTTTCCACCCTTTCAACCAAATTTGTTAAGGCACAGAATCAAAGTACACAAATTGCAGTGGAGGCAGTTTATAATCATAGAATTGTAACTTCATTTGGAAGCATCACAAAAGTTCTAGGACTATTTGATGAGGCTCAAGAGGCTCCAAGGAAGGAAGCAAGGAAGAAGTCTTGGCTAGCTGGCATAGGAATGGGTTCTGCTCAATGCTTAACATTCTTGTCATGGGCTTTGGACTTTTGGTATGGTGGTACTTTGGTTGAAAAAAGACAAATATCAGCAGGGGATGTGTTCAAGACATTTTTTGTATTGGTTAGCACTGGTAAGGTCATAGCTGAGGCTGGAAGCATGACTTCTGACCTTGCCAAGAGTTCAACAGCAGTAGCATCTGTGTTTGAAATTCTTGACCGAAAATCACTAATTCCCAAGGTATGTATGTAGCTCTTGTTATTGTGCATGCAACCCATATCATCATAATTTAGTAAGGTTCAAATTCTGTATACCCATTTAGTTTTCATGGCACTTTGTGTCCTCCCATTAAATCATGCCTTATGCATTAAAGTATTTCTATCTCAAGCATTTACAATGTTTGCTTATAAAAATAGGGCTCTATTTGAGTTGTGGAGAATGGAGATTATGCTTGTGCATTTTTCTGTGAATATTATTGGTAGATCCTTATAGTGTTGTGATGTAAAACTAATATAATTTTAGTACTAATTTTAAAATGAGGCAAGCTAATGGTGCAATGCTTTTATTTTTGTGTAAACTTATCCGCACATTTTTATACTCATCGTATTTTTTCTTCCTTATATTGATATAAGATACAACTACTGAATTAATCAAAGAAGAAAACAAAGGTTTTTTTTTTCTTCATATTGGACCCAAAAAAAAGAATGGTTTCATTATGTCATTTACTATTGCGCAACAACGTTAAGCATACATTAACTAATGCCCTATGATGGTAATATTTTTGTTTGATTAGGCTGGAGATAGCACTAATGGGGTTAAGTTGGAAAAAATAAGTGGAAAGATAGAATTGAAGAATGTTGACTTTGCTTATCCAAGCAGAGCAGGGACGCCAATTTTGTGCAAATTTTGCTTGGAGGTGAAGCCAGGAAAAAGTGTTGGACTAGTTGGGAAAAGTGGATGTGGAAAATCAACAGTGATTGCTTTAATTCAAAGATTCTATGATGTTGAAAGAGGGTCAGTCAAAGTGGATAATATGGACATAAGGGAATTAGACATTTATTGGTATAGGCAACACACAGCACTTGTTAGCCAAGAACCTGTGATATATTCTGGCAGCATTCGTGATAACATTTTGTTTGGGAAGCAAGATGCTACAGAGAATGAAGTAGTTGAGGCTGCCAAAGCTGCAAATGCTCATGAATTCATATCGTAAGTTTTCTCTCTACTTGTATAGTGTGATCACTAGTTTTAACCATCCATTATCATCTTCATTTTTTAGACATGAATCAACACAAATTGACTTCGTAAGTAAGCATTGTTCTCCATCATGACATTCAACTTCAACCACTAACAAGAAGCTTGCATGAATAAATAGATCTTGAAATCGACAACCACCATATGTTCATGACTTCATGCTAGATGTTTTAAAATAGAAATTTTGTTTTTAAGAACACAAATAGATATCTCAAGTTCAACCTCTAATAAATGGAAATTTGAAAAAAAAATTATATTTGAGCTTAAGAAAATAACTTAAATTTTTCTAATGTGTATCCAAGGACACACAAAAAGATTTTATATATGATAAGTTTTTATCAAAAATCACAAGATTCTATAACATTAAATGTTACAATTTTTAATGAAATTTTATTATTTATTATTTATTATTTTTTAACACGTGTCTTTAAGCACACATTAGAAAAATTGAATAACTTCTACTATGATGAGTGTTTACTAAGTTGTTTACTCAAATAAAGTGTATACAATTAAAAAAGATTAGGTTTAACATTATAATTATTATTGAATTAAACAATGACTGTGTTGAATTGCAAGACTACTTAACATATAAAAATGTAAAATTATATTTTTGGTAATGTAGATCATTGAAAGAAGGATATGAAACTGAATGTGGAGAAAGGGGAGTGCAATTATCAGGAGGGCAAAAGCAGAGAATAGCAATTGCAAGGGCCATAATTCGGAACCCAATAATACTGCTCTTAGATGAGGCAACAAGTGCCTTGGACGTGCAATCAGAACAAGTGGTGCAAGAAGCACTTGATAGAATCATGGTAGGAAGAACTACCATTGTTGTGGCACATAGGCTTAACACCATCAAAGAGCTTGACTCAATTGCCTATGTATCAGAAGGCAAGGTTCTAGAGCAAGGAACCTATGCTCAGCTTAGGCACAAGAGAGGTGCATTCTTCAACCTTGCCAGTCACCAAATCCAAACTTAAGTAATGTAAATTATTATTATTACTATAAACTTGTACAATTTTTTTTTTGCTCACTTCCTGTATGAATTTGAGTTCACTTTGAGGAATATAATATCTGAGACTCGTTAGCTTGATTGGTTGTCTTAATCTCACCTAAGGTGAATTGGGATTTAGGCTTTTTATTTAGCTATATATATTTTTTGTCATGAATTTAACTGTGGCTTGGTAAAATTATAGAAAAATATTTGTAAAAAAAATAGTATAAAAACAAATAAAATTTCTCTCATAAATTTTAGAGAAGTTAAATAAAAAACTTTTATAAAAATAAAAAAGCATAAATTATTTCTAACTTATAAAAAAAATATCCAAACTATAATTATATATTAAAATTACAACATAGATATTGGACTAAGATATTATTTCCATAGTATGAGTCTTGGATCCGAAATATGAGATGTGCTATGCATGTAATCCTAATACCTTAGACCTAAAAGAAAACTCCTAATGCGAAATATAATAGAAAAATAAACTTTTTTGAGTGTTTCTTACTGTAGAATGTTTTCAATCTGTAAAGGCCCAAAGAATTGCAGTGTAAGATAAAATGATTCTAATCTAAAAGAAAGCATTACTTACTGATTTACATTAATGAGTAGCATTAATAATTATTGTTCAATTAAAAATTCTTAACCATATTTTTTCCTTTACTTTTTATTCTTTTATTGATATTAATTCTCAATATATGAGTTGCACGTTATAACTTATATGCGACAAACATTCATAATTTAGTCTAAAATGTAATATATATCCCCATGAAATCTTCGTACTTGGGGTCTTCTATTGGTGTAGCAACTTGTTACCTTAATCTATTATTATTTTTATATTTGTTTTGCTTAAATTATTATTTTTATATTTTGTTAAAGAAAATAATTTGAGATATAAACCTTGTTAAAGAATATCAAGTTAAGTTGGGACAAAAACATGCAGCTTGAGGTGAAAGTAGGGCCTAAAAACTAAATTAAGTAGAAATATAAATATGTAATTTTTTTATTTTGTTTCTAAATAAATAAATATTGTGGTTTGATTTAAGATATTCAACGAATAAATACAGAATATCAAAAACTTGAAATAAATTGTGTTTCTATTAGAGATACATTAGTCTTCTACAGTCTTTTTTTTTTATTTTTTGATATGACGTTTTTATAGAATATTTCATATTCTTCTTTTCTTTGACGTGGGGTACCTGCAAAGGCAATTTGATGGTGAAGTCAGTATTTAGTATAACTAATAAATGCTATTTAATATTAAAAAGTCAACATTTTACATGTATTTCTTACTTCTCTTTTATAGACAATATATTAAACTAATGTATTTTGTGACTTAACTTTTTCTTAGTCTTATGATTATTTTAAGTAATTAATATTTTTTTAATTATTAACTATTAATATTTTAATTACACCAAAAAGGTGTGGATACCCTTCGTTCTTATGCCAGATCGAAAGGGTGTTTGATTTTTTTTATATGTTATAATGATTGAGTAGTGTCTTATTTAGTATAAATTATTATTTTTTTGTATAAATAGAAGGTTTTATTTTTAAAAAAGTTTCATAATTTTAATCAACAGGGTTTAAAGGAAAGGAAAAGAAAGTGTCTATTTAGAATCTCATTTTAATGTATTGAATCGGTTAAAATTCACGTTTTTATTACAGGTTTCATTAACGTGTAATTTTATGATTGTTATCTTAAATTTTTAAAAGCTTTAATGTTTTATTCTTTGTATGTATGCTTCTTCTTTTTTTCAATCCATTGTTCATCACATTTTTCATTTTTCTTTATTCCTTTTATCTTTTCTTTCATGTACCCCAAACAGCATCTCTTTAAGGAGAGGGTGTTAAAATATCATGATCATCCTATCTATAATACTCAAATTCCATGCACCTAATGTGTCCCTAATGTGAGAACTAAAGACAATGATCCATATTCCATGCACCTAATGTGTCCCTCGGAGCTCATCCATTTGATTCGATACCCCAAAGATTGGAGAGATTAAATCGCATCTATTCATGCACATATCCCAAGAAAAGAAAAGAACCACAATATTACATGTTATTAGTGTGTAACATGTTCCTCAAGTGAATTACCATACCCATGTTTTCAATCAATCGAGTATAACCCATGTTTATTTCTCAACACTTTAACTCATGACATGAAAGCATAAGGATTTTTACAAAGGCTCACTCAAACCTTATAGATGTAAGAATATGTTAACATAAAATAAAAATAAAAATCTCCGTTTGGTTATATTTCAATCTTATAAGAACGTGTAGAACTTTTGAAAATATTGATACAATCGCAGAAGCTGAAGTATTTCTGGTTTCCTTTAGAGTTAAAGAAGACAAAGATAAAATAAAGGGAATCACAAATGAAAGTTATTAGATATCTCTAACTTGAATTGGTGGCTAAGCTAATTAAGAGGACCCATCCATCAATTGCTACCACTTCAACTTTGGTAGATGATTCCAGCAACTGCAACAAAATTAATTACATGTTCATTTATCGTACGTGGTCTTAAACAGAAAAAATTAGGCGATCTCATAGCAAAATTTTTTGTACTCTAATTATTAGAGGTTTGTTTGTTTAAACTAAAAGAAAATAAATTTTGTAACACATTTTTTTTCTATAGCTTATTTATCTTTAGAGGCATCTAATTTTAATTGTGGTTGTCTTTTTTCCGGAAAACTAACATAATTATTATGATTTTTTAAAATATATATTTTAATTAAAAACAAAACACTTATCCGTAATGGTCACTAAATTCATTTTTGTTTTTGTTTTTATTACATGTAAATATTTGACGTGAATAAAAAAATAAAAGTATCATATTTTCTATCTTTTAATATGTTTTATTATATGCATGTCATAATAAATATTAACATATTATTATAATTTTATATATTTCGATGGACGTGCAATCAGAACAAGTGTCATCCTTTGCTTTGCATAAGTACACAATCCATCAATTAGAAAATTAGTCATCGTGTATATATCTACAAATATGGTAAAAATTTCAATAAAGACACTAATTAAGATAACATTTCACTACGTATTATAATGTATGGTTATATGCACTTTTTACTCATAAAACTTGCTTAATCTCAGCAAATTGTCTAGTCATGTCCTTGAAGTACGAACCAAAAACTTCTCTAACAAAATTGGGAGTAATGAGTGTGCCTAAAATGTTTCATACACTAAATCAGAAAACAAAAATATTTGCCTTTAAGAGACTATCATATAATCTTTTTATGGGAGTCTCTACTTCATTGCTAGGCACTGTGCTATGAAAATCAGTAAAAATAAACAATCAAGGTTTCAGCCATTAAAAATGCATACAATTTTGTACAAGATCTAAATTAAATGACTGGAGATTTTCCCAAAATTAAATAATTTAAATTTCTTTTATTTATTTGTTTTAACCAAATAAAAATAGGATAATAATAGCTATACGTATAAAAATAATATAAAAAAATTAATTTAAATACGAGATTTGAAAATATTTATATTGAAATATAAAATTTAAAATATATATATATATATATAGAATTTAAAAACTATTATTAAGGATTCTTGAATAACATAAGTTAATTATAAAAATTGTTGCAATTCTAATAAAATAATTATAATTTCATTTTTTATTTTTGAAATTTTTTAAAAATATATATATTATTTTAAAATAATATAGAAAAAATCATGTATCAAGAAATTTTTTATACAATATTTCAAAGTATTATATAGTAAAATATAAGATTTTGTGAAGAATTATAAAAATTATCATTAAATAAAATTAGTTAAAAAATTAAGTAGTTTTATATAAAAATTTATATAAATTTTAAAACTAATATTTATAAAAAAAATAATATATGTGGAAATCGTGAATTTCTTTCATTATTTGTCTAAGTGTGGCGATAGAAATGAGGTGGCAGGCAATTTCCTACCCACAAAATTCTGGCCGTCCAAGTTAGAAATTATGGTTTGGTCAAAAAGGTACACTGCACACGACCCTACACAAGTATTCCCCTCTTACGTGTCACCCTCTTAGTATGCATGCCACTGAGAGAATCAGAATTCACGTCTTTTTTTTAATTGTTAATTTCGTGAAAATTTTCTTACCTTTATCATAATTAAATTAAATTGATTTTTAATCTTTTAAATTATACAAAGTTTTAATATTTTAAAAACAAAACTGATACATAAATAATATTTGAATTAGCTATTTATCATTCAATAACGACTGAAAATTAAAGTTAACTATTTTTAAAAATATAAGAAATATTTTTTATTATA
Source organism: Abrus precatorius (assembly GCF_003935025.1). Classification (NCBI taxonomy): domain Eukaryota; kingdom Viridiplantae; phylum Streptophyta; class Magnoliopsida; order Fabales; family Fabaceae; genus Abrus; species Abrus precatorius. The sequence continues at coordinate 16,340,974 of NW_020874395.1, read as the reverse complement.
AAGATTAAATTTTAATATATTTTAAAATACAAAAATATATTTACTTTTTTTGCATTTTAAATTTTTTTTCTGCAATATAATTATTATTCTTACTTCATTTTATTTTGACTATGTATTCTTACACGACAATGTTATTTATTCTATAACATGACAAAATTTCAGAATCAAACAATTCAATTAGAGAAATGATGATAATATCTTTTTATTATGTTAAATAATTCAATTGAAGATTTTATTTAAATTTCTAATTATAATTTTCCTAAACGATAAATTTTTTGTTATAATATATTTTTTTTCTTTATCATCATTCATTATATTCCTTATTTTATCTCTCTAATTAAAAAATAATACAATTTTATTGCACAGTTAACATTTTTCAACGAAAGTGTCTTTTCCATAGTCACTCATAATGCAAAGGAACTTTGGTAGGAAGGCACTTTGGCTTAAAGTGATGACATATTGTTGAGACTTTGCAAAGATGACTTTGACTTAAAACGATTATTAGAGTTTGAACTTTGAACTTAGTCAAATCGATTCTGAATTTGGAATTAATATAATGATTTGGGTTTGAACTGTTGAGCTAATCAATAGCAAAATGTATTTAATATTTGTATAAGTTTTTTAATTATTTTAAAATTAATAATGTTCATATTTATCAGAGCAAGTTCAAATTAAATTTCAAGCGATCCTAAATTTATTTATCTCATATTTTATTCTAAAATTTATACTTTTTTCAGAATTATATTAATAATATAATATTTAACTTAATAACAATTTTCAGGACATAAGAGTGTATTTATATTTCAAAATATATACAATACAATATATTTGAATTTTATACTTATTTATTTTCATAATTAACTATACATTATATCAATAAATGGGATCAAGTTAATACTATTCAATAAATTAATTATAATTATAGAAAAAATAAATAAATTATAAACATTAATTAAATTGAATAAAACGTTAATTATACTGTTCATATTCACTTATGTACGGTTTTCATGGAAGAATTCAGATTTCTAAACCAAAATTACAATTTATTGAAAACAAAAAATGACGATGGTTTGCATTACTATAGACTCAACCTTAAAAAAAAAAAAGCTAAATATTCCTCAAACCCACTTTTTTAATATACTTTAAATTATTGATAAAATTTATTAAAAATTATAAAAATATAAAAGAAAAATATTAAATTAAAAATAAAAGACTATAAAAATCATGTAATTTTTATAATTAAAAAATGGTTAATAATTAAAAATATATTTAAAAAACAGTATTAAAAATCTCCCTATCAATCCTCTATCATAAATCTCAATCTAAGAAACTACTAAATCTAAAAGTAATTCACAACAAACTCCACCAAACCCAAAATAAATATTCTAATCCAATTATGGATAAAACACAATTTAGCAAAAGCGAAAAAGAAAAGTAATAAAATTATAATAATTTGCAACCAATAGATGTCTATTCCTAAATAAGCGACAAAAATTATATATAAATGAAAAAAAAAAAACGATGGCTGCTATGAACGGTGGCAACGATTGTGGACCAATGTTATTGTGCTGAATATGCCTATATAAGCAAAAGCCATTCACTTTTTTCCTTTCTCTTTCTCAATGCAAAAGTGCAAACTGATTCAGGAACCAGAGGCTATCTTTCGTTTTGTCAACATGGGAAAACAGAGTACACAATCCTCTGACACCATCAAATCCTCTGTTCTCAACTGCATCGACCTCTCCAATCCCGACATAAGCCAATCCGTGAATTTGCTCAAACAGGTTTGGTTTCAATTCTTCAACCTCACTCGGGTCAATTGACTTCGCTTGAATTTTCAACTTTTTCTAAGTGATCTTATTATTGTTGTTATTTCTTGTGGTTGGAAAAAAACAAAAGGCATGTTTGGATTCTGGTTTTTTCTATGTTGTCAATCATGGGATAAGCCAGGAATTCATGGATGACGTTTTTGCACAAAGCAAGAAATTCTTCTCCCTTCCACAGAAGGAAAAGATGAAGGTCCTGAGGAGTGAAAAACACAGGGGATACACCCCTGTTCTTGATGAGATACTTGATCCTCAAAACCAAGTACATGGTATATACCCTTCTGCGCTTGTTGCATGTTTATATAGATTCAACTATGTTTTCTTTCTTTTTCTTCTTCTTCTGTTTTTTTTTTCTTCTTCTTCTTATTGTTCTGTTTTCTGAACCTTGATGAATGATGACCTTTTTCTCTGCATGGTTAAGTAGGAGACTACAAAGAGGGGTATTATATTGGAGTTGAAGTAGCTGAAGAAGACCCAGAATCGAAGAAACCGTTTTATGGCCCAAATAAATGGCCTGCACCAGGTAAAGGAGTCAAAGTTTTGGTCTTTGAGACTTTTGGAGAAGAAAAGTCTAACTTTTACCTAATGAGTCATCCAATTCCTTCGATTTTCTTTCTCTTTTTTTAACTTTTTCATGAACTTTCTTTTCGTGTAGATGTTCTTCCAAGGTGGAGAGATACTATGGAAAAGTTCCATCGAGAGGCATTGTACGTTTCATTGATGCTATTTATCTGTAATAAGATGCAACATTATTCTTGTATTTTGATCATTGTAGCGTTGGTGGAACTTACTAAGTGTGTTTTTGCTACCACCTTGCTGCATCTGTTTTTCTTTTAACAAAAGATTCTTCCTCGAAATCCTTGTCCAATGTGTTTCCTTGTTCTTCCTTGCCATGGTGGGAGGGGATTGAAGTCATATTTTGTTCTTTTGTGTTGTCAATGTATGCAGAAAATATTAGACCGTGTTAACTGTCTTGGTTGCTCATTTGGACTGAAGTTCTGTATTATGGAGGAAAAGAATTTCACATTTTTGTCATCGTTTGATTTTTTGTTCAATCCAGAGAAGTTGGGAGAGCAGTTGCAAAGATAATAGCCCTTGCACTTGGTTTGGATGCTAAATTTTTTGATCAGCCAAAAATGCTTGGAGAGCCCATTGCAACGCTCCGTTTGCTGCACTATGGAGGTATTGATTCCGTAGTCTTTGTGCCTCATACCTTGTACAATTACAAGGAAAGATAACTTACCCAGTTGTCTTCATTTCTGTTCTTCGAAGTTCAAATTTCGGATCCCTCCAAAGGGTTATATGGAGCTGGAGCTCATACTGATTTTGGTTTAATTACTCTGTTGGCAACAGATGAAGTCTCAGGTCTTCAAGTAAGAGGGCAATTGATATTTCTTTGAAGTTGCTAATATTTTTGTGTAATTAGTTTTAAAACATTAATGTCTTCTATTGCAGATATGCAAGGATAGGGATGCTAAACCTCAGATATGGGAGGATGTGGCGCCATTGAGGGGGTTAGTCCCTATATCGCTGTACCTTTTATAGGTTAAGAAAAAAAATGATTATGAAGAGTTGGTGTTTGCATGCTATGCAGTAATGAAAATTCTTCTTTCTTGTTCATCCTGACATTAATTTGTGAGCTATTTTCTGAATTTTTTAGTTGCCCTTCTTCCCTTAAGATTATTTTTTATGGATTTTTTTGTCCCAACATAGAGTTTCCAATTGTCATTCATAGAAATCTATATGAGGGGCTCATGTAAGAAGTCATACCTTTCGTTTGACATCATCAAAGCACACCAAAACAATTCAACCAAAGTAAAATTGCAATTATCTGCCTCATATAATATATGTTTCTATATTTCTAATTCTTTTTGAGGTGCATTCTATCAAGTATTAGACATACTAGGCTGCAAAGACAGGAAGAATGCTCCTAGGCCTTTTAAGTTTATTACCCTTTTCATGCCCTTCTCCTGAACTATTTTCATTGTTTAGCTGAATGTTTATGTTGCAGTGCATTCATAGTGAATCTTGGTGACATGCTGGAGCGCTGGAGCAACTGTGTCTTTAAGTAAGAAATTTTTTTTCCACCTTTTAAGTATTTCTGAGCTTGATCAAAGGCAGACATAATTCTGACCTTGGAGGAATTTAAAAGACTAATAATGAGCCTCCATCTATGCTTGTATTTATGAAAGATTGATTTGTGTGACTTAGCGACTTCCCTGATAGTTTCCTTTATTGTAGATTTAGCTTTCTGTGAATAAATGAGAATTGCGTGTATACATACTATATTAGTATTTTTAGGTGCTCTCAATCTCACGACACTTTAAATGTTGAGTGGTATTCTATCATTATGTCAGAGAGTTAATATGCTAAGATAAAACCAGAGTTAAATAAAATGTTATTTGGCCTTTGGTGTATCTATACAGTATATCCTTTTTCATTTAACTTCCATTCATGGTATAATCAACAATTTTCTTTGCATTTATGCTCAGGTCCACACTGCACAGAGTTCTTGGAAATGGTCAAGAAAGATATTCTGTAAGCATGATTTCTTTTTCTTGGTTCAACTTTTTACTCTTTCCCTTTCGATTTTTAATTTTATTGCAAAGCCAATATCATATTGTAAGTATAATATATTATGCCTCCCTCAAGAACCCACTGTTTTTCGTGTTTGAATTTTAAACTGAAACTTTTATGTACTTATCTGGCCAAATATAAATCAATATTTAAAGTTTTGTATTATCTTCTGTTAGCATTAAAGTTCACAATGCAAGTGTAGTTTATAGCCACCACAATCCGAAAATGTCACGGTTGGTATTTTGCCAGCAACGTTGGTTTTCCCTTTTGTCCATTCAATGATAGCAATAAATGTGAATCTTAAGAAGATTATTTGCCAAAATTTAGTCCCCAAAATTTTTGGTCTACTCCTTGATTATGCATTCTTTATATCAATTTTAACACACAAAGCTTGGCAAAATCATGTAATATGCTAATCATAGTGTTGTTTCCTTTTACAGATTGCATACTTTTTGGAGCCTAGTTATGATTGTCTAGTGGAGTGTTTGCCTACCTGCAAATCAAATAATAATCCACCCAAGTACGTTAAACATGTCATATTAAATTTGACACCATGTTGTATGTGAGAAAGTTAATATCAATGTCATATTTCAATCTTCTATTCTGAAGTTGATTTGTTTGGTTACGAAAGCACTAAATCAAGCAATTTGTTCACTCAAATGTCTAACAAACAAATAAGAGTGTGTTTAGATTTACGTTTGAATGACCATAGATCTTTGTTTACTTGAACACTGGTAGTTGTAGATTATGCATTAGATTCATGTTGACAGGTTTAAATTTCTAACATCCCTACATTTTCTCTTTTTGCCAGATTTCCTCCTATCTTATGCGGGGACTATATGACGCAGCGCTACAATGACACTCATGCTGATTTGAAAATTTATAAGAAACAACAAGCTTAAGTACTCAATCATTTGTGACTGCAGAACCTGGAGAATTTTCACAAGGATACTTATGCTGGCTGATTTAGATATTTACAATAAGCAACAAGCTTAAGAACTCAGTCTTTTGGAGCTCACCTAGAAAATTTGTTTCTTAAGTTCTTCAATTATAGAGCTTTTTGATCTGCATATTGTATTATTAGGAAAAACAGCACCATACATTAGCATTGTTTAGATTTTTGGGTAGCGGGGGTGTTAGCTATATGGTTTGGTACTTGTTAAACATGTAAGAACATGTATGGAATTAATGGATGTATTTATTTATTTTTCAAACTTAAATTTGGGAATGATAGGAGGATAAAATTTAGCATTGCTTCAATGGAATGCTTTTAGCCCTTTCAATTTTTTAATGCTGCTTGCCATTTAGCTTTTATTTCTTTGTAATTTGTATTTCCTTAAGATTTTGTTTTTGGGTTGGTGGAAAGGAATGAAATTTGGAATAAAATATTTTTTTAATTTTGTTATTTGAATTGTTTAAATTGAAATAGAACGTGATGGAATCAAGTTTCTCCATTCCAAGTCACCCACAAATTTTTTATCTTTCTATTTTTCCCTCAAAATATTTTGACTTAAGTGCATTAAATCATTTATAAATCTTTTTCATTCGAAATTTATGATTCAAATTATTAGTTTTATTCAAAATTTTTAAAAAAGTCTAAATTGTATCGTTTTCAAAATCTTAACATCTCATAAAACATAAAAATTCATTTATAATTTTTGTTTTGTGAAACTAAAAGAAAACATAAAACATGTTATATGTATATCACCTTTTTACCCATAAAAGTAATAAGGAGTGATAAAATTGTCATCTAAACACAGTGACAATTATTCAAATGCAATCATACACATATTTGTAGAATTTCAAAGATGAAATACCACTACACTAAGAATAAATGCATCTAATAATCAGGACATGGACATATTCCACTCCTGACTAAAATCGATCAATAAATTAAGGGTTTTCGTTAATCTCGGATTGTGTTTAAGGCTTTAAGCATCTATAAATAATTTTTTTTATAAAATATAAATATTTATTATATTAAAGTTATAAAAGTATAATAAATATTTGATTTTCTATTAAAATTTCAAAGGATAACATTTTCCGTAAATTAAATATACAACGAAATAAATTTATCGACAATTTAGCCCAATGAACCACATCAAAAGTACACAGAGAATCTCTAAACTCTAAAAGCATCCAATAAAGAAATGTAAATAATGATCTTTTTACACAATAAAATTTTATATGTAATAAGGTTTTAGGATTTGAGTCGACAATAGGGTGTTACTTTTTGCCTCTCATGTTTTTCTTTTTACACCCCTCATCTTGATTTTAGTAAATTATTTATAAGTTACCCTTATCTTCAACATTAACACATCCTTTTCTTATTTTCACAAAACAACTTCAATGTTAGCTTTTTTTTCATTTTATCAGTGACGCTATTAAAAGACTTTTTCACATTAAACTTGTGAATTAATGGTTTTAACTAACAAATATATACCCATAAATTTTTAATTTTCTTGCTTCTTCATATTTAAGATAAGTTATTGTTGAAATGCATTAATTCAAAGGGATTACTTTTATACTCCATTTGTTCTTCACCATCTTTTAAACTTTTGTACTTTTTTTAAACTACCCCAGAGCACTTATGCCTTTTCTTCCTCTCTCTCTCTCCCTCCCTCCCTCCAAGTTTACCTCCTTTCTACATAATATTGACTGAAGTTTCCTTTGCCTTTATATCCTCTAACTATACACTTTTAATACACTCACATCAGTCACAACATTTCGGAAGTAGGTGAGAACTTTATACGAAAACAAGGGAAGTCATATGAGAAGAAATACATTAGTATTGGGTATTTACGAAGAAAAAAAAAGGGGAAGAGCGAGTAAAGTAATCGGGGTTGAAAGAGAAGAACATTGGTCGAAAGGGCATTTACCAAAAAAATAATACAGAAAAAGTAGGGGTGAAAAAAGCAACCCCTTGATTATGTTATAGTAGTGTCTTTCATGGTGCGGTTATTTGAAGCCCAATACACAGAATTGGGCTTTTTTCACTTTGGGTCCACACTTTTTTTTCTTTCTCTGCAAAGACCCATTTAGTTGTCCATAATTGACTGAAAAATAGCTGTCCACAAGACAATAATAGTTCTCCACTCAAACCAAAATGGAGGTACTAATTTTCTCCAAAAGCTATGATGTAGTTTGAGAGTGATAAACAAATTCAAATAAGATATAACATGTATTAACAATTTTTTTATGGAATAATTTTATAATATATTAACCATTAAATATATTACCATCAATTTCTATCTTAAAAAATTATATTTAGCTAACGATGGTGGTTTGTTTAACTGATAAGATTGAAATTCCTTTATTTATAGGAAAAATATAACTTTATATGTACCAGCTTAAGCCTTGCAACTTTTAAATGAAGCCATTTCCACTTTTCTTAAGCTTATTTGTTAAAGAAAAATAATGTTAATGAAAAATGCAAAAGAATGAAAACCAAATAATGTGAATCTTTAAATTGAAATTCAATATGATTATGGACTAAATAGGCTGATGTAGTGACAATTTTAATTACCCTTTTTGTTGGTTTAAGTGAAAGGATTTGGAGTGAAGAATATTTTAAAAAGTGACGTGTGAGTTTTACTTTTTTGGTCTAATCGTGACGAGGAGTTCTGATCATATATGATCTCATGAAAACTACACACGTCCCACATTACTAGCCCAACCCCATTGGATCAATCTGCTACTATGTTCCTTGTATGTATAACATTTCAATTGATTTTTCGAACAAAAAGTAAAATCTTATCTTAACCCAAAAGAAATTCTAAGCTTCTTGAGCATACTAACGAGTGAACATGTATAAATATGATAGAAATAACCTTAACAGAGCGAGCCTTGATAAATATTAGAAATAGAATAGAAAAATGTTTCTTGTACATCTAAAGTGGGACATATTTTGGACTCTCCTTTAGTTTTAGAGAATTTTAAAAATGCATGTATACGAAAAAGATAAAAGGGGTGAAAATATGATAGTTGTATACGGTATCACATAGAATATCAGTTTTTACAGAATTTTAATAGAATATGTGGCCATTCTTAAATATATCATATGAATTAGTTATTAGAGAGCATTACATGGTACTTGGGTTCATAATGCGAAGCATTGGCCAGACATGAGATTAAATTAGGATTTCATAATACAAAGCATTGGTTCATGAGTTAAGGTAAAAAGCATAAAAACCACTCACTCTTGCATAAGCTACATGAAACAGCTACATATGCCAGCTAGACATACATTTATTGCAGCTAGAGTGTATTGTAATTTCTCTCATAATTCACCTATAGTTTCTGTAGACAGGGGTGTACATGCAGCTCTCAGCATACTTCACAAGATTCTGAGGACGAGGTAGACGTGTAGCTAAGCCTACAATGAGAGTAAAAACAATTGTTGATTTTAAAATGAAAAACAGTTATAACATTATTTATATTTTATATGAATGAGAGAGTTATGACAATGAGCTCAAACCTAGTTCATATGCCTTGGCAGCAACATTTGCAGCAATGTTAGCTGAAATTTTTCTGATGTCAGAGAATGGTGGATAAATCAAGCCTTTGTTGTAGTTCTCTTCTGTCACTAGTTTAGCCAAGGCTTCCGCTATACATTGCATGAGAATAATGTTAAGCATTCCTTTTGTGAATTTTTATACAATGTTCCAAAGCATTATTTAGGTCTTAGCATTGCAAATCACTAGTAAATACTTGTTAAGAAGTCATCAACAAATCAAAGAAGATATATGGTGAAATACTATATCCAACAATCAAAGAAGCTTGAAACAAAGAGCATAGAAAGAACTGCAAAACATTGAGTTTGTAGAATGTTCCATGCAATAAATTTGTGATCCACTTACAGGCTGCTAGTAGCATATCATCGTGTACTCGGATTGCTCCTGAGATTACCAAACCCAAACCAAAGCCAGGGAAAATGTAAGCATTGTTGGCCTGAATTGACAAAGGCAAGACTTAGATATGATATCATGTTGTATAGACATATAAAATAGAGCTAATTGTTAATATGAAGAGGATTGCAAAACCTGGCCAGAATAGTAAACTTTGCCCTTGTACTCAATAGGATCAAATGGACTCCCACTAGCAAAAATCGCACGACCCTATGTTTTGAAAACAAAAAGGTTATGGAAGTTTTTATTGTACAAGAAATAGAAGCATTCATCATTTGCATCTATTCAAAGAACTTGAACAAATGTGGGTATGTCTTATTTTACCTCACTCCACTGGTAAGCCTCTTCAGCTGTGCACTCAGATTGTGAAGTTGGGTTGGAGAGAGCCATAATGAGAGGTTTCTGCAGGCCAGACACAACAGAGATACAGTTCCTATGTAAGATTGTGTATCTAGAGAAGAAAAAAACTCATGCAAAAGAAGAGCTAAGTGTTTACATCATTGATAGAAGCCAAAGCCGCAACTACTTCCTTTGTAAATGTTTTTCCCACTCCTGATGATCCAATCAAAATTGTAGGCTTGATTACCTGATGATGTAATCTAATTAAGGATAGAGACACATCAAAGGACAACCTACTACAAGTCATAAACAGACATATTTTGACACCTTAACAGCATCTAAGAGATTGTCAACAGGTTCATGCTCGTGAGCCCAAGGCTTCTTGAAGTGTTGAAGTGAAGTCTTTCTTGAACTAACTATCAAACCCTGCAGGAGGAAAAAGCAATACTTTGGAGAAACTTGAACAATTAAAATAAAATATAGCATAAATTAGACTAAACCATAAAAATTAAAAAGTACTTAATTTTCATGAAAACCTATCATCATGCTTTCTACTACCTTCGAGTCTACAAGCCATATCTTCTTGCGAGTCTCCTCGATAGGTGTCTTTGTCTGCACCACCAATTATAGGAATAAATAGAAGAACATGAGCTCAAGAAATCATCATGACTACTATAAAATAAACAAATAACTTATTCACCTGTTTTGACATCTCAAGAGCTATTAGTTCTGCTATTCCAGTTCCAGCCTAAAAACATGACAAGAAATGTGTTAGATAGACTAATTTGCCAACAACAAAACAAAAGATGATGTGTGTGATTCTGCATCCATAAACCATAAAACAAAGAAGTAAAAAAAAGAGTATTTAAAAGTTCCAAAACTATGTACTACTCATTCTATTCCTTTGGTTTCTTCCTTTTGCTTGAGCAGCATGGAAAGAAGCATAGATATCAAGACGCAAATGATGAGAAAATACCTCTCCAGCACCAAGGAACAAGAATGTGTGATCAGCCAAAGTACCACCAATGAGCTTCAAGGCTGCCACAACCCCAGCAAGAACAACAGATGCAGTCCCCTGATATAATAAGGCATTAAAAATTAGAACATTAATGCACATAACAATCTTCAAAATATAGATGTTAGCCTTTCTGTAACCTAGTACCTGAATATCATCATTGAAAACAAGATGAGTTGTCCCATATTTTGCAAGCAACTCAAAAGCATTGTGGTTTGCAAAATCTTCAAACTGCCAAAAAATAATTTTAAATAGTCAGATACTAAAGTTGAACACAGTTCACATTTCAAAAACTTTAAGCACATAATGAATTTGTAACCTGTACAAGAACTTTTTCTCCATAGTTTTGCTTGACAGCAGTCATGAACTCATGCAGAAGTTCAGAATATTCCTAAGAGGAAAGCAGAAACCAAATTGCATTGAGATTAATGCAAGTTAAAATGATGCAGATAAAGATAGTATATTAAGATAAAACAACTTGGCACAAATGTTATTAGGTTAGTTATACCAACCTGCCCAGTTGCCCTATTTTGTCTAAGTCCAATGTAAAACTCATCATTCAGTAATTTCTCATTGTTTGTTCCCACATCAATCGTAATAGGCAAACACTAGCCACAAAACAAAGAAAGAAAACATCAGAAAATGACTCACATGAGTGAACTTTATTACTCACTTAACGAGGTTCACAATGTTCCCAGCAGAGAAAGGAGACATATAATGATCTAATAATGAGAACAAAAGGAAACAAGTAAAGTGCATACTGCTGATGGCCGAACTCCTCCTAGCGCTGTGTACAAAGCCAATTTACCAACAGGAATTCCCATTCCCTAAAACACACCCAACATCATTATGTGAAGATTAATCCATCCACCCACTTTTACCATATATATATATATCTTGATATCTTGAATCATAGTTCATCATATCAAGGAGATTGATTTCCAAAAGGAAATATTCAAGTAAAATACCTGACATCCAAGATCCCCAAGTCCCAAAATCCGTTCACCATCGGTTACAACAATAACTTGAATACTCCTCTCAGGCCAGTTTTTCAACACCTCAAGTATCTTCCCCCTAAAAAAATACCAACAGCTAAATGACCCTGCATTAAATGTAGTCCAGTGGCATACAATCACATGAATAAAGAAATTTATACTTCTCTTTCAAACTTATGTAAAGACCCTGAGGACGCTTGAAGATGCTCCCATATTTTTGGCAAGCCTCACCAACAGTAGGAGTATACACAACTGGGAGAAGTTCCTCAACATTATCAATGAGAAGTTTGTAAAATAGTCTTTCATTCCTCTCCTGTGGACCAGCATAACATGCTGTTTCACTTTTCAATTTTCAGAACTAGAGGAACAACATATTGGCACCAACAACATTTGGTTCTTTTTTTGTGAAGATAAATAAGTAAAGAGTTCAAGGCATTATCATAAAAGGCGAAAAAAGATCATGATTGAAAGAAAGAGCATTTAGTATCAAATATTTGAATGATATGCCACTTCCATATTCATCACATATTGGAGGAGAAAACCTTATAAGTAATGACATCATGAACAAATGGGACAGACTTAACCAGAAACATTCTCATACAGTGTAATGGAACTAATACTAAGATGAGTTGAAAATGCCTGCCTGAAGTTCCATCATAGCCATGTACTTTTGCAAGGGAACCTCATATTGTCGAATATTGTTGATCTGCTTCTTCTCCTGTGAACAGTTGAAAGAAGAAATCAAAACAAGAGGAAAGGGCCTAAAGTGTAAAAAAAATGGAAAAAAAAAAAAATAGTCAACTAATAAATAATTGATAATAATCGTAGTTCATCCATCATTGAATGCAAACCTGAAGTTCCTGGGAGGTAACTGTAGGAGGTAGGAGTCCACGCAAATAGTGTGCATCCCTCTCTTTCTCAGTGAAAGCAAGCCCTTTATTGTACTGTGGATCTCTAAGCAAAGAGTAGCCACTGCACCACAAAACCTTATACAATCTCAAACAACAATTTCATCTGACACAACACAATCGAGGAACTTGAAATAACACTTCTAACTAACAATCCAAGTCATTCACTCCATTAAAACACACACACCCCCATAAAAGTTAAAAATGATCAGATTTGATCATTGTTGTGTTTGAAAGTTTTTAAAAGGTCAGAATATAATTGAACTCCACAAATTCAATTTATGCTAATTAACCACCCTCGTGTATACAAAATAAGGGGGGGAAATCTTATAGTCTAGACTAACTTATAACTAATTAAAGCCACGAAGCTCAAAAAACTGAGAAAAGTATGTGAAATATGAAACATTATTTGTAGTGATCAAAGTGACCTGGCAACTGAGTAACTCCATGGGGTGACAAGTTGGTCTTCAGTGGCACGATCCTCACCATAGACATCTTCAACACCACCACTTACAGTGGATCTTGGGCTGAGATCAAGTACTGATTCACCATCTCTCAAGGCCTTAAGTGTGCTCTCCATTCTCAACAGTACTATTTATGATATTTTTCTCCCTATGTGAAGTGCCAAAGACAATGCCAATGCTCCACAACACCACACCACTGCTTTTATTTATTGACATGAATTATGGGCAATAAAATAAATAAAGTCAAAGGAAGAAAATTAAGCAAGTGGTTGTGTCGTTATCTATTAGGATAAAGAAAAGAATACTAATAGTGTATTTGTAGTACTTCTACTTCATTTCATGAATAAAGTAACGATCCTTTCATTGCTTTTGTGTTATTAGATACATAAGTGGATCACTAGATTGTCGTTATGTATAGTAGATGTGTTATTTCACAGGAATAGTTCCTCATGAAAACACTATGAAATTAACCGGATTAATCAAGTTTCTAAGGTTTAGGATATTTATTCGATTAGTCATTTCATAATTTGAAATGTCAGAGTAAAAATATAATTACACCTAAAAACTTCTTAAAGATTAGCACTTCTCTAATATTGATATTAGAAATTATATTTTATTCCTTGGATAATATAGAATTACAGGATAAGTATGGATGTGAAGGAAAATAAATTGCAACCTCTAGAACACGTGTTTCCCAAAGACGATGTCTTATTCAACAAAAGGAAAGGGAAAATACAAAAAGGGTTTCAGTGGTGTCTGCTCACAATAAATGGGAATATTTTCCAAGTACCAAAGGATATTCACCAATCATTGCGCAATTAAATGAAATAAAAACAGAATAATTAGAGTGAAAAATTGGTGAATATTTTTTAATATTTTATAATAAAAATAAAATATTTTTATTATTTGAGAAATGTATGAAATAATTAAAAAATATATATATATAATATTTAGTTATTTTTATTTTATTTTATCTTATCTCTTTAATTGATAAAATAAAAATATTAGGACTTTTATATTATTACAGTTAATATCATTTCTGCCTATATGTTTATTTATTTTTTCAAATCTAAACATAATTTTAGTTTAATGCCTTTCATTTTTAACTTAAAGAGACTGACTCTGAAAAAAACTATTTCAAGGTAACCCAAAGATGATAGACGAATACAACAATTAGAAAAATGATGGATTTTTATGTTAAATAAAAAGAAAAATGTATATGGATTGAAGGACTTAACTGTCAATTATATAAAAATAGCATGCTTTTATAATAATTAATCAGTCAGTATGATCAAAATATGAAGTTATTTTCAGTTAAATTACTTTAATTTCCCCTCTTTTTTTCTGGCGTAAATGATTATTATTTTTATGAAATAATGACTTCTTGCTTATCTGAGTCATGAGCTTATCATAATAGGTACAAAGGATAGAAAAAACGCAATAATTAATTGTGGAGGCTGTCCCATGTATTGACTTTAAAGCAATGTCATGCGCTTTCTTTTTTTGTCGAAAAGAAAAAACCAATAATTGGAAAATTCTTGACAAAATATCATTTTGAAATAAATTAAAATCCGTGGACCAAAGCAATGTCTTTTTAAAAGTTATTACAAAATATCTACATTGTGTCAATACATAAAAAATAAAGTTAAATGTAAAAAGGAAAATGTCAAGAAATCGAAGAGAAAAACAGAGTATCTGTTGCTCCTCTTAAATGTTTATTTTCAAAGTGATTTATATTTATAATATTATTTTTTCATAACTATATTAATAATAAAAATATTTTACATAAAAATGTTTTAAAATAAAATGTGAATTTATACTTGGGTTTGGGTTTGCCTAGGGGTGTTTGGGTAACGTGAGGATCTTTTCTCATGACAGAGTGCAACAGCACTCTGTCAAATAACAATATTAGAATATCACACCTATTATTAGATAAGTTTAATGAGTCTAATTAAACAGGTAAAAAAGTAACTGGAATTAAAGTAGAAGTTAAGGGATAAAAATTAGACAACGGTGAAGACCTTGAAATGAATTTGGCTTAATAATAAAAATGTGTGAAAGAGTGTACAAAAGAACGTCAACATTATTTATTGTGCCATCTGATATAACCTGATAACGATCTAGTGATACAACCTTTTAAGCTGTTAACGCCTTATTGGTCTTTGAATCATTAATTCAATCTAAGTTGTAGCCTACATATATTCGCTTTGTGCTGCATTTTAATTAGGTAGGTGAATATGCATTTCCAGCAACCCTTGTCAATCATAGACCAAAAATTCTTGTTAGGACAGTAAATGTACACAAATCAGATCTTAACATATATAAATCTAGATCTATAGGAGAAGGGGATTACACAAATTTCAAACAACTATGTCAATTAGTCAAATCACAACATGTTCATTATTCAATGAACTCTAATCATCAGTAAAGAGTGTGTTAAAAGATCATGTTGCTAGCACTCCTCATTCAGACCAAAGCTTCTCCAAAATGAGAGCAGAATGCCTCCAATATCTACTGATATTACATTTCATTCAATACATAATTCACTGGAAAGAGAGATATTCATAACATCCAAACGCAGTTTAAAAACAGAATAAAAAAGCAGTTTATGTCACCACCTAAAAGATGAGCTCTGGAGGATTGGAGGAAAATGCGGATATAGATAATCAACACTAAGCATAAGAAATAGGCATCATTTAACAATGTGCTAATTAATGTCCTCTTTCAAATCCAATGCGAGTCCTACCAGAACCTCCCTCATAACCATCACGCGTTGAAGATCCACCACTTGCTCTCATAGTTCCTCCACCACCTACTTTCTCCATGGCCTTCTTACCCTTCTTTACCTCTGTCAAGAACTGATCCAGACCAAATGGATCAGCTTCTTCATTCTCGAACTCAACAGGCCTATCCCTTGGACCTGTCCTTTCAGAAGTCCCTGCAAATCCTTTGTCAGGCTTAAATCGATCAGTCTTCATAATCTTCTCCAACTGCTCATCAGCACCACCATAAGCCTCATTATCAACATCCTTCTTCGGCCTATAAAGGGTTGAAAGCGTTGGCTGTGCAGTAAACAACCCTCGATCATACACATTGTACTGATCATCAGTGGCAAACCCAGAAGAAATTCCTTTCTCCTGGTTGAATAGCCTCTCATCATACATGACCTCTGTCCCTTGCTTAGTAGAAGCCAAACCAAGTGCAACTTTCTCACTAATATCGCGATCCCTATCTCTTGTAATCTTGCTCTTCTTTCCCATTGCAGCATCCTTAGCCTCCAATCTCCTCTCCCTCTCCCTCTCCCTACGCCTCTCTTCGCGAATTTTCTCTCGCTGCAGCCTCTCCTCCCTCTCTTCTCTCGTCTCCTTCGGAAAATTCTTCTCCTTTTCCCGCGGATACTCATAATCAACCCTTATATCAGTATCATCCATGCTGCCCCTTTCAGAAACAGGAACAGCAGCCGGAGGGGCGACGCCAATTCTCTCTGACCGTGCTTTCTGAGCCAATGCCCTCAGTTCCTGCTCCTTCCTCTCCTTCTCCTTCAGAAGCATCTCCTTCTGAACCTTAGACCTCATAGCCACAGCCTCTCTAGCCTTCTGCTCGGCAACATACAGCGCCTCTGAAAGCTTGGCAAAATTATCATTGATCTGAACCTCCTGAAGGCCTCTCCCATCGGCGGCGAGACGCTTATCAAGCGGAATGGTGTAACCCTTCGGATTCTTCCAATTCGAAATGCAAGGAGGAATTTTCCAATCCTGCTGATCCTTCACGGTAACCGGCCTCGGCGGAGAATGCATTACCGGCACCGGAGGGGATCCAGAAGCCTTAGGAACACGCTTGTGCTTGAATTTCGGAGGCTCAAGTGGATCCACTGGCATCTCAACCATCCTAATAACCCTCTCTTTCGCACCGGAATTGAACGCCGCCGATTGCTGCGAAGGCTTGTACTTAATATACTTCGTATCAGAGTTCTGAGTGGGAACGTTTTTCGGCTGCGCCGCGCTCAGTCTGACGTTAACGATCTTCTCCAAAGCCGCTTTCGTATCCTGCATCGTTTCTTCAACCTCCTTCTGCATCTCTTCGTCATCGGACACGTCAGCAAGGTCTTCGTCGTCGTTTTTGAGAATCTTAGGTATGAGATCCTTCTGCTGCGTGTAGACGATTTTCTTGGCGTTCTCGTTCTGCCTCACGATGGCGTCGTAAGCGACGTTGCCGTGAGCGTCAACGGTGACGGGGAGGATCTTGGAGACAGGTTTGGAGGCCTTGTCTCTTCCCATGTCGAGAGGATACTGAGCGACGTGGATCTCCGGGAAGGCTCCACCATCGCCGAAATCCTCGATCTTACGAGGGACGAAACCGGCACGCTTGAGGTAGGGGGGAACGGGCTTGAGTTTGATGGAAGCGGTTTTTTCCTCGTCGGAAGAGGAGAATCGCTGCTTGAACCATGGGTCGTTGGTGTGATCGTAGTAAGTGGTTGAGGAGGATTTCGCTGGAGGTAGAAGCTCTTTGAGAGCCGCCATGGTTTCTGTGAGAAAACGAAAATTGCGAAGCAAATAATAGGAAAACGAAGACCTAATTATGGATTAAAAATCCTAATTGGAAGAACAGATGAAGATTGAAGAAGCTTTGTTGTTGAATTTGAAAAGGAGAAAGCCCTAACTAGAAGTAGAACTACGAACCTGCAAGAATAGCGACGGCGATGTTTAATATCGATGTATCTGTTATCCTTCTTCGGTATAATTTTAATGCCACGATCGGATCCTCCCTTGGGCCAGAGAGTTCTTATCTATGGGCTTTATTTTCAAGTTCAAACTCCAATCCACCTTCATAAAATTAAGGTTATGATATTTTTTTTATTTTAAATTATATTTACTGTATATCAAAATAATAAATTTTATATATTATTTTCTCTACCAATTTAAATTTCCTACAAGATAAAATTTATAATAAAGATAAATATTTTTTTTGAATTTCAAATTTCAGTACTTACTCTTAAATCAAAATAATTTTTAAGAGTTAATTTTTATATTCACGTTACATTTTTCATTTTCGGTATCTTATTTTATTTTTAAATTATATTTTTTATTCGTTTCAACTATTACTACTGAATCTTAATTTGAATTTAGAATGTATTTAGAAGTTTGAATTATTCACGTTACATTCTTCATTTTCGGTATCTTATTTTATTTTTAAATTATATTTTTTATTCGTTCCAACTTTTACTAATGAATCTTAATTTGAATTTGGAATGTATTTAGAAGTTTGAATCTTAGCATACCACACCAAATTGAAGGGATCTGATTATTTTATAAACTATGTTTTGAAAATTATTATTGTCTTAATCAACCTTAATTTTAATGTTTGTAAAACTATAAACTTGACATATTATATCAAATTAACAGATATAAAAAGAACGAGCTTAAATCAAACAATTTATTTCTATAAATTTTTTCTCAATACAATGTATAATGAAGTATATTTTATTAGATAGCATTTTTTTTTATTTTAAACGATTAAAACAAATACAGTTAATGTCGTTTCCATTCTATATCATTTATTGTTATTAACTCAGCATAAATTTAATACTTGCTGCCTTATTTTCTCAAACTATAAAAAATATGACAACTGCTCATGTTATGACAACTTTTTTATTCGAAGGCTAATAGTTAATTATATGAAAAAAATGCTGTTATAAGAAATAATTAGTTACTTTGATCAAACAGGTGTATATCAAATATGTTATTTAGTCAAATAATTATTTGCCCTTCTGTGGTATAACGGATTTTTATTTACAGATAATCATTTATTACTGACTCGACTACAATGAATAGAAAGGTATATAGTATACTTCACAAAGCTTCATAGACGAAAAATATTGACAGTTTACTAGTAATATTTGTTGCTATGATTAGTAATTAGTAAAAATATTCAGCCGATGGGTTAACAACGTATTTCAAGAACCAAAAATCTCGCGCAATACAGATAGAGCACTGTTCAAAGCCTTTTCATTTTGTTTTATGGTATAAAGACTTGTTAGTGCTGAACCTGCAACCGTCCATGCAAAGGAACATTTACTGACTGAATTCGTTTGAATGGCGTAGTTATAAGTAACGTGATACACAGCCAAAGCCTCGTTATAAATATCCCTAATATTCTTCGGACTATCCTCCATATTAGCAGCACCATACAATTTCTGCAAGAGAGATTCCAATCAGCACCTCAGAATGAGAGAACTTCTAGGGAGTTAATGAATGAAAGTAAAGAATGGGGAAATAAAGAAAAAGTGAATATTTACCTCCTTATAAATTCTAATGACTTCAGCCGCCTCATCATTGGCTCTAGAATTGTCCTTTAAGGCATTAGTCATATCCTTCCTATATTCCTCATATAGCGTTTCCCACTTTTGCATACAGCTTGAAGGTACTTCAATATCAAAACAAGAGAGTTTTCTAATTTCTGATAGCATGGACCAAAAAAAAAGTGAAAATCCATTAAGCTGAAAGGTGAGTTGATAAAATTAAGCATAAATGTTATGGAGATATCTGGCATCACATTATACAATTTTGCAGAAATAAATTAGCTTCTCTAAAGTGAACAAATGTGTAAAGCAGAAAAGTAAAAGTGCATCTGTCGTTAAATTTGAATTGAAGTATCTCATAATCTTAACTAACTTAAAATTAACAGTAGATACATTCTTACTTTAAATAAATAAGTGAATTTGTTGTGTCCTCACCTTTCATGGATATGTCTTTAGTTTGCCATCTGCTAACCTCATCATATATTAAACCTAAGATAGAGGTTGAAGTGAATGATCTATCCTTTTCCATATAGTGCGGGAACATTTCTACGGCCAAATCTTTTGGAACTTGGATCTGTTGTTGAAGAATTATCAATAGAACTCAGTAAAACTATTACATGAAATCAAATATTTGTGAAAAATTACAAAGCTAAAACTGAATTCATGTGGCCTAACAATCATCCATCTCACAGCAATCATTAAGGATAGCAGAGAATTGATTATCATCAAATCCTTAAGAATTGTTTACAAACTAATAACAAGTAGCGAGCACATGCAAACAATACTTGTAGTTTTTTTATGACATAGTAAATATGCACACTGGTACACAAAATTGTGTACTAGTAAGATTTGTGCTCAATGTAGACAGAGGGCATTACGGCAGTTGTGAATTAATCAACGAATTATAATATTGCTTACCATCAAAGATATAAGATATCTTGTGACAGAAATATTAACACAGTTAAAAGCATTTTCTATGATAAAGCATAGGTCAAGGTTCATCATGTTTTTGAACATTTCAACTTTATGATCATTGTTTGCATATAGCTGTCATTACCTACATCCCAAAATGCAAATATCTGTAAAATCCTAGCACAAGTCCACACTAGTCACTCTTTTTGCTCCAAGGGCACGGAATCATCAAGTATGGCAACAACTTGAGCACAAAAGCAGTACAATAATAGCGATATATGTAGATTTCGTTAAAAAAAACATGTCTAGTAATACGGGGACATCAGCCCAACTGCTTATTATAACATTAGTATAACGAGGATAAAGTATTCTTTATAGGTAGAGTATAAAGCAACCAAAGATTTATACAAAACTAACCTTTCTTCCACCTTTCTTGGGAGCATCCAATGCCACATAGTATATATCAATCAACTTAAGTATATTCTCCTTCACATGCTCCTTCTCATTTTCTTTGGAGCAATCATTTCTTAACGTCAAAAGACGGTCCATGAGTGCCACACAGCTATCAGCTGCCACACCCATTGTGCTACTGTAAAAGAGAACTAGTTTTCACATATAGATCATAGAATTGAAACTGAAAAAAAAATCTTCTTTACCAACTAGATATCCTGGACAAAGTTCATGTATCAAATGTCTACGCTACAAATCACTACTATAACTGCACAACAGAAACTATTAAGAAGGCAATGTGGTGTATCATTGAAATGTTTAAGACTCAGCATCTACATACTCTAATGCATTAAAAGGTTTTCAGGCTACATTCAAAAGAAATGGCATATCTAGAATATATGACATATACAGGCCTAATTATGTCTGCACAAATCTGTTTTTACTTCAGGAAAGCAAGATGTTAATACTATGTACATAGTCACATGCACACCTTGGTTGAAACCGAGTTTCTAGATATAGTCTAAAAAGTTCTTCCTCAAGTTCCTCAGCCGAAAATGCACTTGGCTTTCTAACATTAGAATCCAATCTGACAGAAGACCGTTCGATCCAAGGGTCACTCTTTCTGAAATATTGTAATAGCTGAAACAATTAAAACATGACATGTCAATATAAAGGAAACTTTAAATTAATATCAGCTTCCTCAGCAAACACACAAAGACAACATAATAATATAAAGGGATATCAACTTTTAACATGATGAAGATCCTGAGCTTCAGTTTTGAGAAAGATAGGCAGAACCGAATAAGCTATATTAAAATCTCTGTTACTCAAATTGATTATACTGGACTAATGTAGTCTTTTGTCTGACTTCTAGGGTCGACAGCCCATCCCATCATATAATTCAACAATTTTCGAAGCCATTCCTTTTAAACTAATCCAAACCTAATCACCATGACCCCTAATATTCCAACTCTACCAAAATGGTAAGAAATACAATATTGGATAATGTAAAGCCAACTAATGGAAAAATCAGTTCAAGGAATTTTCAGCCGGTGAAAAAGCAACCCATGTTTGAGTCTCATTGCTTTTCTGCTACCTGGTTATCAATATTTTGAATAGCCTTCAACAAACTAATCATTCAACATGGGCCAATCCATAAGGCAAACAAGACACAAACCAACACATCAGGCAATATGAGAGGCACTAGTCACATGAAAATGATTTGATTTCAGTAACACTCCTTTAATATGTGCTACAGAACTTTCCCGCAGAAAAAATACACCTTAAAAATGAAATTTCTTGAGTACCTTTCATCTCATCCAATTGTAAAAATAAATACAGAAAAATTAAGGTTTGAAATAAAATTCAAAATTTAAAAATATATTGAGAAGTAACTACTCTGGTTCCCTCTTTAACTAACTACAATCTGCCCATGGCATGTTATTAATTGTCTTTCAGTTTCATACACCCAATGTGTATTTAGGTCCGACCCAACTGCATTTCTCAAAATCACTCTGAAATCTTTAATCAGATTAAAATACAGATACAAACTCTCTAAATTGAAATCTATTTTTGAGGTGGTGAATATTCCATATTAACCAGATTAGGTTTTATCTCCATAACCTATAAATTATACATCTAGAAAGAATAGTTAGGGAGGCAAGAGAAAACTGTTCACTAAGATGATACCATATTCTGTATATAAATGGAAATGAGAAAACTATAAACATATCTAAGGGCAGTGAATAAAAAATACTGTTATCGAGATTGTAAAACATCACTCAGAATGAACTTAACCGGCTAATAGCACCAATATTGTTTGCTAAGAAATATTTATTAACTGATAAAAATTTAAGTAACGAGCAAAAACCCCATACATTCAATTCAAATTTATTATAAGCCTTACAAACAATTTTGTATCAAGTTTGCAAAGGGAAAAAGGGAAAGGGTAACAATTAGCATTTAGTATAAACAAAAACACAAAAAAAAATTACAATTCCTTTAATATGATTAGATATTGTAAGAAAATGAAGAAGGCTTTCAAACTAAAATTGAATTTGAAACCTCAGGATGCTTTGAAACCCAGTACATGTCACCATCAAAATCACCTCCAGCTATCTCATCTGCCACAGAGCGAGGCCCAACACATGGGAAAAAAATTGCATATTTGCTGTGTCCAACAAAGGATTCTAACCCCTCCACAGATCTGGCATGCATTACATGAATATCACCAAAATGTAGACCTGGATTTCGATAAACCAGTACATCTCCAGTAATCTGGCCATTTTCACTACAAAAAAAGGAATGAAACAGTCAGCACGGACATGATTATATTAAACTGCAAACATCAGTCCCATGCACACATTTGAATATGATCATTTTATTTTATATTTGTTTATCAATATTGTAAACCATTTAGATGATTAGCTGCACCTTCCCTCTTCCGTAAGCTAAAGGTAGAATTGCACTTATGGCATTAACATCACAAAAACAACAAAAGGTAGATATGACTAGCAAAGAATATATGATATTACTGTATAATTATATATACATAACTACATATATATTAAGAATCTATAGCAAAAACTAAACTTTTCTCATATGAAACATAGAAAAGAACTAGACCAATTGTACAAATTTTCATATAACAGCATCACTCAAATTACGAAACATGCAATTATCAAACAACAATCGATGCACCCAATTTTAAGTGGGAATATGAAAGAAAACAATACAGCTGCAACAGCTTATGCAGGAGATGCATGTCATCAAATATTTTAACTTCATAGGCTTTGAAGATAAACCCCCATTTAACATTTTGAGAGCCTTGGCGCAACGGTTACAGTTCCTGCCACGTACATATGAGGCCACATGTTCAAATCAAGGAAATCAGCCTTCTGCAAATGTAAGGTAAGGCTTCTTACGATAGACCATAATGGGTACAACACTTCCTAAGACCTCACCATGGCAAGAGATTTATAGCACCAAATTATCCATTGAAAGATTAACTAATTAAGGAAAATTAAGAGATTTATGCATACTGAATTGTTCTTTTTCAGGCTTCCGCAGGATCAAGAGTCCCCAATAAATAGAAACAACAGTTACAGTTCCTGCCATGTACTTAAGAGGGCCACAGGTTCAAATCATGAAAATCAGCCTTTTGCAAATGTAAGGTAAGACTGCCTACAATAGACCATAATTGATACAACCCTTCCCTAGAACTCGCCATGGCAAGAGCTTTATAGCAC
This sequence comes from Abrus precatorius, assembly GCF_003935025.1. Lineage (NCBI taxonomy): Eukaryota > Viridiplantae > Streptophyta > Magnoliopsida > Fabales > Fabaceae > Abrus > Abrus precatorius. The sequence continues at coordinate 16,317,035 of NW_020874395.1, read as the reverse complement.
CAAGTTGTCCTTTGAAAGGTTAATTTATTAGGAAAATTAAGAGATTTTAAGATTTATGCTTACTGAATTATACAAACTTGATTCTTTTTCAGGCTTCCAGTGGGATCAACAGTCCCCATTAAATAGAAACAATCAGGTACATAAAGCTTCCCTCCCCTAAGTCTCTTCCTTTCTGCCTTCGCAAGTATAGAAAGACGATACTGCAAAAATGTTTCATCTAGAGGAATGCCGCATAAAATCATTCCTGCTGCATTGTATTCATCCATCTCACCATGGTTGATAGAAGCTGCACGTAAACCAACAATTGAGAAACAGTACTGAGCAGGGGTTCCCACACATTTTAGTAGCAGAACAACTAGATTTGTATCCAAATAAAGAGCATCTTTTGAAGAAATAATACCAAAAGAAGTATTAGTGACTATAAATATGTACAAGAACTACCTCTGAGTGCAGCACGCTTTTTGGTGTAGACAAGGTCTGCATCTTCCAAATTACTCCGAAGTATACCCATGAAGAATTCATTTGGCACCCCTCCATAGCTTAGAAGTGTAATCAGTTGTCTAGATAAATATGCTCTATTTGGCTTGTTGCTGAAATATGTAGGATGCATATCAGCTGGCTTTCAAACAATGTAAAACTATCACTGAGCGAGTTGGTTAGGCAACATTGCAACACAGAATCAGCATATCATTTAAAAATAAATATATTAATGGAAGAGATAAATGCATTCCAAGAACCATAATTTTTCCTCTAGATAATAAAAACATACAATATAGGCCATTCTAAGCCATTTTATTCTTAAAAGATTCAGGTTTCAACGTAGTACACCATGTCAGTTGTGGACCACACCAAATTAACAAACTCATGCAATAGAAACCTGAATGGTGAAAGCCCAAATTGGCAAACATGTAGATGTCAAGCAACTGTATGTGCACATTTTTGTAGTGCAAATCTAATGTGATGCATCCTGATAAAGCATATCATTTGAACAAACCAGATGTTACCATATCAACAAGCTTGTGTGATAGGACACATCCTCTCAGTTCAAGCTTTTAAAGTCATAAAAAATATAATACTGACGTGTAGCCGTAATGAAGAATATCATAAATATAAACAAACTACTCCAGTCTTCAACATTCAACAAGAGTCATATTATATATATAATCCATCTTGCCAATTAATGACACTTATATCTGACAAAGCCCAAGTAATATTAATAGCAAGAACAACAAATACCAGCACTCTCAAAATGTGAAAGTTAAATACCTTGTAGTCACTACCTCCATTGAATTTATGGTTTGAATATTTGGAAGGCTTGAATCTGTCTCAACTTTAATCATTGAAGGCCGAACCTGTATTGTCCTAGGAGGGAGCTGAAAGATTAAAAAATAACAATACAGAATCACAACCAGTATAATTAAATGAGAACTAAATAAAACAAACATAACTACACAAAGCTGAACAACAAACATTAACAAAATAGTGAATATTCCCAATTATTAACTCTTGAAATGGAAAAATGTTGTAGGTGTTGCTCATGAATTGTGATAGCAAGGCACATCTCAAACTTAAAGAAAAAGTCTATCGGAGAAGAGCTATAAGACCAACTTGCACATTGTTGGATCATACAGTTCAATAAAATCTCACAAAATGGCCTCTGTGCCCACCAAGATTATATTGGCAATTTATAAATACATAGCCTGTCTTATCTGTTCTGTCATACAAGAGTACAAGATCCATTTAATCACAGAGAAGAACAGTGTAAATCTGTGGAAATCATTTGGGGTGAAAATATTGGAATCCCAGAAAGTACAAAATACTGATGATATATAAATATTTTGTTTAAGCATATCATCATGAACACTTCAAAATCACTCAACCAACACTTAGAAATTAACTAGGCAGTCTGTATTATACGCTAAAAGTATACTGAAGACAAAATCAATTAGACCAAAAGAGTCTGTAAAAAGTATACCTTTCTGTTAACCAAAAGTGTACCCTTCATTGCACTACCCATGTGAAAGAGACGACACTGAATCAGCAAAGGCTTGATAGCAGGAGTTAAGAGAATAAGTTATATTAATATCAATCCATTTTACACAGCATTGGTACACATATAAAACAAGTCAACAGGCAAAAGAAAAACAAAGTATCTACCAGCTGATGTGTGTTCAGTTTTGCTTCTATCATTGCCTTACTCATATCCTCCAGTTCAACGAGATTGCGTATTTCCTAAGTTTAAAGGCGGTCATAACACAAAATAAAAGAATGATATAATTAGATCATAAAACATATTGAAATCTATATGCCCACACAGCAAGTTAAAATTTAAGTTTTTGAGACAAATGTAACAACAATAAAGGCAGAAGCAGAATAAAAGAAAGCCTAGGCAAGAAGAACAAAAAAGATGTTTAAAATATAGACAGCATGTGTAATGAACTAGTAAAGACATAAATCAAAAATAAGTATCTAAAAGGTTTCTAAAAGAAACATTTTCTTAAATTCATTTTTTCTCCCATTGATTTAATCCATTGAAGACATTCTATTCTTTCAAAATAGTTGATTATGTGCAATCACAAATTAATACAAAGGAACATAACAAGCATTTGACCAAAACTTCTTCCTTCCATACCTCAACTTCAGACTTAAAAAACTTTTATACTAGCATGTGAGTATCACAGTTTAACTATAATTTACATCAGCTTTGAGGGGAAAAAACTGTAATTTTCCATCAATATTCCATGCTTCACACCAAACAAAATTAATTGAAAAGCAAAAGTATAATGGAATGGCAAATGAAAAAGAAAAGAGACCTGGATATATTTATTCTCTACACTTGTTCCTTTTGATACATTGTTAGGGCAGAGCAATGCCAAATCTTCTGAGATGAACCCAGTTCCATCAGTGAGGATACGTGGTTTCCCATTATCATACACAATATTGCCATTTTCATCCTAAACAGAAAAAATAATTAAAATAAAACAATTTTCTGCAACCATTACCATAAATTATAGAAGTGTCAAATGGTAGGATTGAGTAAATTTTGAACCAAATCGTAATGAATGGGTAAAAAATATAAATCATTAACTCATTTTCATACAATAAAAATCTGTTAAAAAAATTTAAATTCATCTTTAACTTATTTAATAAAAATCCATCTAACCCTTCATTAACCATTTTTAATGATAGATATCCAACCCATCCATTTAAAATTTATTATATTTTTTAAAAAATTATAAAATAAAATTTAATATTTATACACATTCAATACTGTGGAGTTGACAACACGCATGTCCAACTATTAGACTTTAGACTACTTAACCTAATGGATTACAAAATATTGTGGATAGTTCATTACCTATCCAATAATAAATGATAATCCCATCCAACCCATTTATTAAGTTTGATTTTTATCATTGTATGAGTTGTTGATTTTGTACATGAATGAATTGAAAGGTTAATAGATAAACAAATTGAATTATCAGTCCTAATAAATTATAAAACCTTTTAAGGTGACTTACAATTGACTTTACCTTGCAATATTCATCTTGAATTGTTTTGACACTTACAGTTGCCAAGTCAATGTCGAGTTTTAATGTCTTTGACAGAATGAGAGAGAACCTGAATGTCTATGATGTTAGTACCTTGCATCAAACCTATTTTGAGTAGGTGGGAGCAATAAAAAAGAAAGATAAAATTATAAAAGATAGTATTTGCATAAGTACCATACCTAGCCATATACTTGTCCAAACTAGGTAACGTGTGGACATGCATGAATAAAGATCTAGCTTCAAACATTGTCTTGTTTGACAATACGTAAGATGCACTCTCATCTACAGAACAATATGATTCTATCCTAACAAAATAACATTTCACAGATGAAGTTGTTGGGTCCTTCTTCTTCTCTTCCTTTCCACCATCTTTAAAAACTGCTCAATTGATAGAAAATTTGAGAAACATGTTATATCAATCACTAGAGATTTCTTAAACATCACACAAGATAGAATCAGAGTCATGACAATGTAATTATTTAAGAATTCTTTCTGCAGCCAATGAGCTTGAAGCTCAACTAGTCTAGTATTGGGAACAGGCGCTTTACAACTGTGTACAATGTCCTCCACTAACCTATATTCAAGTGCTTGCATCTACTTAGACAAAAAAAAAATTGGCCAAGGTTTCAAACCTTGGTCTGCATCACCTGATGCAGCCACAACTGGGGCACCTGCAATAACGGCAACTCCCCACAATCATGGAGTGCAACAACTGCATTAGCCCACAATGCATGCAACCATAACTACAAATGCAATTTAAAACCTTGGCTGACTTTGTGCATGAGAGCAGAGAAACCACCAAATGATAAACAAACTACAAGAACCAATAAAAGGATTTGAGGGAAAAGATGCAAGGATCAACATTCCAAATCCACATACTTATGTCTTTCCATATATCAACTGTAATACAAGACCATATAAACAGAAAGATAAAAGGAAGAAACGCATTTTCATATTAATTATGAACTCTTGAAGGACTGAAAGGTAGCCCAGGATTGAGAGAGGGAAGCCAGACATATTTACCATGCTACATAAATTAACTCAAAGACGTACTAATACTCTTACATAACAACCTATAACTATAATACATGCATCTTTAGAGCAAGATTTTCAAACTTTAGATAATGACAGCCTATAGGAAGCCATTTATAGAATAGTAATTTTTGTATAAAATAACCCAAGATTTGAATCATTTGATTACAAAGCTGACATTAAATTAAAGAAAATTATTGAGCAAGAAAAAATTCAGAAATTGGATGTGTGTTATGTATAGTATAAAACCACAGATAATTAGGCAATAGGCAGAGAGTAGAATGATTTATAAAACATGGGAGGAAAGAAGATATAAAGCAAATCAAGGGGTTGTAAACTTATAGTTTAGATCTGTTGCACTGAATAAATGAACATGCATATAGCCCAGACTACTTACATCTTAATTGAATGAAAAAAATGCACTGGCTTCAGGATCATAGAAACCCCGAAAAGGAAACCCAGAACAGTGAAACTAGCAAGAAATATGATTACCAAAAAAGCGATACAAACGAAGACCAACACAGATCCCTTCTTTTCCAAACTTCCCATACAGAGCATTAGCTTCTTCAGCGCTGGTCCTTACATTCCTTACACTCCTATCGTCGTCAAATTTTACAAGCAAAACATTCTCATCACCCAGACATTTTTGTAGGTGAGTTCGCATGCTTTGCAAAATAGGACCCTGAATTATAATTCAAATAAAGAGGCAATAATATAATTGGCATAGAAATAGACAATCAAATCGGTAAAAAAAATCTAAAATAATAACAATATAACAATCTGAACATTCAGTATCATGCATTGAAGCCAGGGGATAGGGAGATATCATATCCACAATCACAATTACAAATTTTTCAACACTACCACTCAAATCCAAAGGAGGAGAAAGACATACAAACCTTGAACCTTAAGTTCCCATCTGAAGAAACGTAGCAATGATATACGTGTGACTTGCCAGAATCCCAATCAACATACTGAAGAAACCAAAGTTAAAATTCGCAAGTAAGCATTAGCTAACAACACGAAGATAGCTAACACTACATGATAAATATTCAGCATCATGCACAATAATACATTTTAATTCTATTATATTTTTTAATACAACCAACGTTTTGTCTTTTAATTTAGTTTTAGTAGTAAAAATCAAGTAAGAGAAAATATTGTAACTATTTAAAACCTCAAAAAATCGAAAACTACCATAACAGTTAATCATTCAAGTTCAGAAGAATCTCAGTTTAAAAAAAAAAAAAAACAATTGAACCGGTGACCGGAACATGACGTTTACCAAACGGCGATCACTCTCACGGTTGACGCATTTTTGGCCCACAGCTTCCCACACTGTTTTCTCGAACGTAGCCATGGGCAAGTCTTTGAGGCTCCGAATATATTCAGCAGTGGTAACATTCTCAAGACACTCTCTGCAACAAAGCAAGGAAGCAAAACAGAATCTGTTAGTTTGATAGAGATGCTGAGTCAGCACGGCAACGAACGAGTTAACAGTTACCCTCCGGCGTAACTGAGGAGCAGAAAGGCCTTGCGGAACTCTAACTCTCCCAACGCGTGTAGAAGCGAGGAATGAGGAGGGCGCGTGGGGTTGGGAGGTGAGGGAGAAAGAGGAAGGGATTGTTGTTTGAGCATGTGGAGGATGAATGCGGAGAGAGTGTGTCGGATTTTGTTTTTTGAGATTTTAGATAGAATGTGAAGAGCTTGTTGCTCTCCGATGGCGGCGAGCTGGCGACGGAGTTTGGCATCCGGTGGAAGCTGATTCTGTTCCTTGCAAATGCTATCTATCAGATTCTCCACCGACGTCGGAAGAATCACGTTCTGCTGCTCCGCCATAAGAGAACGCAATTTCAAAATCGAAACGATTCAGTGAACGGTGAAGAGAGAGTGTAAATAATGGAGTCATTTCAATGATGCATTCATTTGCCGCTTCACTGCAACACACGACCCTTTACACGTCACAAGGACTCTGGTCGTACTCGTTAGGACAGCTTTACGTCGCTCGCTCTTTGCCCATTTCCAAACTCATGATTTTTTTGGACCAAACCCACTCGATTAAGATACAACCCGATTAATTTAATTTATAAATAAAATATTTTTTAATTTGTACAATATTATATATAACAATGATATATATATATATATATATATAGTCATTTTATTAAATATTATAAAATTTAATATATTAATATTATTAAATATAATATTTAATAAAATATTACTATACATAACTTTTTATTATATATGATATTGCATAAGTTTAAAAATGAATAAAATATATTAATTTTAAAAAAATCATTAATATATTAATCTTGCTCAAGTTGTGTAGGATTATTTTAAGTGACAAAATTATTCTTTTAAGTATTTAAATTAATTATAAATATTTATTATTAGAAATAATTTTATTTTAGTTAAATAAAATTATTATATTTTTATTTAAAGTATTTAATACAATTTTCGTTTGAGATTTAAACACAAAATACATTTAATATTATATATAATTAAATCAAGTATAAATTAAAACATTTTATAATATAATTCAAACTCTTCTTCAAAATAAATCTAATCTAATTATAAAAATATAAATTCATCTAAATTAATATAGAGGCCGAAAAAGGTTAATGAAACAGATTAAATATTGTGCATGCCTAATAGGTAGTACCTAAATTTTGAAGAAGTAAACTGTAATGAACATTGTTTTCAAGAACTATTATGAAGTAAACGACGTCGTGAGACTCCCCATATCAAATTCGTACGAGCCCACCCCAATCCAAGCGTCCAGTTCAGTTTCAAGGCCCAATTTAAAATTCTAGTAGGAGCCCAATCTGAAAGCCCAGCTAGGATTAAAAAGAAACGAAGTCGTTTGATGGATATTACCCTAACTTCGCTCTCTGGGACACTTCAGTTTTCATCTTCGTTTTCTGCAGAAGCTTCTTTCATAACTGGCATTGAAGGTACAAATTTTGTGCGCATGGCTTCATCCATTGTTGAATGTTTGATTCATAGTGTTGCTGATTGTGTTAGAAGGAAGATTAATGATTTAATCGTATAATTTAGTGATACTAATAGGATTTGATTTTGTGCTGATTATATATTGGGAACGTTTGTAATGTGATGCAGAGGAGGAGGAAGAAGATGCCTCCTTACGATTGTATGTTTCTGTTTAAGCCGCATATAAGGAAGGAAGCGGTGATGGATTTAGTTGTGAGGGTGGGAAAACATGTTTATAGAAGAAATGGCGTTGTCACTGATGTTAAGAGTCTTGGAACGGTTCAATTGGGATATGGTGTGAAAAAGCTTGATGGAAGATATTATCAGGTGAAATTCATGATTTCTGATACCTTCTTCTGTTCGTGCTATGTTGGTAATGCTTTTCATTTTTTTATTTCTCTTGTAGATCCCTTTTTTTTTCATATAACCTGTCTGTTTTCATTTATTATGCAGTGGAAGTTTTTTTTGTTATCTGGGTTTGTATTAGTCATGAACAGTGCTAGCTTAAAAATTTGCCAGATGAATGTTAATGAATTGGATAAATGTTTCACATAACTCTAGGTTTGAGGTGGTATATATATTGTAGATGTTGATTTATTGGATGTATTTGAATAAGCTTATGATTATTAGTACTATACTACTATTCCACCTAATGTGACTCAAGTGGATTGGAACATCCTATTGAAAATTGGTTAATTTATAATATTTATTTTGCCTAAAGGAAGATTCTTAGTAAGCCGGGGAGGGGGAGGATAAGGGATTGAGAAAGGGGTAGAGAGCATTGTGGGGGATCAAATTTGCATACTTATGATGAGACACTGAAATGTTTATTGAATCTGCATGATGCCAGTGAAGTTTCAGCAAACTTTGTTTAGTTTGAATGGAAGTTATGTAATTGTAATGTACTGTGTTGCCATTTTTCAATTGATGTAGGGCCTATTGATGCAACTGAGCATGATGGCTACACCAGAAATCAACAAAGAGTTGCATTACCTAAACAAGGAAGACCGGTTGCTGCGTTGGCTTTTGGTTAAGCAACGTAACATAAACTTCGGATTTGAGTTCCTTGGGGATGATGGTAGATTTGAGCTAAGCAAATTCTCTCAAACCAGTAACCTCGATGACGAGGACGAGGACGAGGATGATGAAGAATATGAAGTGAACGAAGAAGAAACAAAGTGAATTAAAATATAGCGGATTGTTTCCATTATGAGGATAAAAGCATTTTGCACTGTATCATGGGTGGCAAACATGTGCTTACTGATAGCACTAAGTAACAATCAAACATGATCAGTGGACTAGAACATGTTATTTAGTAAACTCCGAGCTGTCCCTTGTCATTCGACAAAATAATATTTTTGTAGCGTTGGTGAAATATTTGTTTTACAAATGTGGTACCCAAGAATCTATGAAGCTGAGTTCAGCCAAAAGACTTCTTGCCTACGTTAGCATCTCCACTCCAGAAACGGTTCTTGTCCATGGGATAAGAGCAATTTGAATATCCAATATTTTGAATTGTGATATTTCATGCAAAAGAATAAAAATCTTAAAACAATGCACTATATAGAATTTTTTTGCCTCGAATATAAGTTTGTGTAAACTGTTGTAGGCCAGTGAAGGAATTTGCTGATTACAGTTGAAAGACAAAGGGAAGGACTGTGCAGTAGGCACGGAAGGGGGTAAAAATGTTTATTTTATTTATATTTTTTAATAATTTATCTCTTAATTAAGAAGCAACGGCAATTAATAATCGTTTTAGTAATAATGAAGAAGGCTTATATTTGTTTTTCAATTAACAAAAAAATTGAGCTTTCAGGGAAACCAAAAGATTGGTCTGAGAGCACGTTTACAATGATTGGTTCGAATTATAAAGTCTCGTTTTGTAAGAACCAACGGAAAACCAACACACCCTTAATGTTAACTTGATGGTTTTAAAAATATTAATCCTCCTTAAGCAATTAAAAATAATATTTTTATTAAGATGTAATGCATTTGTTATACACTTAAACACCAACATTAATAAGAACAAAAAATTAGTGTAAAATTATAATTTCAAGTTAAATTACAATCAATTTTCACACCTTCACTTTTAACCATGGATTATAATAGGAAATATAACATCAAAGGTCCATTCTCATTTATGTCTTACAATTTATGTCTCATTCAAGCTTAGTGTATTCCTTAGTCCTTAGATTTGTCAATCGCCATCCGAACGAAGAAAAAGAACGATATCACAAAAGAAATTAGTATCTACAGCGTTTCTTCCACTCGAAATACATTTTCGGTGAAGGAAAAAAAACGAATAAACATATAATTAACCAACTCAATTCACAGGCGCGTCTTGCAATTTTCCCTACCACAACTTGCAGCAGTTTCTCTAAGATCACCTCGAGACATAAGATTCCTGTACGTAAGTTTCACTTTTGGTTTGTATTACTTTAGTCCTTTGCAGAATCATTATCAAGCCACCATAAGCAGCGGCATCTGAAATGTACACTTGAAAATATGTAGTCAGGAAGTGATTAACACCTGACATAGGCCCTAAATAGAATATTTTGAGAATTCATGGCAAATTCTGGTTAGCAAGTCCCATAGATTCTGCAACTTCTCTTGCAGCCAAACTGTCAGCTTGTTCCTACATAGAAGATAAAAACGTCAGAATCAACAAGATTTGATTTGCGATATGATACCCAAAGGAAAAGGTTTAACATGGCTGTATGAATCAATAAATGCAATATATTCTGTATTGCAATGAGTTTACCTGAAGGCGATGCAAGAGATACATCAAGAAGAGATGTACAAAAACCTGTTGCAATTTATCAAGGTTAGCTAAATTTCAAATCCTTCAATGATATTTCATCTCAGCTAATTTGACATTTCAAACGTCTAACGAACTGATCTCACCAAATAAAAAAATAAAATCACTCGAGCTGTTGGATATCGCCAGAGAAATCTTGTGGCTCTGACAGCCCCTGAATCCAATAGTTTCACTGCTTTCTGCAACTGCATGAGGCATGCCACATACAGGATAAAAAAATAATGCTCAAAAGGAGACGAAAATGACAAGAAAAATGATGATTGTTATACCTGAATACTTGCACCAACCATATGACGGTGATGCAAAGGAAGAGCCCTGCAATTTTTACTTTATAAGATCACTTTCCCAACTCTACAATTACAAAGAAAAACAGATAGCGCAATATTTGCAAAGACAAAGAATAGCATACCCAAGAAGCTTAACCGAGTAAAAAAGTGATTTTAACAGTGTTATCATAAACAAATCACTACCATAATTTTACAATTTATTAAGAACAAATTAGAATGGGAAAAAAGTACATGAATGATTTAACATGGGGAGGAAAACAAAAGAGTTCAACAAGGCATCACTACATTTTAATGAGTTTGCAGGAACTGTCACTGCTAGCAGGGTACATGACCATCAAGGCTTAAGCTTTTGATCATTTCAATCAAATGCATCACAGATAAAAAAGGTACATGCTAATATGATAGTAAGAGTTAACATACTCAAGGGATTTTATCTCAGTCTCATCTTCCCAAGCCGATGATGCTCGACGAGAAACCCTACTTCTTTCAGCTTCTGCCTGTTCAACATGATCATGATGTAAAAACCCAAGTGAAGTCAAACTCCTAATCAAGCACCTGCAGGTACCTAATTACATACCTGTGCTTCCTGAAGACGCTTAATTTCCTTCTCCAATTGAAACTCTGTGGCAGCTTTTTCACTGACCATGGTTTCTAATTGTGTTTGTTTGTAGTACTGAAATGAAGATAATACATAAAATTATTGAGCATCATAAGTACTTGCATGAAATTTAACCATGACACAAATTACCAAAAGGTCAGTCAGTTCCCGATAGCGTTTCTCTAATTCCATATGCTCCTGTTACAAGAGTAAGATGATGCTTAGAACAAGTAGCATTCCAAAATTATCATAACATCAAAACGTGCACTTGTTAAGTGTATTAGGGTTAACTTCAACTTCATTACAAGTCAAAACCCACACAAGAAGAGATCGATAGGCCGGTAGCATTTGAAGTACATCATTGAAGCCAACTATACCCCCACAGAGAAGTAAATAATGGTAATAGAGAAATGTTAGCAAGACACTCTTATTATTAGGTGAAATCCTTAGTTGGCCCCACTAGTAGAGAGTGAAAGCTGAGATTATTTAGTGAGGCCATCATAGGATTTTCCCCAGTTTTTAGAAACTACAGTGTGTTGAAAAGAGCAGCAAAGAAAGTGTTGTTGGCATTACTCATGGTAATATCTGATTGATATCAAACATATGGCATGCAACCAGGAAGATGCATGGATGCTTATGCTTACCCTTTATATAAATAAATCATTGCACCCATTTAATACTTGAAGATGCAATTTGATTTTTTCTTGGTTAAATAGTCTAGAGACCCTCCAATAATCAATCGTGAACATTTCTGAAGATTTGGATGGTGAATATGACTAAGTTGTAATCTATGCTACTGAAGTCATAGATACTTTTAGACAAATGGGATGACACTCCATAATATCATTAAAAAAAATGATGCACCTTTATATCTAGACTTGAGTTCATTCAAAATATATCAACCATCAATTGCCAAGAACCAATGTTCAAAAATATGTTTCCACACACAATGAAACTTACTAAAAAATTACTAGAAGGGTTTAATTGTAAAAAACGAAAACGTTTTCAGTTTAAGAACAATTATCAATTAACCACTTAGATGGTTAATTAGTTGCAATTAATTGATCGTTCCTTAACTGGAAATGGTTTAACCAGTCTTTTTTACTCTTAATTTTCCCAAAATTTTAGTAACAAGACCACTTATTTGACAAAATGGTGCAGCACCCCAGAACATGACTTCAAAGTTGTAACTTAATTTCACTAGTAATGAAGAAGTATGACCATTAAGTCTAAGCTCTGCCTACTTAAGAAACAAGGAAATTTTATTAATTTTGTATATACAACTTGTGAGTTCAAATTTTATTTGACGACAGAGATAATTCATAAAGAAACACCATGATTGTTACCTGCCGTGAGTAATGTTCTGCATCCCTCTTCATGGCAGCCATTTCAACTCTCATTTTTTGCAATTCAGCCTGAAAAAAAGAAACAAAAGATATAATGAATGATAGGAAATGCACCTTGGCCAGCAAGACAGGAGGTCATCATCTCCAATAATCTTCATAAGAAAATAATTAAAAAAAATATATTGCCTCCAAGGAAGATAGCTTGTTTTCAGCTTCCCTTTGACCTTGACGTGCACGCTCCAATTCTTCCTGCCATGCCTGCATCTTAATATATCAACTTGTTAATAACTCCATAAGGATGAACAATGATCATTAGTATTATCATAACTGACACTCAAGAGTTTAAACATAAATGATAGGAGCCAATGACCCAATAATCCTTTGACCCGTCAGAGCAAGAAATGGTTATGGGTTTTGACATGTGCCTTGCCATACCCAGGTTCAACTATGACCCTGGAAATTTTTTCCAAACACCTCACTCCTTCCCCCCCACTTCTATTTTCATTTGCTAAAAAAATGACATTTTGGTCTAATTTGCATTTCAAAAGAATTAGAAGGTTGAACATAAAAGTTGTAAGAGTTGCAATTGTGTAGAGCAGCAAACAGACACCATACTCACAAAAAGAGCTCAAGCTTTCTCGTATACAATATTTCATAAAATGATAAAATACAGACAAATAGGGCGAAAGATTTACTTCTCAACAGTGACTTTTCATATACGTAAAAAACATAGCAAATATGTCCTTTCTATATATATGTATACAGCATATCAAATGTGCTTTGAATTTGGCTTAGGCAATCAACCAAAAAGGACACTGAATCTTTAGATGTTATACTTATCGATGAGGCAATCAACTTTAAACCCTAAACCTCTATTGATGAACTTAGTAGAATATGTGAAACATGATGAGACCTAATAAGTTTCACAACAGCCTACTTTCTTCTCAGCCGTCAATGTCTGTATACCTGCATTACTTGATTTGTCTCTTCTGGTGATTTTTTTTGTTCTCGGCGCACACGGACTTCCATATCTTGGAGTTCTTGATTTAAAGATGCACATTCGACCTGATAAAAGATGTTACCAAAAAAGTTTTAGTAAATCGTCCTTTCAGGATAGTAATCACTAATCAGCCAGATTCAGCCTTCATATTCAAAAGGGAAAAATTTAACTGTTTTATTATGTACCTCAAGAAGTGCCACCTTCTGCTCAAGTTCTGTGGCTTTTGCGGTCCTCTCATCTGCTACTTTCTGAAAAGAAGAGCAACCCAATACCAGTTCTACAATTAAAATAGCTTGTCAAGGGGAACCACTGTAACTTTATTAACACATGATTAATCCTTGTTCATTTGTCACTGTTGTACATGACTTTTCGGTAAAATAGATCTCTGTTAAAATGTTTTTAATATGGCAATGACTTATGGCAAAAGCCAAACAGAACAAAAAGCTTTTAATATGACTTGCACCCAATTTAAAAGTTAAACCATTGTAAGTGCTAAAATACCTGTATCCTTGCAAGGGCTGTGGATGCCTCAACTGCTCTGTGCTCCAAGTCTACTTCTCTTTCCATGGCAGCCTATTCTACCAATCACAGAATCACTAAAAGATAATGCAAAACACAGAAACATGAGAAATATATAATTCAAGTTACATACCATTTTGGTAGTATTATGTGCAGCACGTTCCTCTTCTGCTCTTCGCTCGGCAGATGCTAGCTCCTCTCTTAGAGCCTACAAGAACAACAATTTGAAAACATGAAAACAAACTCCATCATATAAATCAGAAATATTGTATAATTATAGTAATCTTACATGCATCATAGAAACAACTAACCTGCATCATCCTTGTTTCTGTTAGTTCTCGATTTCTCATCAACGACTCCATGTTTGCCTGATAAGAAATGAATGGTGTTTGTTACTCAAGCCTTAAAAATTTATAAATAACACTCTAGTGCGAGAATATATTGAAGGTACAAACTATAGTGAAATGACAAATCCTACTTCACAGAAAGAATTAATGAAGGAAACTGAAATAGGTAGATCACCATGTTACTCAGTCAAACAAGTCTACAATAGCCAAATATTTTCCCAATTCATTGAGTAAAAAGATTCCCAGATATCTTCTATAAGAAATTTTGAACAGACACCACATGCAACAAACCCGCACACCCTGCAAATGATTGACCATCTAATTGCTAAAACATGGACAGCAAGCTGGTCAGATTATGTTCTGAAAAAAGGTAGTGGTAATTTTCTTCTAGTTACTGGAAAAAAACCAGGCAGGTGAATATACAATTCTAGCAATCCTTATCATTCATTGACCAAAAAGGTATACAGATCAGATCCTAACATTCATAGACCAAAACCAATATGTCAGACGTCAATTTGCTGAGATGTTCTATAAAATGTAAGATGCCAACACTGAAGCAATCCAATATGATCATCATTAATTAAAGAAAGAAAAAGCTTCAAAGAAACCAAAGCAAATTGCACAGAAAATAGTTTAGGTGGAAACAGTAGTTGCGTGGGAGAAAACAAAATATTGCAAAACACACTTCAATAAATTAACTAAGAGGAACCTGCAAGGAAGCTAGATTTCCTTCTGACAATGCAGCCTGCCTCTTAACTGCATCCATAGAACTTAGAAGTGCCTCAATTTCAGCATTTTTAGCTGCCAAAGCCTCGGCCATATTTGATTCAACTCTTGCTATTTCCCTTTTACTTTCAGACAAATCCTTCTGTAGCTGTTTTATGCTAGCCTCATATGATTTACTCAGCTCCCTCTGTAGATTTAGAATTAATTAATACAACAATCAAAATGTTTTTATTTCAAGCTGTAAACATCAACAGGAAGCAATAATAATGATTCACCTCAGCAGTGAGAAGTTCCTCTAACTGTGCATTTTCAGATTTGTATTCTTGAAGGCGAGATGACAGTCCAGCACAGACCTGAGAATCATTAGAAAACATCAATCATGCATCTATGATAAGCAAATGGGAAAAAATTCTTTGAGATTCAGAACTTATCTACAGGATCAGCCTCTGTGAACAGGTTTCCCCCATTTATGGAGGCTTTAGCTAACAGAAATGTTGGTTTAAACAAAAAATTCTTACCCGAGCTAACCTTGCCTCTTTAGACTGACCAGTAGATTTTGTTGTTTCAAGCAATCCTTGAGCCTACATACCAACTAAAAAAATTAGTCAGAAGAAATTTTTAAAAAAGATGTGCATAAGAATGAGTAAACTTCTCCATTACAAATATTACCTCATCAAGTTGATCCTGTACTTTTTCTGGAGAGATGTCAGTTTTATGGTCCTCTTGGCTCTTTGTATTCACACTAGATTCCACCTTCATATCAGAATCTTTGAGTATAGTGTCACTGTTAGAAGCTTTTTCAGCAGCCACAGATTCAGATTTCTCTTGATCCGTATTTTTACTGGTATCAAAATCTCCAGATTTGATATTTTGTCCAGTACTAGTTGGTCCATCACCAGGGCTATCAATTCCTTTGGGAACAAGAGGATCCACCTCACAAATGTCTGAAGCATTCTCTTTGGAAGGATCACCATTTGCAGCAACAGTGGCAACTTCAGCATCAGTATCATTTGCTAATGCTTCCGCATCATTTGTGTCATGTTTATCAACATCATTGGCTAGCGTTTTTGATAATGAAGTGCCTAACAAAGGTGATGTTGCATCAGTTGGTTGCTGATCCTTCTTCAGTTGGTTTGCAGATGTGGAAGCACTCCCTTCATTTTCAGGATCAACTTTGTCTGTTGGAGTTGTTATGTCAACAGGTGCTGCTGGAGATCCACTTTTCTCCTTAGCAGTATCACCAATTACAGTTGATGAGTTGGATAGTCCCTTTTGAGCCTACACAAGCTCAAGAAGACAAGTCCAATGTGAATATTACATGACTATTATCTGTGAATGCTGGAAAGAGATGCAGACACAATACCTTGGGTTTTGACTTTGTCCTCTTGCCTTGAGATCCTTGCCCATTTGATGCTAATTTTTAAAAGGTAACAATAAAACAATTAAACAACTGTAAGAACTTCTGATATAGGGGAATATATAGAATACAATAGTTGATTAGTCTGGTTCCTTTGTTTTGGCCCTACAGATTAGTCTGGTTAACCAGTAGACATGTAACATCCAGAGAAAAAAAAAATTGTAAAATTGTTTGTTGATAAGTTTTATCCTTTTAGTTTACAAGAACATGCTGTCAACACTACTTTCCTCCAAGGGAAAGCCAATTCCAATAACACGTCAATTCTACTTCCACAACTTCAGAGTTGAAGAATCAAACTAGACTTTTCCTGATTTACAAAAGTTTATTGTAATCTTTTAACCCAAGTTGGTTTCCAATGTATAATGTTTACTTTTTCAATTAATTAGCAGCAAGCCTAATTCCAGAGAAAGTATTCAGCATGAAATGATAGCTAGATAGGGGGGGAAGAACTAAAATCTAAACCTGGAGACTTGAAATCAGACTGTTGTTCATCTGATGCGTCACCGGCAACCAATTTCGCTCTTCGATCTACAACTTCAAACAAACCTGATAAATCAAAGCCAAAAAAAGAAAAATAGTAAACATCAGATTTAAGCTCAAAAAGAGCTGCTAAGTCACACAAAACAGGGCTGGCAGAAAGAAACATTAATCCAAGTTCCAACACTTCAACTGTGCAACATCCTCAAATGAAAATGCATCAAGTGATATAACTCCCTCTCCTCCAATCCACAAACAATAAATAAAAAGTAACTAAACTCCAAATATACAATGCTCTCCTTCATTGAATTGCACGTGACATCATTGCCAAAATAACAATTCTAAAACGAAATCGGCGTCACCATATGTAATAATTTTACACACGAAAACGTAACCACTAATCATCAAGCATTGAGATCAAAAAATAACTCTGAGCTCTGCAAAATTGAAGGAATCAATAACGAGATTTTGAAGGTTGATTGATACTATCGTAGGAACAAAGCGAGCGAGATAGATCCATTTACCTTCAGCGGCTTTGAGCCACGAATCCATTGCACAATATTCGAATCCCTAAGAGTTCAAAGATCCACTACTCAAGCTCCTTCCATCGCTCAACGACGTCGCTTCGATTATCAATCCACTGCACTGTTCGCGTACGCTGCTACCTGAAACGAATCGCGCGAGAAATGCAATCAAAGTAAAACCGCTTCTTTCTCGGTGTTGGGTCTCAGATTCGCCAAAAAATTTGCATCCTCTTAAGCAAACGTAATTTTCTTCTCTTAAAAAAAACATGTAAAAATAAATAAAATTCAGCTGTGGTAATGAAGAAAATAAATAATGATTTAAACAAATCTATAAACGGTAAAATTAATTAACATATTATTTAAAGTTTGAGTCTTAAGTAAAATATTTGAAGAAAGAATAAGATTGTCTCTAATAAAAAAAAAATTAATATAAAAAAGGTAAAATTGTATTAAAAATCACGGTAAAAAGGTGTTAGTACCTAATAACACGTGTTAGCCAACTTCTTAAAATTAAGGTACCATGTCCACGTCTAATGTTGTTTGAAAAAATGAATGCTAGTTACAGTGTCACACATCCTGCACGTAAGCTTTTATACATTTTTTATTTTCATTATGCTGCATCTCTTATGTAATAATTAATAAGAGATATAAAACCAGAAAACTATTATTTTTATTTTTCCATTATTTGATCTTCTTTTGGGGATGTTATTCACTGGATTCAATTGTTAAATTGGTCCATCTATCATATATCTTTAAATTAGAGTGATGTGTTTTATATATACGTACAATTATGATTTTATTCTATTTGTTTCCTTTGGGTTGCATTGTTTTCTAACTATGTCATCAAATTAATTCTATTTTTGGGTTCAAGCAAAATCAATTTGGATACAGTGGGGCAAACAAAACTTGAAATAAGCAAAATATATGTTGACAAAAAAAGAACTAAGCATTTATGAATTAGAATAAACACTTATTTGGGCTTCCAGAGGCCCAAAGTCAGGGAAACTAGCTTGGTCGATGCATCTCTTGGAAGCTGTCATCCATGTGGGAACAATTTTTTTAACCTAGATACAATATTATTTGAGTTAAATTAAATTAATGCACTTAGGAAGTGATATACTCTTAATATTTATTAATTTATGTACAATATTCAAACTTCAAACTATTTAAGAGAAAGAATTTTCATATCATTCAGATCGATATGCATTGATAAATGTTTCCTTATATCTAAATAAACAAATGCTCCAAATCGAAATCATATATATCCCTTGATTTGATATCCAATGCATCGAGAGAAAATATTACTACAACTATCTCTGAGTCAGTTCATTTATTTTAATTATGATGTATGAGATGAGTGGATAGATTTAATCATGTGAAATGCACCATGTCCTTTAATTTTTCTTTTTTTTCCCTTTCTCTTTATAAGATTTACTATATTTCTTCTTTTAAATAAAATAAAATATTAATTTGGACGAATATGAGGTAATTTTGATTAGACTATAACTAGACAATTGTTTATTGTTCAATTAAATGATAATTTTAAAATAAATACTGGCAACACACTTTTTTTTAACACATTACTTATTATTGATTAATTTTTTTAAAAAATTACAAAAATATGAAAAAAATATTAATATAGAAATAAGAAAGAGTGAAACTTAATTTTATAATTTTTAATAAATTTTAATCAATAATGGAGAGTGTATTACTAACATTATTCTAATCTTAATAGCATGTTCATAAGTTTATTTATTTTTCTTTAATTTTAATGATGGAGATTTATAATTCACTGCTAATAGAATCCAATGTGGATTTCAACGTGAGCCTTTGTTTTAAGCTTTTTTTCCCGGTCATCTTCTTAAGTTTTTATTCAATGCTCTATTTATATAGTTTTGTGTGCCATATTTAGAAGTGAAAAAACGAATTGCTTTGATCGAATCAAACTAATTAAGTCTTTTAAATATAGAGCTTCCCAATATGGACAAACTCCATTTTGGCAAGTACTCAACAAAAATAATAATTAAACAAACAAACAAACAAAGCTTGAATTTGCTAAGGGTTTTGAACATTTAGTACAAATAAAAATAAAGAAAAAAGTGATAAAAAAATAAAATTAACAAGGTATTTTTTTAATACACCCTTTTATTATAAATTAAAATGTATTAAAAATCACAAAAAAATGCATAAATATCTCTTAATTTAATGAAATAATTTATTATTTTAAATTAATTAAGATAAGTTCAAAAGACTTTGTTAAATAGTATTTTGGACTAAATAAATCTGCAGTCTATACCACTTAAGATATAAATAAACCAGATTATAAATAATAGCATTAATAATTAATGGAGGTGTTACAAAAAGATAGAAATAACTGTCAACTGAAATAAAAGAGACACGCATACAAAGCACACATCTTCCAACTTCTTGTGTCTTTTTTATTTAACGATGAATCCTTTAATGGAAAAGTAATGCTTTTTGTTGAGATAAAGAGACTCGAGAAGACCAATCCTTATCTATTGCAATTTGCAACCACTCATCATTACTTTTGGGTCAATACATTAAGCAAATGTTAACATCAAATTCACATGCTTCGTCTTCCACACAACGCAAACCCCAAATATACAACTCTCTCAGATCATTTCAACCGAAAAAACTGTCATTGTGGATCATTTATAAGATTAGGAATACATTTAAGCTGTTTTTCTATCAAATATTAATGATATTCTATTAAGTTTTTGTTGAATTACATTATATTCTATTATTTATTTCAATTTTTACTTTTATTTTTTTAATTTAAATCACATCTATTATTATAAATGACAAAACTCTTTATCACAATATTTTCATTCAACATGGATTAATAAAGACAAAAGTTTGGGATTGATTGCTTTCTATTAGATATGATATTGTATTTGGTGTCTCATCATATGGATTGGAATGGGAGAAACTAAGCTTCTTCAAATTTAAACTCATACACGATTAGTATGATACGTTAAAAGCTGCAAAATATCACAAAATCTACAACTTTTTTTTCCATAAAAAATGACCATTGTTAAATTCATTAAGATATCGCAGTTGTTATTATTTTCTCTTTTGGATAAAGTGAAGAACTTTCCAAGTGTCCACACGGATACGTATACAAGGGTGCTCAAATTTAGATATAAAATATATACCAGAACTTTAAATGTTAAAGTCCCTTTTACCCTATTCTTAATTAATTAATTGAAGCAACGATTCTACATCTTTGGCCATACGATGAACCAAAAGCAGCATGGCTTTTTCGTCTTTTAAAAAATAGCTCCACTATTGCCACTACCATAACTTTTATAGAAGAAGTAATGGGCAAATCAATTTTAAGCACTATATATACTTTTAATTTATCACACTAAATAACCCCTCCCTTATATATCAATGTGACTCTTGTAAAGTTTGTGCTGAAAAGTCTTTGAATTCCCTACACAATTTAAGATTAAAAACTCAAGAGTTTGTATGACTTCAATTCCCACCAAGACATTCTTATTTCTCAGAGGTTTAACACATTTTCCATCGGCTACTCATGTAACCATATTATATATATACATATACTCATACACATGTTTGTCATTTTACTCTTAAGTTCATTTTATATGATAAAAGCTCGTATGAAATATATTTATATGACCCGATAATTTTTTGTTTATCATAAGTTTTTTATATGTTGATTACATCGTGTATTAGTCTAAGTAGAAGGAATTTGAATTCTTTTAATGTCTGAGTTTTAATTTCATCCTTTTAATAATAGAGTTAACAAAATATTAAAATTTGATTGGCCCATTCTAATTCAGAATCTGTTTGTATACACATGTTGAAAACTCTGTTAACAAGAATTAAAAATTGTTCGCATTTGTTGAATGTGCTTTGTAATCTGGGACATAGATCATGCAACGTACATTGTTTCATTGCATGAATGTAATTTTAAATCTGAATTAAACTAAGTTTTTTTATCTATTTAAAAGTAAAATGTGAATTTGAATTAAACTTCGATTTTATCTTAAGATCTAAATAAAAATAAATTCGAAAAAATCTAAAACTCAAGTCAAAGCCGGGCCGAATGACTGTGAATAATCATTTTATCATCTCTCTTTAAGAGTTTAGTTTTTTACTTATTAAGTGATAAAAAAAACTGTATTTTTAATAAAATAAAGTAAAAATAAAATGTAACTTTACATAGGCTTCGATGGCATATTATTGGAAAACGAACAGTAAAATGTATGTGTCGCGAATACGCACAACGTAACCTGATTTTATAGAAAATATTTAGCATATATTCAAACATGTGTTTATATCTTGAGATAGATAAAAATAAAAAATACAATAAGTGTGATAAATAATATAAATATTAATACTATTAAGACATTTATAAATCAAAATTATGATTTTATGCGCATAAAAGTCCTCAAATAATCAAGGATGTTTTAGAAATCTAAACAAAAATTAATTCCTAGTTCTCAAAACTCACTTAAACAATGACACAATCATCTCTTCAAAACTTTTGAAATAGCACAAAGAAACACCCGACATATCGGTGTCCTATGGAATATGATTGATGGTCCAATAATGATATTGATGTGACAACGTGGTTTTTAATCAAACAGTGAATTGTCCAGTGATATGTATTCCATGTGTCGCATGCTGGCTGCAAAGAAGATACTAATTGTTTTCACTCCAAGAAAAGGGTTAAAATATCAGCAACGTGTAAAAGCAAAACTTAGACTTCAACCAATTATTAACAATATATAGCCAAGAACAAAAGATCACAGTGCATGAAATGGACTCTGCAATTCAATTATAGAGCAATAGTACATCTCAATCCCTCACCAACTCTTTATTAGAATGATTTTCTCCACTAGTGCTCTTCTTTTCTTTTTGTTAAAATGCTACCTTTTTCTTCGTGCCCACTTTAATCAAACTACCAGCGATTTAACAAGTTTTTGTTCACACTCGAATCAAATGAGTGAATGTAAGGTGCATATAAGTTTTATCTCTCAATGTTTAATATATTTGTATTTAGTAAAATTTTAACTCAAAAGTATAGATTAAACTGAAATAATCTTTCGCTAAATAATCTACATGTTCTTTAAAAAATCTTAACTCTACACAAAATATTTTCCTTAATTTTTTCAAGACTGAATTTATTGTTCCATAAAACAAGAGGTTCACATTTCACTATATCTCGATAGTCCTTCATTTTGGAATTATTTGGCCTCAATTATTTCCGGTCGAGGGGAACAAATAACTGTTTTTATTAATTAAATTAATGGTTAATGACAATTATTTGTGATAGTATATGTCATCAACCTCATTAATGATGATAGCAAAAGAGAAGTATATCGCCCAAATGATACAAACGCACTACGCAAATTCTCTCCACGCTTCATTTTACTTCATAAAGTAGCTAGATTTTGTATTTCACTGTACATCTAATAAACGGTGCTTTAATTACGAGTTATAAGAAGTGCGTGTAAATGAAACACGAAAACTGAAACCACCATGGAAGAGGAGGAAAGGAAAAAAAAAAGTGTTTAAATGGTAAAGAAAAAAAAAAGTTAATGCAAAATTTTAGAAAACTTAAAAACATTAGAAGGGTTTATAAATCTTTTCCTTTTTTTTCTGAAAATTTTTAAACAAAAATAACTATTACATAATTATTATTTTTTTCAAAAACCAACTCAAGCCACTGAAGCCAAGCTACAACCCACCAAGCTTTTTGAAAAGTTGTACCTTAAATTTCTATACATGAACGACCCAGGGTCATGGAAAACAGAAGTGGGTGAAAAGTTTTATTAACAAATATTATATTTTTTATAATTTTTTTACGTTTATTTTTATTTCTGTAGTCACGGAAAAGCACAAATATAACGTTTCCTCGCTTTAATCTCAGCCCAGAAAATGAGTATAAAAATATATATTTTACCTCATATCAGAAGCCAAAGAAAAAGGTCCTAACTAGAAGGACAAACCCATAGACAATTCCCTTTCTTTACCTCTTTTTGTTACTTACCACTGTCAATAATAACAAAACTTAACATTTCACATTATAATAATGGATGAAGATTATCTCTCGCATTATCAACATAACGGGAAAGCCAATATACACAAAGCATGATTATATATATGAAAAAAAGCCCAAAATCTTGAACTGATCAAGAAAAATTAGAGTACTATATACATCAGAGTAATAAAGTCACAAATGAATACTCATCCAGAGAGGGTGTGCGATACCAAATCGATCACGTGACTTTTTTACTTGACAAACTAAAAGCTGTGAAAAACATGAAGAAGGTGGTTGTGATGACTTTGTGTGACAAATTAAAAACTTCATATGTATGGCTAGAAATTAAGAAACACCACATGTGCACGTGTTTTTTTCATCTATCCCATGAATTATAATGGTAACTAGGTGAGTCGATAGAAGCCAACAATTTGTGTTGCAAATTAAGATCCTTATAGAACCTCTTAATAAATTCCTCAGCTGCCACGTCAACTTGGTTGTCCACTTCTTCCTCCTTCAAAGGAAAGGGTGAATCGGTGATTCTAAGTTGCTTCCCAATTGGACTCTTTCCAAACCCTGGCAATGTAACCAACGGTGAAGCCTCCACCTTGTTGTTGTTCAGCATCTCAAGAACCTTCTGAACCGCAATAGCGGAAACGTCGTCGTAGCGGTGACAATGATGATAGTGATAATGCTTCCGTTTGTGAAAGGGAAAAGCGGGACTATTACTGCAGCTGAACTCGTAGTCACGAGGGTAAACGACGTCGTTTCGTGATCTCTGGTGGAGTGTGAGTGTGTTTGCTATGGCCTTACCCGCGGCGAGTTTGCCACGTTTGATTAATACGTTGAAATCAAACGCTACTTTGCTCTTCGCTATGCCTTTTCTCAACATTAAGAACACTATGCGTATTATGTTCCATAGCTTTTTAGCTACCACTGGTTGGCATCGCTCAATTTCCATTGCTCGAGAGAGGCAAAATATGTGTGTGTGTTTCTTTGTCTAACGAAATGGTGAAAATTTTGAATGTGTATTGATTGATTTGTAATGGGAGAGTGAGGATTGGGAGCTATATAAAGGGGTCTACGATAAGTTATCTTTATTAAAGAAAAGATTAATATGATAGCGTTTGGAATAATTTAATGTAATTATCAACGACTATGTAAAGTTAATTCCACTACCAATAACAGCGCGTGCCTTTGTTTTTTGGTTGATTGAGAAAAAGACGTAACCTCCACATTTATTGGTAGAATAGAATAAGCCTTTGGAGTTGTGTGTGTTTTGTCTTATTAGTTAGAAACTTAATACAAATTTTGAAAACTCTCAAGGGATGATGAAGATGCGCTGGAGCTTTATCTTTCACTAAACCAATTATATATTTTTCCCTAAATCAAGAATCATGGCAAATGGAAAAAAAAAATATTATGGAATAAATGGGAGACAATAAAACTAAAGATTAAGAAAACATAAAGTAAGGTGAGATTAATTATATAAAAAAAAAAGAAAATTATACAAATTAATTTATAGTTATTTCATTGGAGGTTGGAGTTCACGAGCAGAACGAGCGTTGGGCAAGCACGTGAATGATTGAGGTTGGTATTATATTATTCGTTTGCTTGCATGTTATTGTGCTTTTACATGGAAGTTGAATTGGAATTTACTAGAAGATCTCCATGATGGGAACTAATAATACTAGATTTTTTAGCATTTTCCGTAGAGACTAAGTTATAAAGATATATAATATTGCAGCTTAACCGCGTAATTGTTATTTGTATCACATTAATTCTACATATGTGCTAATGTGCGTGTTGACCATAGTGAATTTTCAGACACAATTTATATAGGTGACTTTGATTGAGTAGGTCTGTTTGCCTTTATAAAATTGAAAATGTCAATGCTGCTTGGTCACTGAATTTTGAAAATATTATTAATTGTACACATATATGCGTGTAAGTATTAAGTATTAAATTATAAACTTTATGTAACAAAATAATTATTAGTGTAAATTTATCGTTTTATACTAACATATTACGTATCATACTAATATTTAATATATTGTTAATGTATATTTATATTCCTACTAATAAAATTATTTGTTGGTATAATATTGTTTGTACAATTTTACAATATATATACTAACACTTTAATTTTTGTTAGACAAACACACTAATAAAAGCTGAAGTCTTAGTTTGGTACCCAATGGAGTATAAGTATTTAAAATTGCAAGCACATGTTGACTATTTTCCTATATATGTCAATTTGCTTGATATAGTTATATTGGGTGTTTGGGGTTAAAAAGTGAACCAAACAAATTAATAACTATTGCAGTGTTAAGGTACTTTCAAATGACAATCTGTTTTTTCAGGTAAAAATTACAAGTGCCGGGTCGATTTCTTTTAACTTATTTTTAATAGGTGAAATATATGACTTAAATATTATTCATTAAATCAACGAAAGTTATTTAAAGTATAAGTAATTCGATATCACTTAAGCAAATTTTAAGTTTAAATTATTATAAAAATATTTAATAATAAATTCACCTATCAGATCATAATTATGCTCGAAGAAGGATAACAAAAATTTAATATTAAAATTTCTAATGTAGAAGTTGTTTCAAATGTCCTGTGATTAATTATGAATAGATACAAAAAAAGAGGAAAATAAAATTCAAGTATAATTAAGATACAAAATACAATACATTTAATTATGTTTTTCATATATTTTTAAAAATATTTATACTATTGAATGTTTTGGACAAATAAACCTTCAATAATAAACAAAGAAAAGAATCCCTCCCCCGTGCTAAGCGGGGAAAGTGTACCTGCTGGATACGAACTATTCTTGTCGAGTTCAATCAATAATCAATCTTCTAACGTACGGAAGAAAGTGCACACCAATGATCAATTCAAAGCTCAACTGTAGAAAACTTAGTTATAATATGATGCATATTATTAGTGTTGTTTTTTTAATGATTTTGAATTTTAATATGTTCATTTTAATGTTCTTTTTTATCATCCAAATAATTAAAGTCAATTTTTAATTTTAATTAAAAATAACGTATTGCACTTTGTCTGAATAAATTTACTAAATCTAATTTAGTTTTTTCAAAAAATAATAACTATTGATAGTTTTTTCATCTTTTTAGTAATATATTAATCTTTTCATTAAAATATATTTAATTTAATAGAATTACTTACTTAATTTATTAATTAATTAAGTAGCACTAATAATTTCTATCTTGTAAAATATTTTTTAAGAAATTATTAGCCAAGTTAATCCATAAAAGTTTATTTTGGCATTCAGAAATATGTAAATTAATTTCAATTTTTTTAGGAAGTCAATTTAGAGCAAAAGTAACAATCTTTTCGAGCATTAATTTAGATATTTACTTAAAATTTACTTTTAATTTTTTTTATTTTTATTTTCTGCATTTATCTTTTTAATTTTATTGTCTGTTATATCTCATACTTTCATTTTTCATATCTCATTTTTTTCACATGTGTTATTTGAAAGAATTTATAAAAATAACTTAAGATTCTTGTAAGTTATTTTTTAATATATTTCAACAAATTATTCAATATAGTTTGCTAGAATAAATTCACTTTAGTTTATATATTCAAATTTATGTTATAATTTTTAATTATTACATAAATGCGTAATTAAGTTATATTTCAAAACACATCCAAAATACATGTTATAACCATGTCTTAATGGGATTGGTTTTCTTATCACTTGAGAAACATTTTAAAGTTTTGTTTATATTTAAACTATATTTTTTGTGTGTATATAGTAAAGATAAAAAATATAAAAAATAAAATAAAAACTACACACACATATAACCCGAGTCAGTAAAGTCTTTCTTTTTTAAAAAGAAAAAGAAAGGTAGCATATAACCCGGGTCAGTCAAGAAAATTGAAGAACCAGACACTATAACATGATCCTAATATTGAAGCCTAGTGCTCTTTTCTTAAACAACCTTAACCAAATCCATATTATTGTTGGTCTTGGGACTCTTGACCCAACTCTTTAAACATGGGTTAGGACAAGGACAACAACTTTTGCCCTAAACGTTTCATTGTTCTACTTTCATATAAAATAAAAATTATGCTGTGAGTACTTTTCTTCCAAATAATTTCATTGAGTTTCAGTTTCAAAATTTTAACGATGTTGTCATCACAAACCTCCTTTTATATTAACATGATAATTTTTATTTTTTTAAAATTGCGATCAATTCAAATAAATAAACTTTTCCTTTAGGTGAGAAACTTTCTTTTCTTTAGAGATGGTTCTGCTAGTTTCCTTTTAGATCACTTCACAGTATGTTGGATCCACTTTCTTATTTTTTATTGCCCTCGTGTAGTAATAATAATAATATGTGCAATATATATATATATATATATATATATATATATATATATATATATATAGTAGGAATATAACTGTTAATTGTTTATGGCTATGTTCTTCTGGATCTGGACTTTAAATTTCTTTATAAAATTTCTGTAACCATGGTTTATAGGCTGGACAGCTGACAGGCCCTTCGGATGAGACCAGTAATGGTCGTCCCTGTCTGTAATAATACCACGAACTAATGGTTCTGAAATATTGTTTTTGTACAGTTTCTTTATGAAAACCTTTTACTGAAAGTACAGCAGTTTATAGTTCTTTTGAATAGGGCTGTAGCAGTAAGACATATATATATATATATATATATATATATATATATATATATATAACAATACACCGTTGATTCTTCCATTTTTATTTTTAAAGAGTGGATAAGAAACCTTATTATTTCAATAAACATTATCAAGTGCAAGCGCCCAACAAAATCCAGAATTTCATAATTCAGCATTTATTATATATAATCTAGATTTTGTTGTTGCTTAAGTTTGAGCAATGGATTAGAAACATTAATGAAATTAATGTTCTTTGCAATAACATGCAAAACTTTGTATGGTACATAGAATGATATATATAGTACTGCTAACAAGGCTCTAATTAAGCCAAACTTTCAACATTACCTCAGTCACAAGCAAAATGCCATTTTTTCTTTCTTTCTTTTTTCTCCCCTCAAATTGGAAATGTCATTTTATGATCTACATGCACATTATCACAGCGGTCCCAATTCGTTAAACTCCACATATTTATGAAGAAGTCATCGCTGTGGAGACAGCAATATCTCACTCTACATGAGCAACAAGTACGGATTTTGAAAATGACTAAACAATACAGCTTCCCATTTAGTTTATGGTTAAAAATTAATTTTATATTTTTTAATAATAAGTTATTATTAAATTTAATTTAGTATATATCTTAGTGATGCTTAATACTTTACGATTAGTCATATTAAAATAAATTTTATAACACTTTAAAACGAACATACTAGAGATTGCCATCCATTGTCTACATAGATTAAACGCATAATAAGAAATTAATTAAGCAGTACAAGAAAAAAAGACAAAGAAAAAATAAAAAAGAAGAAGAACCAAGGAAAAGAAAAACAGAAAAGTACGAGAGAATTACAAAAAAAAAAAAAAAACGCTAAAAACAAAGAAAGAAAAAAATAACAAAAGAGAAATTAAAAAAATTAATCTCCACCCATTATTTTAAGAATGAACATTTAATTTCTAATAATGATTTTTCGTGTGTTGGGTTACTTTTCCTTTTTAAATCGAATGTGTTACAAGAACAAATTTTTAAGGGATTTTTTTGAAAAAAAGAGTTTCAATGAGAATAAAACAATAAAATAAATTTTTTTAATAAATATATTTTAATTTGATAACTTTTCTAAAATTTAAGATATAAAATAATATATTAATATAAATATAATATATTAGTTATATTAATTTGTTAATTAAAAGAAGAAAAACTTGAGGTAAACAAATTCTTCCCCGTGTATGTCTGTCAACTATCCAAGCGCATAATGCCTGACGATAAAATAAGATGGCACCTTGTCCATGTTTTGTATTTAAAAAGTGAAAAAAATATTAAAAATCAATTAAATAAACTGAAAGTAATTCTAAATATATAAAATAAATTTTTTATTATAATAATAAAATATTTTTAATGAATAATAAATTGATAAAAAAAGCTTGATGGGCTAAGGTTTGACTCTTCACAAAAAAGTATGAGTATGTAACTAAATTATAAAAGTATTTCATAAACACAATTCATTTTAAATTAATTATAGTGTTTGTATATCTTATTATTTTATATATCATTTTATTTTGCTGGGGTTAAATTCGATTTGCTAATCAAAATCTTTGCAAAACTCTTTTCTTCTCTGCATTTCTTTTTTTAATTATTACAAAATATGAATATAAGAAGATAGATACAAAAATATGGTCAATGTTTAAAATTATAAGATATTCATGACAATAATATAACATAAAATTAGTATAATACTAATAAAAAAAGCAAATTTTAAATTAAAGTTAAACTAATATTTTTAAAAAAGTATGAATTAGTATTATCATAAATTTTCCATGTATCACAACATGTGATGATATAAAAATTTTAAAAAATATAAGATATACTAAAAAGGCTATTCAAATATAAATTTTTGCAGTACCTTTAGTCACGATGATTTTAACACACACACACACAAATTATGTCACAGGATAAGACAATAAAACAAAACAAAAATTTAGATGTAAAATTATAATTACTATTAATAGTTAAATTAAAATTAAAATTTTATCTCAATAATTCATAAATGGAAGTCAATATGACACATATTACTAAAGTAAAATTTTAATTTTGATTAAAAATAAGTAAAAAAACATTTATAGAAATCTAATTAAATTTTGTCCAATAAAAAATATTATTATTTTGTTATAACTAGTTGTCAGAGTAAATAAAAATATTTTAAAAAATTATTATATCACATCTTTTAAGAATATTTTTTAATTTTATCGTTATTTCATAAGGTTAGTTACCTTATTTTTATAATTCTTTTAAAATTAGTTATCATATTTCTTTGTTTTATCAAATTTATTTTCTTAATTAGATAAGATAATGATTATTATAAATATGAATTAATTTTCTAAGTTTTAAGGAAATCTTAATATAATATAATACGTATAAATAAATATCTTATTTTTTTTATCTCTCTTATTTCTTTTGTAGTTAAAATATCACAATTTTATTATTAAAGTTTCATAGCTCCTTGACGATCAAAAAATAAAATATGTGACTCAAGACCTAATTTGTAATTAATTATATATTATTAAATTCAATGAAGATTTTAAAAATATATTACTTAATTATTAATATTAAATATGACTAATATAAATAAAAAATATTTTTAAAAATAAAAATATATTATAGAAAATTAAAAATAAACAAAAAAAATGAAATGATAAAAACAAAATAAAGGATAAGTCATATGGTGCAATGATAAAATAAAATAAAAACTCTTAAGAAACATTTATTTAAAAATAAAGACTCTAATTAAATACATAAAAAATAGATAAAGTATAATTAAGATAATCCAGCAATGAGAGTATGCCCTGTCCATATAGATTTTATATACATTTCAAATTTAATCAGCAAATTATATTGCCTGCCATTTATGAATATGGGTGGGTTCCATGTGAGATTTCAAGGGCAAGAAGAAGATCTACTTGGGCCCTAGAACCCCATTCACTTCTATAGATTATTATCTTTTGCATCTGCATATTTGACCACAACATTTTTTTTATTGGAAGTAATATATATTTTTTATTACTGATTAAAAAATTATTCTTAAAATATATAACAAGCTGCAAATTTTTAAGTAAATATTTTTAATATAGTTGCTGTAAATCTGTTTATAAAATATATAATAGGTAATAATTTTTTAATTGTTGATGATTTTCATTATAAATTGTTTCTAAAATATAAGATAGGTAATATAATTAATAGACAATAATTTTTAATGGTTAATAATTTCCTCACCAGTTGTTGTAAAACCATTTCTAAAATATTTAATAGGCAACAAATCATTTAATTGTTGACAATTTTGTATGAAAAGTTATAAAATTATTCTTAAAACATAGAGTATACATTTTTTTAAATTCTTGGTCATTTTCTTGTAATTAATAATTGTAAAAGCATATTCAAAATATAAATATACAACATTTTATAAAGTAGAACATTATTATTGTCCACCATTCTAGAATCATACCTAAAATATTTAATAGTTAACTTTTTAAAGGACAATAAAAGACCGTTATTAAATATGTCAAAAGACGTTTTACATGTTTAACATACATGTTCAAGTTTAATATACAACAATTTTTATTCACAATTTCTTTTATTTCTACGATAGTTATTTGTTTAAGATAAATTATATAAATATATATTATAAACAACAAAAAAATATGCTCATAGGTTTTATGAAAATTAAATAATAATAATAATAATAATAACTGATTAAAATATCTAAACTTCTTAATTTCGAATAACTAATTTTCATTGTTGCACTGTGATTCGAACGATCTATGACAATACACAGTACACGCAATGCAGTGTTTACATTTTGAACGATGATGATAACTTTACTTTTTAAAGTGAATCTTTTAATTTTGAAGAACTAAATCTTTCATGTGTATCACAAGAAAAACTAGTATTTATCAAATACAAAACATAATACATGCTGTGAAATCAAGTTAACCATGCTATATATCGGGGGAGTATATTTTCTACACACCCAATATTTTAAAGAAGTTTAAGCACTTTTTTTTTATATTTCTTTTATGATGTTTTTATCTAATCTTTTGTTATATTATTTATCATTGTTTAATTATTTTCTTTTACGTATTTTACCCCTTGTAGAATAGAAGTGTGAAACAAATATTTTTGTTTAAATAATGCTATTTCGAGATAATTTCTTATAACAATTTTTATAATTTAAAAAATGAGAGAAAAGAAGAAAGAAATATAAGACGAAATGAGTGATATGATAAACAAAAATATATGTAAAGTGTTTCTAGAATTTGGTTGTTATTGAAGTTTTTCTGTAGTGTTGATATTCAACTTGCAATTATAATTAACCCTAGCTATGTGTGGTTCACGTACTGTCACCATCATAATCACTTATTTCTTCTACTTTCTCGTAGCAAGCACCTTTTATTTTATCGTTATCAATTATAATTTTGTTATTAAAACGTATTTTAATGTAATTTTATTAGGTTTTTAAACATACATTATATCACTTATTTTATTTGTGTTATTTTTATTATTTATTTATCTCTCTATTTGTATGAATTATTGTGTATACTTAGTTTTGGATATAATTTCTCAAATCTTAACCACAAAAGTCACTAGCAATGTTGTTTCAACATCAAGATTAAAGGGGGAATTTAAATTGTACCATGCATTTGGCCGGTGGTTTCCACAACACCTTCAAAAATTCATAATTGTAGACTTGGGAGCTATCTCACTTTGAAATTTTGGACCACAATAATACCAAATTTATCATATTAGTGCAGCATTTTGCCTTTGCTATCTACCAGAAGAAAATATTGCAACTTGATTTGTGTTATTTCCTTCATTCTTTTGTCTTCATTGATTGTTTTCTTTCTTTGATTCTCCTCTCAGATTGATTTGTTTATTTGCTATATACCATAAGGAAAACATTTCTTTGACATCATTTCTTTTACACCCTCTTTCATTACATGTATAAACTGTTATCTCAGTGGAAAAAGAAAGAAAATAAAAAAAATAAAGTTTTAAAATGGGGATAACGTGCGTGTAAATAAGTGGTGCGAATTCATTTGATGATTAATAATATAAATCGAGTACCATACTTAATTTCTTGTGACCACACACACTATAGCTAGTACAAGTTGGCCTCATTTATATTTTTTGGCACTAATCGCTAGTGCTACTATTGTTATTAGTCAACTGTTGCAGATTTTGGAGGATATGTCTTGGATTTGAACAGTGGTAATTAAGAAAGTTTCATCGGCTCTAGCGCCATTAAAAAATTCTCTAGTAGCTTTCTCTTTTTCCATAGCTTTAAGGTGTGAGGATAATTTGATTGGGATCATTATTTGATATAAATGTTATTTTATGAGCTTGAACTTTTGAAGAGTCTTCTCAACTAATGAATTTAACTTAGGTTATTACTAGCTTCATACTTTTAGCTTATTGCTAGGTTAAGATTGTATTTGCAAGTTAGATAAAAAAAAACACCTTTTTCTTAAAAAAAATTAAAAAATAAAGAGATCATGTGTTGACTTTTTTTTAAAATCCTCTAAAGTCTTTTTTTAATTCTCTTATTTTAGAAGGACTTCATCATTCAAATAAGAGAAATTTTTAACCTTTTACCCTTCTCATACATTTTTTTCTTTTTCTTCAGTTACTTCATAAATTATTTTTCTCTCTATTCCTAAAGTTTTTAAACAAAACTTCTAGACATTACGTTTGCGTATGTTTTAGTACCCCATATCATAACTTTGTCTTTTTGTATGTAATCAATCCTTTAGTTTCACCTACTTTGAAATTAGAAATTAAAATAGTCAGCATATAGTTCGGTCTCGTTTAACTCCAAGAAGTTAACAACGAATAACCTTCAAAATTCGACTGAAAATATTTTTGTAAAGCGCAACAAAAACACAGTCTCATCCACTCAAATGTGCTCCCAATCTCTTGCCATCTAATGTGGAACTAAAAAATATTAAATCACTATCATTTGGCATACTTTGATTCCTAGCAATATCACATGATATAATTATGTCTATAGAATAATATAATACCTAGGTTTTATTTTTTCTATTCAAAATAATGTAACACACTTTCTGTATTATATATAAAGGCCACTTTGATAAGCCACATGCTACATCCTTCTTCACTCGTGTTTGTGTAGCATTGCTGCTTCCTTCCTGGTTGATATTATGGAGCCTATGTTACAAGAAAAGGCAAAATGGAAGGGAAAGGCCACAACACAAGTAAAGGGAATGAAAGCAGAACAAGTGTGGCCTCTTTTGGAGGATTTCTTTGGCCTTGACAAGTGGTTCCCTACTCTCTCAACATGTCTTCCCATTGAAGGCATTTCTGGACAACCTGGCTGTGTGCGCTTCTGTGCTGGTTTCAAGACCCCTTTGGATGGCCATCACAAACAAACTGTGAACTGGACCAAGCAGAAACTGCTCTCCATTGACCCAACTCAAAGAACATTTAGCTATTCTATTGTGGATGGAAATGTTGGGTTTCACTCCTACGTTTCAACTTTGAAGGTTCTGCAAAAGGAAGATGATGGGTGTGAGATTGAGTGGCTATATGAAGTTGACCCTGTTGAAGGGTGGAAACTGGAATATCTTGATTCCTTCATTCACACTGGCTTGCAGGTTATGGCTCAGAGGATGGAAGGAGCTTTGAGGACCATGGAAGAAGCACTCAAAACTTAAAAAAAGTAATTATACTTGTCAAAATAAGTACTTTATTATTGTTGTGTTTGTGAATTTAAGTATAAGTTTGTCATTACTCATCAGTCTTTACTTCGTAAGATATTTTTAGGTTGAGTCAAGTCGAAACTCAAATTTAAGAAAACTAAAAGTACTAGGTAACAATTACGTTGTTGTATTGTGTTGCAGCAATTAAATAAGCTGAATTTCTAAGTGTGTTTGAGTTAGGGCCATGCCCAAATTGTTGTATTGTGTTGCATAAATTAAATAAGCTGAACTGTGTCTTTTTGACACATGCTGCTGTACAAGGCCGCGATCTTCAAGGCTTGTGACCTTGGAATATCTGCTGCAAGAGATTCATGATTTACCATATATTACAAGAGTCACTTTGCATCTGAACATGTTTCATTATATTGCTTTTATTGAAACGTGGTCTTGAATATTCCAATCTTACAGGATTAAATTAATGGAATCATCTTGGAAAATACACCAAGCACCCGTTGATCACGGACGATTAACAGTGGCTTGTTTTCAGAACCCGGGCATTGCACATAATTTTATACTTTAGTTTATATATATATATATTTATTTATTTATTTTGATTATAGTTCTTCAAAATTTTTACTTTGGGTCCATAAACTTTTAAAATTCAACTTTTTTAAGTCTCTCGATAATGTGATACAGACAAAAAATTGACATCATAATTTTTTATTAATCATGTACGTAAGACTAAAACTACTAAAGTTTAAGAAATCAAAGACTAAAATTAAAATCTCACAAAAATATAATAAATATCTCTCACAAACATAAATTAAGATTGCAATCTTTTTCCTTTTATTTTTTATGAGCTTGATGGGGAAACTTTTAGTTCTATATATATATAATCTCTTTGACTAATTTATAAAACTAGTTGATTTAACTAATGACAATAAATTTATTAATCATTTATAGTAGTTTTTAAAACTATTGAGACCATGATTTTTTTAACCCGATTAATTAATTTGTCTTCATTAGGAATATTTTGGTAAAAAAATAATTAATGCAATTCACAACTTTTAAGAAATCTTATAAAATGAATAAACTTTCTAAGAGTCATATTTTTCACTGGAAATAAAATATATTAACTTGTGAAGCTTCATAAGCAAAGCAGGGAAAGGAAATGTATGATTTTATAGTTGCTGAGGTGATGAACTTACACATTTATTACTGATTAACTCAATGTTGAAGCCACACGAGCTCCATGCTTGTAGCCTACAAACTAAATGAATTTCGATGCTCATGAATAAAGGGCTTATTCATTTTTCTATTTTTCCTCTGTCTGAATTCTGATTGTGCTGTAACCTCTCTCTGTATAATTAAAGTTAACTTTTCTATTTAGTTTTTTTTTTCTTATGCAAAAAATTTCTTCGAAGCAATTTCTCTTTTGTACAAAATCAACACTTTTTAATATATTATATGATATGAATTATGTTAATCCTATTTATTTTGAAATAACCTTAGTTTTAGTTAACATTTAGTTTAGTTTCGTGGAAAAAAGTAGTTTTATTATATATTTGTTATTACAGTTTTTTAAAATCTCTTTATCTTCTGTGGAATGTATTGAAGTTTATTTTTTAGAATTTTATTTTCTAAAAAATATTATTGAATTATGATAATGTTTTTAAACGTATTTTTTTAAATAAAAACATATTTTCTCACAAAATAGTATTGAGAAAAAATATATATTGACGTGTCTGCGTTTGCAGGCCGTTATCGGAGGTTGGTTAAAACATATATTGGGCCATGGGCCTTGCTTCTCAACGCTAAAAAATCCCAAATCAAAATCCATCGTGATTGTTGACAAAAAAAGAAAAATTCTTTGATTAATAATTTTATTGACAATATATAACTTCATTTTAATCGATTTGTTTTAAAACAGGAGAATATTAAAGTTTGATAAAATGAAAATAATTTTTTCAAGCCAAAGATATTTCTAAAATTTAATATCAATTTTTTTTTTTAGAATTACTACATTTATCAACCGTTAATCATTAGTATGTAGCGACCAATTGAAAAACTAAAACATGGCAATCATTTTACATATAAGCTATATTAATTATTAGTTTTAAATTATTATAATGATTCAGTATTTTTTTAATGAAAATTACGAGAATTTCTGTACGTAAAATAATAATATTATTATATTTAGGGTTTTCTTAAAGATAAAAAAAAAGTAACTAATAATAATAAAAAATTTATTAAAAAAATTGTTCTACTTTTATAATTTTAATATAATAAATACAAATTTTTAAAAATAAATTATTATTTATTAATATTTAAATTAAATTGTAAGAGCTAATATTAATAAAAATTCTTATATTTATTAGTATTATTAATTTTAATTGAAATATATATAAAATAATGAAAATAAAAAATAATAATTAAATCACTTCTTCAAATTTCTTAAAAAAAATATTTGTAAAATGGATTTACAAAGGTTTTATTTGTAAAATTCCAATTGCACAAAAATGAAAAATCAACAATGGACGACGACCTAAGACGAGAGTCCACGTCCAATCACATGACTCAGCGTGGCAAAAACTTGTAGCGAGCCCAATAGAATTTTGCCACGTCCACAAGTAAGGATATTATAATCATTAAGTAAAAGTTGAGACCCAATATTGTCTTTTCAGGTAAGGTTACAGCTTCTCTCGTTCGCAAGCCAACACTGCCTAGTCTTCCCCCTTAGCTCTCTCAACCTCAACGACTTCTACAGAGATATAAAAGCCCCAGTCACACTCTCAGACCCAAAACGCACTCTCTCTTCGGAGCTCAATTTGGCCGTCAATGGCGGCCTCCGATGCTAACAACGGTACCTCCATGAGGCATGCCTACGGAAACGCTCTCGCTTTCTTCATACTTCTCTTGATCGGTGTTCTCGCCTTCTCGATCCGTCTCTTCTCCGTAAGCATTTCCTCATTCTTTCTTCTTCCATAGATCTGGTTGTCTACATCTTGTTTCTGTTCCTTGTTTTCGTTTTCTCAATGTGATTGTTTGCTTCTGAATTTAGTGGCGCGAATAACCGCTCAATTGAACCGTTTCCTCATGTGTATAACAATAAACGAGCCTAACTTGCAATTCGCATGTATTCTATATTGTTCTTATGACACGGTAGTGGAATCTCAGTTACTTAGCCTTAACTGTTTAGAAAGAAATTTTTTCTGTGAGTTGACCCAGCCGTGTTCGTTTGTTCGCGAGTTAAGTCAATGATTTGAAAATGTTTACACTAGTGGTGTGAGTGTAATAGTTAGACTGAAATAATGACATGCAAAGTAAGAAGATAAGATGATCTTCATAATATGTAACCGATATCATTTCAAGTATACTTGCATTTAAAATAAGTTTCCGTTTATGATATTATAATTAGATATTAAATTGAAGCCTGCTTATTGAAATTCAAATTTGAAGAAGTATGCTTTGATAGGGTTATTTTTTTTCTTTGGTTATGATTCCAAAAGCCCAAATGCATCGAGCACGCTCATATTTTGTTGAAATAATTGTGTACACGTGGTATATGGTGTAAACATTTCTGTAAACTGACCATGCTTTTTTCCCCCTTTGGAATTATGATTTTCTGAATTATATCTTTTAGATCATGATGTATTGAATGTTCTTTTTCTGTTTTTTCCTGCACTATAGTAGATTATCTATTCCCACTATTGGGCAGAGTTGCTCTAATAATTCAAGATATTTTTATGCATTGTGTACAGGTCATAAAGTACGAGAGTGTTATTCACGAATTTGATCCTTATTTCAATTATAGAGTCACTCAGGTGAGCATTATTGGAAAGAAACTGTTTTTTCACTTATTACTTGATATTCTTGGGATGACTGAGGAGTCTCTCATGCTGGTTAATAGATATAGAAAATTGAAATTTACTCGTGTGTACATTTGTGCAACTTGACTTTGTTAATCTCAGATTTTCAATGCAATAAAGATTTTTACAATAAGATGACATACATATTTGTTGGTTTCAGTTTTTGACAAAGAATGGGATATATGATTTTTGGAATTGGTTTGATGACCGAACTTGGTAAGTTAATGGTCTGTAAACAGTTATTCCTCTGTGCATATGTAGTTTAATCAGGTCATTGTTAGATGTTTCTGGATTTAATGTATACGTTACCTTTCCATTTTAAGGTATCCACTTGGTCGTGTAATTGGTGGGACTGTCTATCCTGGTTTGACCTTGACAGCAGGCACCTTATGGTGGTAGGTATTTGAAAATACACATCACGAGTTGTTGGTTGTCATTTAATTGTCACTTTTATATTGATTAGATTCAAATGTTAATTTTCCATGCAAGCAATTGTTTCAAAGTTTATCTAAGGTGGTTGATATTTTTGGACTGTTCCCTTATGGTGTCAGGATACTGAATTCCCTAAACATCCCTCTCTCAGTTGAAACTGTGTGTGTGTTTACTGCACCTATATTCTCAGCCTTTGCTTCATGGGCAACTTATCTTCTGACAAAGGTTAGTCTATGCTAGCATTGCGACATGTATTATTTTGCTGTTATTTCCATGCTTGCTAAATTGCTTCAGCTTCTTCCTTTTGTAGGAGGTTAAGGGTGTGGGAGCTGGCTTGACAGCAGCAGTTCTTCTGGCTATGGTGAATTTCTCAAAAGGCTTTGCAAAATTAGATTATCTTCAAATTTTCCTGCTGATTATAAACATTTCATTTATGGTTGCAAATATGAAAATTATTGGCTCATTCATTCAGCATCCTATATTTAAATGATTGACTAATCAATGTTCATTAAAAGTGATGGATGCTGGTTGAATAATAACCATGCATGTTGATATGTATATTTCTAAACTGATGATGGTTATTGGTAATTAATGGATACTCTTTTCTAATGTGTTGTGGTTGCTGATCCCCGACTCCTCTCTTACATGTAATTGATTTGGAATAATTTTGTGCATGCAGGTCCCCTCATATATATCTCGATCAGTGGCTGGCAGTTATGATAATGAAGCCGTTGCTATATTTGCTTTGATCTTTACTTTCTATCTCTATATTAAGGTGCTCTTCAAAAGCAAGCAACTTTACTTTATATTGAATGGCATTGTATAATGTTATTGGTCTCTTAAAATTTGCATGGTATTATTAGATTTCATTATAATCATTGTGATCTGATAATGTGTGATTTGAGTGTTCGGTATGAACTGTCAGTTCTGTAGCCTCTGAGGATAGAAAACACTTGGGCTTTTCCTTATTCTCTATTAAGTTTCTGACTTGATTTGCATGTCTTGTAGACACTGAATACCGGGTCCCTCTTTTATGCCACTTTGAATTCCATAGCATACTTTTACATGGTAAGTTGTTTATGATACTATTTATCTTGGTTATCTTTGACTCTGCCTTCTCTTATTTATGTTATTTGCTATTCTTATCTTTCAGGTTTGCTCATGGGGAGGGTACACTTTTATCATTAACCTTATTCCAATGCATGTACTCTTGTGCATAACTACTGGTCGCTATTCTTCTCAACTGTACATTGCATATGCACCTCTTGTAAGTATCTGTCTCAGCCATTCCATTATGTTTAAGAGTTTAAGTGAACACTTCTACCCTTTTCAATTGGAAAGTTGAAATGCATCTAGTACATTACATTACTTTTACTTTTTGCTTGATACAATAAGCTGTAATTTGGACAATATTTGAGGGAGTTTTTGGACATGTAGATAAAGTGTTCTACACTGAGGTTTAACTTGCTTTTTTCAACATCTAGATGAAGAATTCAATTTGTTTAAACTCTGCATTTTGCTTGATTAGAGAATCTGTTATTCATTTTGGATCACATATTTACTATTTTATCACACTTTTGCTTACAATTACAAGCCATTGGTGTTTGTTGTATGGAGTGTATATTTAGAAATCTCATCTTGTTCCTGGTTCTCATAATGATTTTCTCAATCCAGGTTATACTGGGCACACTATTGGCCTCCTTGGTGCCTGTGGTTGGGTTTAATGCCGTAATGACATCAGAGCATTTTGCATCATTTCTGGTGAGTTCTCCCCTAGTCTTTGGATTTAGTTGAACTTGCCTCAAAGATAAGTGACCAAAAATGTGTTTGTCTAACTTTCCAGTGGAATTGTTTTATCACAATACCCGCCCCCCCTTTTTTTCCTTCTCTTTATATCCAACTAATGTTTCTTATTAGAGTTTTTGAAACCTACCTTATTTTTCTCTTTTTCTTGTGCAGGTTTTCATTATCATCCATGTGGTGGCTCTTGTGTCCTATGTTAAAGGCATTCTTTCCCCAAAAATGTTCAAAGTAGCCATGGCACTAGTTATTTCTGTTGGCCTGTGGGTGTCTCTTTGATTGGCTTATTTGACCATTCAAAACATCATGGGTGGAAAATTAAAGTAGTCTCTGCATTTTCTCTTGTGTGTTTTGCAGGGCAGTGTGTTGTGCAATGATAGCTGTACTTATAGCACTGGTAGCTTCAAGCCCAACAAAGGGATGGAGTGGAAGAAGTTTAAGTTTACTAGATCCGTAAGTGCTGTGTTTGCAACCTTTTTTATCATTCAAATTCTTAAAAAGAAACGAATAAAATCATTTGTGGCACTGATAGGAAAGAGTATCTATCTGTAAAAAGTAGAATTTATTGATGAAAGCTGAACTGAATTACAGAGAGAGTAAGAGTAATATTGCTACCAGCCAGGGATAATTCCCTTGACCCAGGCTAATGGCTGAAAATTACAAAAGTAGAATTTCCCTTTTTTACCTTTATTTGCCATTTTACAAAATATTTGCTTCTTATGATTGGCTCAAATCCAAGTACTTCAATTGTTTCTGTTGTTGTAGTACTTATGCAAGCAAGTATATACCAATCATTGCTAGCGTTAGTGAACATCAGCCACCAACTTGGCCTTCTTATTTTATGGACATCAATGTCCTGGCATTCTTGGTTCCAGCAGGCATTATTGTGAGTTCTGTTTTCACATATGAAAAAAAAAAATCTTTGTTTAATTTTCTTTTAGTATTCTTTATAAACTAAATTGTATTGGTGCTTTCCTGTTGTAGGCATGCTTTTTGCCCCTGTCTGATGCAAGCTCTTTTGTGGTACTTTATATTGTTACATCAGTATACTTTTCTGGAGTCATGGTAAGAATAATATTGGGCTGCAGTTTTTCTTCTTATTGCATTTTCATTATTTATTTGAAGACATAGCCTTGTCAAATATCAGGTTCGCCTGATGCTCGTACTTGCTCCAGCGGCATGTATCTTGTCTGGGATTGCTCTTTCTCAAGCTTTTGATGTTTTCACAAGATCTATAAAGTGTCAGTTACCCAGCCTATCAGATCATTCTCATGCTGATGTAAGCATTTGTTTAATTGTTGCCAGTTTTGGGATTCCTTTATGTTCTTCTGGTCACTTTATGAGTTTACCTTGTTCAAATTGTGCTTTGTTTTCAAGGAACGGGATGCCAGTTCTGATAGTGTTGTGACACATGATTCGGTGAAGACTGATAAAAGTGAGGATACATCAAAGGAACGGACCTCAAAGAAGGGCAAGAAGAAGGAAAAGGAGCCTGTGGAAAAGCCTCTTAGCAAGTCACAAATTAAGAAAAGGCTTTTAGTTTTACCTCTGGAAACATCCATCATTGCTATTCTCTTACTTGTGTTGTTAGGTGCCTTCTATGTGGTAATTTCATAAGCATGATTTCTTTCATATAAAGTTTCCTACATTTTTGAACCATCACATCTTTTAGTTTATCTACCAATTATATTAGGTAGATTATTTGTTCGATACAAGTTTTATGTGTATCTCCACTAGGAGTTCACAATTTGTTTCTTCCTTTTTAGTTAATAATATATTTCTCAAGTATTATTTTTGCAATTTATTTCTTTTAAATGAACCCTTAATCTCTTTCTAGTTAAAAATTGTAGGATTCTTCTGGTTAATACTCAATTAGAAGTATGATGTCTTCTTTTAATGAATTTTTAGTATGCTTATGACATGCTACTTTATATGTTATAACAAACTAAGTGCCTCACTAGCTTGATCTCTCTTGTAGGTTCATAGTGTCTGGGCAGCAGCAGAGGCTTATTCAGCCCCTTCTATTGTTCTAACATCACATTCGCACGATGGACTTCATGTTTTCGATGATTTTAGAGAGGCTTATGCTTGGCTGAGTCATAATACAGAAGTAGATGATAAAGTAAGTTTTATGGGATTTCCTTTCTTCTGCTCAAATGTTTGTGGGTGCTTGTATACATTTACCATGTTACAAACTTTTTGGAATAAACAATCTTGGCCTTTTCTTCATACAAGGTCAAAAGTTGCTAATGATCAATATTCTTTCCAAAAAAGATTGTCTAGAAAAAATTGTGATGGTTAGCTTGCATGGTTTCCCTTGTTTCATACTAATTGTTGAAATTTATATTATGTTTTAAAGTTTAAATCAATTTTCTGCAGCATAAAATTTAAATGGACAAATGACAGATGATGGTTAATGCACTAACCAGATATTGATCTAATCAACCACTCTAGAGGATGATGTTTATAAATTATAAATTTAATGGCTTAAGTTCCTAAATTGTTTTTCCCCTGACATTACTTACCTATGCCAAATTAAGAGAAAGTAAATGTTGGTTAAAATGCATTATTGACATCAAGAGAAATTGAAGCTTGTAAAATTTCTTCTAGGTGGCATCTTGGTGGGATTATGGATACCAAACAACTGCCATGGCTAACCGAACTGTCATTGTTGATAATAATACCTGGAATAACACACATATTGCGACCGTTGGCACTGCCATGTCTTCCCCAGAGAAGGCAGCTTGGGAAATTTTCCACTCCTTGGATGTCAAATATGTTCTCATTGTCTTTGGAGGTCAGCTTCTTTGTCTTTATTGAGATTATTTAAGTCACCTTTGTCTGATTTTTTGCTATGATTGTTAAACAGGACTGGTTGGCTATCCCAGTGATGATATTAACAAGTTCCTGTGGATG
Source organism: Abrus precatorius (assembly GCF_003935025.1). NCBI lineage: Eukaryota > Viridiplantae > Streptophyta > Magnoliopsida > Fabales > Fabaceae > Abrus > Abrus precatorius. The sequence continues at coordinate 16,272,969 of NW_020874395.1, read as the reverse complement.
GTTCGTATTGGAGGGGGTGTATTCCCTCACATAAAAGAACCAGATTATTTAGTAAGTTACATAAATATGAAAGCATTGATATTTTATTTTGGAAAACAGTTGATACTCTACCTTTCAGCCATCGAGGAGTGTTAACCTGTCTTCTTTTTTTTCTTGTTTCTTTTTTATTTTATTTACCCTTGTTCAAAAGAGGGACGGTCAATATCGGATTGATTCTATGGCCACCCCAACAATGCTAAACTGCCTCATGTATAAACTTTCATATTACAGGTCAGTCTTGCTGTAAAATTTGTTCTTTGAAAAACTGTTTTTAACTGTTACACTACTACTTACCCTGCTATTGCTCCAGATTTGTGGAGACAGACGGTAAAGCTTTTGACAGAGTGAGGCGAACAGAAATTGGGAAGAAATATTTCAAACTTACTCATTTTGAGGAGGTAAGATTGTTTCTGTTGAATTGTGTCCTGTGCTAAATCTGTCAGGAACTTTGTTGTGTACGTCATATATTATGTTCCTGGAATTAATTTCAGTGTATGGCATGATGAATTACTTGCCAAACTAACCATGTTATTTTATTGACAATACCATGGGTGGATAACCAGTACGGTATGATATCCTTGAATATTTCATGGTTTTGAATGGCCTATATTTGTTAACTGTTACTGTAAATCTATGTTCGGATAGTTGTTCTGTGTTGTTCCTTGGTGGATACCATTATATGCTAATGCTTACATAATCTCATTTTTAGTTTACTTATAGTTGACTCTTTTTTGTCATCAATATATGGTCCCAAACTTAGTTCAGATAAATTGCGTTAACTACTATGGTCTTCTGATGTAAGTCACGGCTTTTAATGCATTCAGGTGTTTACAACTCACCATTGGATGGTTCGGATTTACAAGTTGAAACCCCCAAAGAACAGGATTCGAGGAAAGATTAAAAAATCAAAATCGGTACGTAGTTAATTGTTTTATATGGCCTTATTTCTTCTTAATATTTTATCGGAGATCACTTGACCTAACTATGATTGGTCTTTTGTTCTCATGTTTCGCAGAAAGCAAGCTCAAAAGCCACCTCGAAAAGAAAAGAACTAAAAAGGAACCCTTTTTAGTTTAGTTTTTTCATTTCTTTAAGTAGGTAACCATATTTCTTATTATGCGTTTCATGTATACGTGTATGCAACTAATACAGGGGCCATGAAGAGATTTTGCCGGCATTATTAGTTTCTCGATTATTGAATGATCAAAAGAAAATTTTGGAATTATATATTTTCTGACAAATTTGGTTAAGATTGCATTTTTAGGATCGTATAAGAATGTATTTCTTATACGGCATATATATATATATATATATATATATTCTAATTACGCCAACAGTTCAAAATTAAGTTTACTTAATTTTAAAATAAGCCGTTCTGATTTTCAAGAGAACGTAGTTGCTGCAGTCCTTGAAGGATTAACGGTAAGTATTTTCCCTCTTCAAAAGTTTATAAACACCAATTTTGCTTGCATGTTTTAGCTGTTGCTCTTAATTTCATGTTGCCTCAATGTCTCCTGTGTTTGCTGCAAGGCTTAAGCACTTTCTGCCCTTGTATGGGGTGCCTTTGTTATTTTGTGGAGGGCATTTTGAGAACGAGTGTTTGATTTAACTTCTTGTATGCGTCTAACTTTAACTAAGAAATTGGATCAAATAAATGGTTTTAGAAAAACTTTTGAAAGGTTTTTTAATTTTTATTTAAATAACTCTAAAGTTTATAATTTTTTTTTCAAAAAGTTATTTTCAAGTACTTGGAGGTTTAATTTTTTTATGTCAAATCAAACATTATTTAAATATTTTAACTTAAAAAAATAACTAATGTGTAAACAGTTAGAATACAAAATTTTTAATTTAAGGGTCTTATTTGACTTAAAATAAATAAATTCTAAAGAAATCAGGCCAAACGATATCGAGTTCTCTACCGTAGGATATCATTAGCTGTCTACCTGAGGAATATTCATGGTAATTTAGAGCAACTTTTTTGAAAATAATAATAATTTATTACTTGCATATTTTTAACATTTCTGCATATATAATTGGTTTTTCACGCTGTAAATAGAATAAACTACTTAGCCTTTAAATGGATTATTTATTCAAGTGGTTCCATAAGATTAACAAAGTTGCACAAATAAATAATTTCATTTCTTTTACAAGATCAAGCTCAAGTAGTTTGTGGGGACAGAATGACAGTGCTAACAATTAAATAGACCATTCATCGTGAAATTATAAAACAAATAATAACTAATTTTGAATATTTCTCTGTATTAACATGCTATTAGTAATTGCATTTTGACACGAGCTGAAAATAAGCGAACAAATTAGCAAGCCGAAGAATCACACCTGTACAAAGTATACTATCGGGCATTATTGATGAAAAAGCACCATATTTCCTAAGGTTAATCGGCAAGGGTATAATACATCCCACCTACCTAAAACATGTCCTCAGAAACCAGCCGTAGAATCAAAACACAAAAAATGACCCAATAAAAACTTATGAGATGGGAAGGCGTAGCATATCAGAGGAGTTACTTATCAACTGTTAGACCTTCTTGGGCAAGTTGTAATTCTTCTTAAGAAACTTGGCAGCCGCTTCATCATTCCTATAACACAAAACTCTCAGAAGTGTGTTTGGTTCTCTTGGGCTCCATTGATCAGCTGTAGGAGGTAATGGAAGCCGGGATTTGGCTGTAGAACCATACATGTCCACAGTAAGTTGATTGAATTGCTGAATTATGTGATCAGTATCCGCATGAAACAAAGGAAGTACACTTCTGACAGTGGCAGAATGCTTTTCTATCAATTCAGGTGGCAACCCATCTCCATTGGACCAGAATAAGTCGGTCAGAAACTTGAAATCTTCCTCTACAATAACAGAATCTTGCCGAGAGAATGCACGAGACGGACCTCCAGCTAACAAGACCAACAAGAACCCTTCAAAAGAAGCTTGCATTACTTCAACAATCACACGTGTTCTAACTTTATCGTGCACTGTTGATGATATAACCTCCAAGTATTGCTCAAGCTCCTGAATGAAAGACTCAATCCTGGTGGATGAAACTTCTCCAACATAGAGGCCATCCGAAAGAACATGACATAGATTGTGGAAAATGATTTTGTATGCTATACACTCGCAGAGTTGATGGATACCTTCCACAGCAGCAGATGCAGAAAGCTTGAACTTCAAGCTTGCCCCATTTGCTATATCATCCTCGTAGGCAGATTTAGAACTGCTGAGATTGGCAACTATCCTCTTTTCCAAAACCCCTACCTCCATTCGAATTCGTTGCATAGTATTGACGCGAACACACATCTGGGGTATATCAATCGAGTTATCACCATTTGTGGTTCCCACATGGGCTTTCCTCCTCTGAATCATTTGTGACTTTTCTTTTTTCCGAAATACACCATTAAACTTTGATTTTGTTGAACACCTAGTCAACACAGGCATAGCTGGGATGAAAGTATTACTGTTCCCTGCGAATCATAAAAAAGAGAAAACCCGGTCACATAGAGATTGACAAATTCAGTTTGGTAAGAGAAAAATGCTATGCAGTAAACATATACCACAGCCAGATTTGGCCTTCAAGATGTATTGTTGGAGAGATTTGTCAAGACCATACATCAACTCAGGTAACAAAACTACATGCATGGGTATAGGCAATAGAAAGAAAGCCTCCAGAGTGTCATCTATGATCCGTAGAACTTCCACGGCAGAAGGAGCAAAGCCCTCTTTATTTGCCTGTGGATTCCATACCTATATTGAGAGGATGGTGAAGTTAGAATTATATTAAATCTTTTAAATTAGCAAACAACCATGATCGTTTGTAGTAATAACAATGGTAGTATCTCAATATCTTATAAAAAAACCTTGTAAAAAATAAAAAATAAATATAAAATATTTGTTTAATAAAAAAATACTATGTCAACTTGATTAGATTATAAATTTATGGGCATCGAGATTTGGCATACCTCTTGATTCAAATTTCTGTCAACCCATTCTCTCAGTCTATCCACTCTGATCTCTATCCATGACTTAACCAGACTAGCAATTACAGCTTCAGCCTCATAAGGTTGCATCTCCCTTATAATGGATTTTCCACCATCTTCACTGTCAACAGAATCTTCCACTGCTATCTGCACCAGATCTTTCTCCAATCTGTCGGCAGCCATCAGAACTTCTATAGCATCGGGTGTCAACTCATTAATACTCTTAACATACTTCTTCAACTCATTTCCATAACAAACATGAAGGGTAGCAACGGCAACACCTGCGGCATGAGGATGCCATCTCTTCAGTTTGGGACTAAATATTGCTTTCTCGTTAAAAGCCAGTTCGGTTATATCTCGAGCAAGGACAGAAAGAATGGGAAAGGCTTTATTCTGTTTTCTAGATGGATGCTTGCTTGGGTCCAGTTTCTCCAATTTCTGCCTTAAAGGAGATTAAAAAGAGTTAAGACAAGCTGACAGCACCAAAATTAGGTAATTAGCTTCATAAAATGAAGTATTCAAATGAGAAAACCCAATATGAGAATGTTGACGCATAAAGCAAAGCAGGACCAGAAAGAAGTTTTAGCTTTATATATTATCCTTGCGCATTAAAGAAGTGGTTGACATGAGTTTTATGCTCCAGTAATGCATGAAAGAGTTAATAGCAAATATCTAAACATAAAGGAAAACTCAAGTACCATAGTAGTATACCACATACAAATATGTCATAATTTATCATGTGTGCGCCATCTGAAAGAGAGTATTCATATTTAGGAAGCTTGAATGGTAGAACTTGCCTGAGTGAAAACAGCACGCAATGATGATCTAATATAATTATCAACGCTAGAGTAAGCTGCGTCAGCTTCTTTCTTCTTCCAATTATACTCATGAGAGATATCTTCATCTAATATCTTTGCTGATAATGCAGCAACAGAAACAATGCTTTCCAATGATTCAATATTACCACTATGGAAAGTATCATGATACGCAAGGAGCCTTTTCTCTGCCCAGCTTAGTACCGAACTCAAAGTGGAGCTCAAAATTCTTGAGTATAAAGGATCTTTTGTGGCCTCATTATCTTTCTCAACTTCGGCTAGGAGATTACTTGATGCAAACAGTAGATCATAGTCCACTTGGCCAGTGACCACATAACGATGAAATAAGACCCATGAGAAACAAATATTATGCAACATATCATTAATTCCAAGCATAACCCAGGTCTTCTTAATGAGCTCTAAGACCTCATCGACCTCTTCAATCACAGAAGATTCAGCATTAATATCAAAACAAGCTTCTAAAAGAGTTTGGTAGATCCAGAGGTTCAGTGGATACCCATCAGCCCAGTGGCATGTCTCAGAAACAGACCCATCAGATGATCTATATGCAAGAGACATAACAACACTCCGGAAGGTTTGCATTGATTCACTGTTCTTTCCAATATCCATGGGTTTTTCAAGGGCTCCACGAATTATGCGCCGGAGGCGCTGTGCAGAAGTGTCTGTCTTATCTATCGGAAGGTGAGGATAGAAGAGAAGCCCTGCCTCAAGAACCTTCAAATTTCTCCTCAACCAAGCCTCATACTCTGGTTGACTGGGAAAATCTGAGCTCCTGAACAGTTGTATCAGCTCCAGTGGAAGAACCACCGACTCCATGCGTCTTCCAAGCTATTTCATGAACGCTATCATTAGTGATTAAACAGATTTAAGGAACAATAATGCATGCGTTGAAATGTCAAGTTGGTTAACAACGTTTCAATCATAACTACTTAGAAAGTGAAATTCAACCTTTTCTGGCAGGAAATACATCCCACTTACAACAAACAAGTAATAAACAAAAGTGAAATACAGATGCTCAATTCTAAACAATAATACTATATACAACCAACGATAGATGATGTTCATTGCTTCTTGTCTCTGTCTTTATATAGTTTTAAATTGTAGTTGGGGTTGCATTAGTAATTGCATTATGGTTTGATCACTACAACTGTAGGTGTTGCAGCCACTGCAACATGGACTGCAGCCGCAAAATTTTTCAACTTCACAATTATTAAATTCTTTTTTTGAAACAAAAAAACTGCAGCTGAGTGGATATCAACCTAATATTATGCCACCACAATATTGCCATCACCAATTTGAAACCATGATCACATTCATTAAGTATCAGATGTATCAATTAAGTAGACATAGGGCCAAAAATAGTCCAGCCCAATCACATATGGATTGAATTGGGCCCATTCAATAACTATGGACTGAAACCATGCTGGCCCAATAATGTTTATATTGAATAATTTCAATATTACAGCATAGTAAGTTACATTAATGTCCCTTGATATTGCATAAATTACACTCCATCCCATTCAGCTCTTCTGTGTAACCGAATCCATTAACATTGGATGGAATATTCTTCCTAACCCAACAACAAACCGTTGTTAGCTTGCAGCTTGTGCAATACCAGATGATTAAAAGAAATAATACATCACCATTTGTTCCTCATGACTGGTGTCAATTCACACATAATCTCTTTGATCATCATTACTGATTTCCTAGTATAATCCTCCGCATTGGGAGCAAGTGTGATTAGGTGCAAGACCTTGCAAGCAATATCAGTGCATCTTGTCCATTCTCACAACATATATCGAAAGATGCTACATTGAATGGTATTCACTACTTACCAATAAGCACTTTGCAATGTCATTGAACAAGTTACTTAGCAATGCTACATGGAATGGTATTCACTATATAACAGGCAATCAACGAAAGTTTTAATCATCAAGTTTAGCACAAGTTACGAAGCTACCAAAAAGCACACAATGATTAGTTATAGGGGTAAAGTAGAACAATCCATCCCATTCTAACACACTCCTTTAGTCAAAAGAAGTCAAATGAAGTAAAATGTCATTCACTCATCTGTAAAACCTTGAAGGGGAAAAGTAAGGCACAAAATTTACCAAAAATCAATTGGTGAGTCCCAAACATAAAAATTGAAAACAAATAACCCCCCCCCCCCCCCAAACACGCACGCACACCCTTTTCTAATTTCTTACATTAAAAACAAAAACCAAATATTTAATTTTTAATAACTCTTTAAATTTTGTAATTAATTAATAAAAGTGCAAAAATGTAAAACCTGGCCAGCAGCAATTCTGAGAAGTGCTCTTCTAATTCTGGTATCACTCTGCTCAGATATCTTCATCTGCACTCTCACCAACTCCCCCGTCGTCGTTGCGCGCTTGCTCCCCTTAGACGACGTCGTTTTGAGACCCAAAGCCTTCTTCACCTTGCTCGCCGCCGTCGAAGTCAGCGACCTGTGCAACGACGGCGCCGGCGCCGGAGTCCGATCCCGATCCCCCCTCTCCGACTGCGATATGAACGTCAACGGCTTCGGCCCCGAACTCCGGCAAGCCCCGACGAGGATCTCATAGGCCGTTTCTCGGAGCTCCGATTCGGAAAAATTCGCAGCCGGGTCGCCGAACGGAGAGGGAAGTTCCTCAATTGGGTGCACCGGCATGGCGTTTTGCAGTTGCTGGTGCCTCTTTGAGCCACCGTGTGCTCTTATTGACATTCCTCAATCGAAGGAAGATTACCCAGATAAGAAATTGGAATTATTTTGATGTGGGGTGGGTCAAGTTTGAACCTTTTTTGTGTTTGTGAAGTGGGAATTCGGTTTCTCTGCTTGGGTGTCAGAGAAAGTGTTGTTGGCCTTTTGCGTTTGTTATTCTTTCTTGACTTTCAAGTTTCAAGATAGCTGCGTTGTGGGGTAGAGTCAGAAATTTTTATTAAAGAGAAAAAAGAAAAATTTGCAAAAGAAAGATCAAAGAGGGTTTTAGTTTGAAGTTGGAGAAGGAGTTGGCGGTGGTTGTAATGTGTGTGGAAGGGTAGGGACAAAGGAAAAGAATCAGATAAAGAAAAAAGGTGTTTTCAATTTTCTATGCTAACATATTAGCATTTTAAAAAAAATTAATATTGCAACTTTTCGGTTGAGGAATTTTTATTATAATTTTATTTATTGGTTTATGTGCTGGACATGATTAGATAAGCGGAGGTGACATGTTTCTCTTATTGTTCTGTTTTGGTTGTATATTAGTGAATCTTTGTATACTAGGTTTCTGACATTGACATGGGGTTGGTTCTCTTTTTTTAATCTGGTTTTGCTCGTCTTTTATCAGATATGTCAATTTAACTTAATGTTTTCTTTTGTGTTTTCGTTGAAATATTTTTCTTTTAGTTAAAAAAAATGTAAGAGAGAAAAATAGGCAGGTAATGGGTAATTAAGATTGATCCTTTGGATTCATTTAATTATGGTTAAAGCCCAATGTCTTTATAGATTGACTGCATTAATTTATACACTCATTTTTATTTTAATCATATTATAGATTTATAATCATCTCAGTGTTCTATATTTTCTTCCCAATCATGCAGAACATGTTTAATGTTGAGTCAATTCATGTACAAGATCTTATCATCATCACTGCCTAAAATTAGATATCCAAAACCCATAATCCCAAATGACTCAATTGTAAGAGCAAACTTCTAGCATCTGAGCTAAATCATGGGGTACCAACATGTTTGGTTACTGAATGAGAGAAGCTTGTCCTCATTTTTATGGATAATGTTTTAGATTTAATAAACATGGTGTAAATTTTATTTGATAAAAAAAGTACATATAAAAGAATAATGTGTTAAGAAGACATTACTAGAGTATAAAAAAAATACATTATTAACATTTTTAATAAAATAAAAAGTGGGAAAAGTTCACTTGACTTCATATCACATATGTATATTTTCTAAACAAAATCAACGTCAAACTTTAATATGCACACACATATAGGAACTCCTGATAGTTGCGTTGGTTATGTCAATAAAGGTCCTTTGCACCTATTCGCAAAACATTAATTAAGTTCTTTTTATTTAATCTATTTTTTTTTATTAATGTCCAAATTTACCTTGAAACCAATCACCATCTACAAGCTGGATATTGATTAATTAATTTTCGCAATGTAAGTTTTAGCTTTGTAAATAACTTATTTATTGATTTCGTTGAGTTTCAAGTTAATGTATGCTCAAGAATGTGTATTTGAGAATGTTCATTGTTGTTTTTTATAAGATCCTTTTTTGTTTTATCCCTGTTCTTAGATAGTGATGCAATTCTTAGTGTGAGATGTGTAACCATAAAAGAATCACGATGTCTTGTGTATCTTTAATAATGTTGGTGGTCAATAATATTATGCTTGTGTGAAATGAATCATATAGTCATTAACTAAATTTTAGAAATACGTAATATAAAATATAGCTTTTTTATAATTTAAATATAATAAGTATATTTGAAACAAAAATAGTAAATAGTATTTAAGCAATAAAGTGAATAAAAAATTGTAGCTAAATAATATCATTTAAAAAATCTATAAACTGAACAATTAATACATATCATTTAGTGGTTTTAAAATGCAGTCAACCTAATAAAAGGAATTAGTTTGTTGAATGCTTAAGTACATAGTCAATTTAACAATGATATTTATATATTTTGTAGCTTTTTTATTTCTATTTTACTTCACTTTTTAATTACATCGTATCAATTATCATATTTATTTATTATTCACTCCATCCTTTTATCTTTCCACATAAAAAATAGAGTGTAAAACAAAAATTATCTTAATCAACAACATTAAATAATTTTTTAATTTAAATCTATAAGAAAAAATATTTTTTAAATATTTATACATTCAGAATTTGTAAAGTTAAAAGATGTACCATTAATGTGTGTTTGTATATAATGCAATACGACTAAATTTGTTAAAAAAGCAATGCCACTAACATTTTTGACACATTATTTGTAATATATATTCTTTGTTACCGAATAAATTTTAGGTATTTTGCAATAAAAATTTTAGGTCTATTATCCTTTCAACAAGGCTATATAAAATTTACAATAGTTAATAGTCAATTATCTCTAATCGTTTATAATCACGTTTTAATTTTCTTCAAATTTAAGATAATACTAATTATTTTATTATTATATCATTGGGTATACTTAATTCTTAATTAGTTTGCACACTTAACAAAATGTATTTAATTTTTTCAAAATCTTTGTCTACCCTCAAAGATTCATTCTTCTTATCATCTTTTTTCTTTATCAACTTTATCTTTAACTTTCTTACCATCTTCTAAACCTATTTTTTCATAAAGAGGGTTAATAATACATTCTCCAGCATACTTTATTAATTAAAATTTATTAAATTTACTCCCTCTGGTGATCTTCATGCATCTGCTAGTCGTCGTGATCTTTTGCCAATGCTATCAAATAATCTGAGATTGATGTGGCCAAGAAAACTACCAATTTTTTGCAGAACTTCATCCTTTTGTCGATAATTTTATTTCTCAATATATTAAATCTTCATGGTATAGCCCAAGTTGTTCTTAACAATGATGAGTTGTATATTTTTTTCAACAGGCTCAGGGCCTTTTTTTCTTTGAACAAAAGTGGCAACTCTTTAGCCTTTCTATTGGGCCAACATCATTTGGGCCTGAAGTTGCAATTGTGTTCTTGAAACGCTATTGGGCCAACATCTTTTTGTAGATAGATGACAACGGTGCACTTCTATACAACATAAGGAAAAAGCTTATGAGAAGTTCGTGCATATCATATAGAAACGTGATAAATGGGTAAATTTCTATTTCTAATGGGTGAATTTTAATTTCGTTACATTTTTTATGTGTTATTTTAGCACAAAAGAACAACATAAAAGTGTTTTTATGCCATTTCAGACCAAAATTTGAATATACTGCCTAAAACACAAACAAATAATGGATCTAGTACATTTTTGCGAGCTGTTTATTTCTGAGAAATTTTTTTTTGTCAAAAACATATGAAAAAGATGAATATGATTAATTTATTTTTAAAACATATATTTAAAGAGTGTAAATTTTATATGTGACCATCATTTTAGAGTATATAACCCCATCTAAAACGAGTGTTTATGCATGGAAATTAAAGAATTATTTCTAATTCAATAATTATACTTAAAAATGGTTTTGTGATTCTCAGTCCAACTTCTTCCTTACAGAATCCTTTGTTCGTAGCTAAATATTTAAAACCTGTAATTTGTTGCGTAAAATTATCCGTTTTTCCACCTTAATACGTGTTCTTATATAGAAAATATATATATCTAATTTTGATTTGGAAGAGTACCAAATGCTTTGTCTTTTGACTTTCTTGAGAATTTTGCATGATCGAGTGTTAAATTGACGATTTAATAATCAAACAAGTGTGAAATTAATTATGTCTTTCTCTCATAAAAAAAAGTGATGCATAAATCATAATGTATTCTTTAAAAGGCGAATATAAAACGATAAAATAAGAGAAGCACTACTTAGTGGTCATGCAAGCACAACGTGGTCTTTCTCCGAATATTTGTCCAAGTTCAATTAAACAAAGAAAAACACAAGAATTCGAGCACGTGGAATACCAAAATGTTTGTGATAAAAGGGAAATTTGACCCTTTACTCTTGCTCTACCGACACCATTCCATTATTTGCTGCCACATGTTCATAAATCTTACTAATAGATTTGCAAATGAGTATGTTAAGATATCAAAAACAATACTTCAAACAAACACATCTAACTTATGTAGCAAAAATTTACAAAGACCGATGATGGTGTCTCAAATTCAATTGGCTAAAACGTGTCAAGAATTTTACAATAGTGACAACTCTTGTAATAACATGATGATAATATATATATATATATATATATATATATATATTACATGATATGATATTTCAATTATGATAAAGTGGGTACAATCCTATTCCTAAAGCAAAGATATACGTACAAAGGCTCCCATTGCTTTCAACCCAACAAACTTGACACTGAGATGCCACCAGTAGCTGTACATGTTGCTCTTTTCCTCAATAATTTGTAAGGTTAATTAGTATCTGATTATATAGTCAAATTCTTAATTTCTATACCAATTTTTTTTTCTTAAATAAAATTTGTGTACATTTAAGAACCAAGTTAGTGAAAAGAGTTTGATTTCAAATTGCACTTCTCCTTCCTTCCTTCCTTCCTTCCTTCATTCATTCCTCTCTCCCTTTTCCCTTGAAATATTGATACAACATCATGAGGTTTATTAAACTCTATGATGGGACCACACTAGAGTATCATTATAAAAATAAGTGTATATGTAACTATTTTTCTATATTTGTCATTTCTTAAAAGTAATATAAATTTCTTTCTTTTAAAGAAAAAGAAATAATTGTTAGGTTTTGACTTAAAAATAATTTTCTCGATCATATGTAACACTAAAATTGTTCAATAGGAGAAAATTAGATGAATAATTTTTAAATCATAGTAATAACTATCGGATATTACTATGATTTAAAAATTATAAGCATCATTCATTTTCACTCGTGCACTTCTAAATCGCTTTTTATTTGTAAGAATTGTCCTTCGTTCTTTCTTTTTTCATTTTTGGATGTATATGTGTGACAGGTTGGCCTTTATTCACTGATTTAATCCCGGGCTATGTTAGGTCTAATTTTTCTTGCCAAAATGTTATGATAAAAGAAAGAAAAGAAAGTGATGGGGTTTGAGCACTTGATGTAGTGTGACCCTGATTAATAATGTTGTGCTTGGGCTAAGAAAATGACCATCAATAACGTTTCTGGTTGATGCAATTCAAATAGTTAAAAGTGGCCTCCAACCATCATTGTCATCTTAAAATGGAAAAACTTTACACTACGACTATGGCCAAATCAAGAATAAAATAATGCAAGTGCAAAACTAGGCGACAAAGCATATATAAAAGATGCCACAACCCAAATAACAAAGTGAAAATGAATATGAGGAATCACAAGCATTAAGCAACCACTTATTCCAATACCCAAAATAGTGTAATTTTCAGAAAGAGGACTAATCTTCATGGGGTGAAAAACTAGCTTTTCAAAGCATATTTTGCTTCTTCTTCTTCTTTTCTTTTTTTCATAAAAGATTTTATTTTCGTGCATATTGTATTTTTTTTCCCCCTCTCTAGAAGGATAGAAATTGCATAATAGGAGAAACATGATATCGACTTTAGAAAACAATATGGTTCCTTGGTGACAGCCACTTCCCAATTCCCACACAGGCATCATCATTTTTTGTCAATCTTTAGAAGATTATTTTGGTCTAATTTTCTTTTCATACATTTTGTTCTCATTCATTCAATCATTTTACATGTTGTATGTGGTCACGTAAGAGCCATGTATTAATAACTCAAGCAAAGTTTAGATATTATGCAAATGCCATATGTATTGTGCGAGCTAAATCTCGTGCAAAGTGTAGGTTATTCCAATGATGTGGCACTATATTTCTTTTTTTGTGATTGAATTTCTCAAGTTTTGGGATAGAATAAGGGAAACACAAGTAAAAAGCACTTTTAATGAGTAATTGTATGCCAATTTTATAAGATTTAGGTTCGTCTGAATTATCTCGTGTAATAAATAATTCCATCATACATGAATTAATTTTTAATACAATATCTTAATTTCACTAGTCCACTTAAAATAGGATAATTTATCTTATAAGGTAACTAAGACAAATTTATTTGTTTGTTTAGTTTACTTAATATTAATTAGATCTTTCAAATATCTTACAAAACTATCCATATCTAGTATGCCTCACCTTTTACATATCTATACAATTTACATTTCCTTTACATTCTTTGTTCTTAATCTTTTTTTAAGTTTAATTTTCCCAACCATTTACTACCAAGTTGACTTACAGAATAAAGTTTGAGGTTTTTAGACTAAAGCTATTAGGAAATTGTGCCAATGTGTTCGACAATTTATAGGTAAAGTTTATTTTACTTCAAATTTATGATTTTTTTGTCCAACAACAAAAGTAATACTTGTTTCCTTCATCATTTAAAATAAATAAATAAAAAAGTATAAGCAAAAACATTCTCATAATTTAGTGTAATTTTTATCATCAAAGAAACATTATTTTTATACAAAAATAGTTAAACTTAAATCACCACTTATGAACCTACTTAAAAAAAAAAACTCAACCAAAATTATTGGCTAAAAGTTTTTTTTTTTTCCAAGATTGACTAAATAATTGAGATATATATGTTTTTGGTCTGAACTGTCAACAGCAAGTTACAGTCCATTAGGCCCAACAAAATCTACAAGTTTAGGCAATTAATGGGGTCCAATAAACCAATTATATTGTATGTATCTGAATCAGCCGCAAAAGCTGAAAAGAAAATTAAGAAAAGAATGAGAAGAGAAGTGTGAAGAAGAACAGTGTCCGTAGCATCCGTAAAAGGGTAGTGAGACAGTGATACCATACCATACCATACGCTGTAAAGTAGAAGAAAGAAGAAAGAAGAAAGAGCGTTGAACGTTGACCATTCCCAACCAGAAATTCTAACTTGAATCTTAGCTAAGATTTTCTTTCTGCCTCATGTTCTTATGCCCTTTTAATTTTTATTTCTTTTATTATTATTATTTTACATGAATTAATTATTATTCATATTTTGATAATTTTAATTTTTTTATTCTCTTAAAATTTCACAAAATTTAAAAATACGGACATATATAGGATCGATAAATATATTTTTGATAAATCAGCTATTACTTTGTAATCCATACACAATAATGCACAAGAACTTATCTCTTAAATTGTGTTATTTCAACAATAAAATTTATCTTTTAAATTGTAAATTAGTCTTGATATATTAATTACCAGCTATTTACATACTAATACTAATAAATTTTCATGCATATAACTTAATTATCATACACGTTTTTCATTATATGAAAGTGTGGGTAGTAAGGGGCGGTGGTGATGGGTTGCAACTTTTTCAGTAAATGAGAGTGAGAGCACATGCTGTGACGCTTACACTGCCGACAGCCACTGCTGATTGGTCACTGTCACCATTGCCAAAACGCTCCCTCACCCCATCAACACTCCGTCACAAACACCTTTTTTTATAAAATATTTTTTTAATAAAAAAGTATGTATATTTATTACTTTAAAAATATAAAATATATTTAATATTTTTTAGATATAAATTTTTTATTGAAATCAATTATGCTTAAGCTGAATGATTATTATTAGTGACAATTTTTTTAAAAAAAATATTTAGCATAACTATATTCATTTTAAGTCAAATAAAATTTCTTAAAATTATAAGTTAAGTTGAAATAAATATTTACAATTATATTTAATATTTTTTTAAAGTAATTAGGAGAATTTACTAAAAATATCATCGTTATGTCTATTTGGACCTGCACGGTTCCACCGGCGACGGCGTGGCCTTTCTCTGATGAGGTTAAAAGCCCAATGTGAATGACACGTGTTGTCTCTCACTTTCCTTGCATTGCTTTGCATGTGCATGTCTCTCTCTTTTCTTCATCAAGTTATTCAAATAGCGAGACAAGTTTGGAGTCAAATGTTTCGTTTAAAAGCAATCATGTAAAGAGTAATCATAAATGGCTTTGATTTTGTTTTAATTTGTTGCTTTTAGCACTGTCGCTTTTGTCAAAGAAAAGATAGAGTGCCGGTGTCGGCCGGCAGACATGGTGGCGGTGTGCTGTGGTTATTGTTTCGATTGCTTAGGTATTTTCCAAACCATTTTTTTAATTTGTGTACAGTAAATTTTATTAATTATTTTGTATAATGGTGTTCAGATTTTTAAAAAATTAATTATTCAAATATAAAATTTTTTAAAAGTGAGTCATAATTTGATACTTACTTAGTATTTAGTTTAGAGACAGAGATAGTAGGACAAAAATACGCATATCATGTTGACTAATATTTTGTTGGAAAGACAGAAATATAAAAGACATACAAAACACAATTTCAAAAGATATTAGTGTATCTTCTAAAAAAAGAGATATTAGTGTCTCAATTCTAGAGACACATAAAATAAATTTTTAAGGATAAAAATATCTCTTATAATTTTTAAAAATTACATAAATTATTTTTATAATTTTTATATTTAAACACGTTACAAAATACAATATATTACATTAATTCTTACTTCTAAATATAGTACACGGATTGTGTTCTCATTATCTCAGTGTCTCAGTCTGCATTGTAGAGGGTATCCAAACGCTTCGTGTAAGTCTTGGATTCATAGAACAAAACATTTTGTCACGTACAGTTTGAAGTTCGTAAACATATATCAATATTTTGGGCAATTACGATAGTGTTTGAGCCAGTTCTGAAATGTGTCACTGGAAAGATGTAAAAAAATTAAGAGAAGTGATAAATACATAGATGATTTAATATATAAAATAAAAAGAAAAGTAATAAAAAATGAATATTAATATAATTTAAGTATTTGTAAACTTTAATTATTGAAAAAAAATTGAAGTAGTTAAAAAGTTAGATAATTAAGATTTATAATTATATCTTTTGAACAGTAGTTAAAGAATTAAAATCATTAAAAAGGTTTATTAGTTATATTTTCTAACAAAAATAATTTTTTTAAATTTATTTTAAATCAGTATATTAAGAGCACTGATTAATATTTATCTCGTAAAAATTGGAAACAAATAAAAACGTTTGATCATAAATTTGCAGTAGTATCATTACTTGATTTTTATTGACAATTATAACCCTATCTTTTATTTCATTCTTTATTCTCATAACTGTATCATCTTGCCACGCAGCAAAACCTGCATATTCTATAGTCATAGCCAAAGAGGGTGCATCGTATGCATGCCACCTTATGCTATCGTGACAAAATCTAAACGAACAAGAAGCAAGTTGATAAAATAGCTCGCAAGAAAGAAGATTAATTACTCTAATCATTTGCATGAACACAGGGTTTATAGTGGGATGACATATGATGTTTCCTTTTTTGAAAAAAATGAAGCAAGTAAGAAATTCAAAGGGAGGTGAATCAAAGGTAAAACACATTCTCGAAACATCTCAAAGTAAAAGGGATAAAGGAAAGAGGTGAATAATATTTAGGTACCATATGTTATAAAGTTTATAAAATGAGTAGGGTCCTATAATATATATGTGAATAAGGTACATATCATTAAACTTAGACAAGTTATAAGTAGGGTGAATTACTAGTAATTATATTTGATTTTTTTCAATATTATATGCATCAATTCAAATAGCAACATAAAATCAATCATAAGTATATTGAATTAATATTATTTTATAATACAAACTCTTATTTAAATCAATTTTAATCTTTAGATTATTGACTTTAAATCTCATCAATGCAGAATAAGACCCACTTTACTCTTGGCCCACTTTCATAAGGGACAAAACACAATGAAGCATCTAAATTCTGATGCCAATATAGATATGGACATGTAATCAAAACTGCTTGTTGTAAACCACAAAATATGGTACTGTAGTGCATCGTTTTTCATGAGATATGTATAATGTCTACCAATCTGTCATTACAAAAACTTTTCTCAGCAGTGTGTGTATATATATAGAACAAAAAATTGTTTAATTAGAAGAACTGTTCAAGTAAATCGAACCAATTATTATATGTGATATTTATTTAAAGGAGATTTATATAAGACAAGAAATGATGAATTGAATCCCAAACGATCGTACTCATTTCATCTCATGAAAAGAAAAGAAAAGAAAAGGAAAGAAAAATTATGTACAATCAAATCATATAGTTTTTAGTTGATATTATATAAAATTTGTAATGATAATATTAACTACTATATAATAATGATCACTTTATACTCTAAACATTCATCAGAAACTTGGATTCTAAAATTTATGAAGTTTCTAGCTTCAAATTTAAATGACTAAACCCCTTCCAATACCCCACCTTTTTCTTTCTTTCTTTCTCTATTTGACAAGAATGAGAGACGAGCATGTAGTAAAATAAAAATATATATCAAACTAGAATGTAAAAGATAATGAAGAAAGAGTTAGAAAATAATAAGAAAAAAATAATTACACCAAATTCTGAGAAAACAGAATATTGCAATTCGAAACCTTAAATAAGTTGATTTTCATTTAACATGCTTAAATATTATTCTTCAATTAAAATTCTACTTTATCATCTCAACAGCTGACTTTTATTTTACAAAATTATTAAAGTAAAATTTCAATTTTAATCAAACGATAATACTGTAAACATCTCATGTACTGCACCTAGATTTTCCTGAAAACATGCCGAAAAGTAACAAAAAGCAAATGAATAACTTTTACTTTGTGTTTTCAATCATTTGAGCATATTGGATTGTCAATAAGTTGCCATATTGAGATTGACTGGGATTATAAAAAGAATGGACCCACTTTCTTATTATATGGTGAAGGCAAGTTTGTGCATAGCTGCCAAAATCATTTTTACCCGTTTGAGTTGCAAGGTTAAAGATCTTAAAGTCAACTCAATTAATCTTGCTAATGCTTAATGCAAGACAGAGCACACATTGGAATTGAAAAACTCATCCAGAAGCTCTTCATAGAAGCATAATTAAGGATAGGAAAAAAGGTCTAAATCTTCTTATTACCTCGTGGAGCTAGCATGTAAAGTGAACTAAAATAATTAGTACTTTTTAAAAGCCAGAAAACAACAACGACTTTATTAGCTATCACTCTAATCTTCTAATTTGTTTTAGAGGCAAGAAAAGTTTAAATTTCAAACTGAAGAAAAAATGTGTTTTTATTTCTCAAATAATTAAAAAGAATCATTAACAGTGTTTTCTAAAGTTTTTGTTCACTGTTAACTTTATTACATAAGTTCTTATGTGATACAAATTTTTTAATTAAATGTTTATCTAGCTTATTTATCCAATGATATCCAAATATATATATCACTATTTGCAATGAGATATCAACACAAAAACATTGACTTCGTAAAATAATCTTAAAGATCTTATAAGACATTGTTGGTGACAAAATTCAGTGGTTCAAAAGCAAATCAATGAAGTCATTTGAAGCAAATATATATAGTCATTCTTTGAGGACAATAACGTGTTTAATGAACTCCTTGACATAGCTATCTTAAATCTATTTCATTTTCAATAATAAAGTTACCAAATAATTAATTTTTTTTTATTGTTTACCATGATAAAATTTCTTAGATTATGATACAAATTTTTCCAATAAACTTTGTCAATGCACATTTCATTTATTTTATCATACAGTTCAATATTAATAAACTTTTATTTCTCAACATATTCTTTAGATATTTACTTAGTAAACATTTTTGCACATTAATTTACCTACAGTTATCCAATATAGAATGAACAAATCTGTGCTAAACGCAGACATTCTTTCTAATAATATACAGAGAAACTATACTGAATAAGGAAACTTACAATTAAAACTAATATATTACTTTTGAAAAGCATACATGGAGGACAGAAAATAGAATATTCTAAAACATAAATTCCTTGCTGAGCTACAAACCAGAAACACACACACACAGATATCAGCATTATTTTCTCTCAGCAATAAGTGTATACTTTTTTTAAAAATAATTATTATTTATTTGTTCATTAAAAATTTTAAAATAATATTAAATATTAAACTTTTAAACAGTCATTTTATTAATGAGTTCATCTTACTAAATTATTAATTACTTCACAATTTTATTATTTTAAAAAATTAAAATAACACATAATTTTCTTAGTAACCAAATTATGCGTTTATTCATTGTTTATTTAGTATGTTTTCTTGCATTATACGTGGATAGTGCTGACTAATTGAATAAAGTTAGTTTAGAAAAGTTTATGAATATTTTATAAAAAATTTATAATTTAATTTAATATATTTATTAGTTTAACCTATCATATTAAATTATGTTAACTTATTTTAAATTATCTTAAAAAATTTTATAGTTCAATTTATAGTATAATTAATTATTTAAAAAATTATTAAATAAATTTTTAATTAAATTATGTATACAAGCATAATTGTAGAAAATAAGTATATCATAATTTGTGCCTAAGCTTTTTGCTTAAATGCATTTACTTAGATACGAAATATACATACTAATAATATAATTAATATTTTTTATAACATCGTTTTTAAATTTTTATTAAATTTTTATCTATTTTATGTTGCTTCTCTTTAATAACAGAACATTATATTATTACTTTATAATTAACATAGAAATATAATAAAAAAATATAATTAATATTACTTTAAATTTACAATTGAATAGATAAATAAAAATAGATTATTAACCTAAAATAGATAAGAAAAAACAAGATTAATAATTCAGACTTTTTGTGATTAAAGATTGAGTACTTACTAATTAACATTTAGCTCCAATGAATGACATTAAATTATATATTAGTTGTAGCTGGACTTTCACCTTGTTATTAGAAAATATATTTTGGTGCTTTCAATATGTGGCATATGCTGACTGTTGAAGGTGGAATCTATTGAGTAAAGTGTTCAAATTAATAAAAGCAAATAAAATTGAATAACTCAATTGGTCTCGACAATTACGCAGCAACCATGCTTTCAGTAGCTACTGGTTTGTACCCAACAACTTGCCTATATAAATTAAAGGCACTTCATTCATTAATTACTTTTGCATTATCTCACAAATTATTGTCCCTAGATGCTCAATAATATACTGTTATACGTTTATTTTTATTTTCCTATTCAGAAAAAATATTTTATTTATTTATCTATGATTTTTTAAATCATATTAATTATTCTTATTCTTATTGATATTTTTTTTTATTAAATACTTGTATTATTTTAAAAATGGAATTTAACTTAAAAGATTTGTCTATTTGGTAGATAACATTTATTTTCTGGAACGAGACTCTTAATATTCTCAACTCTAAAAATTGTGATTATCAAAATCCTAATTTTTACTTATTCATGTTGACTTTCATAATAATTTTTTTTTCTTTTTAGTTTCTTTATTCACTTATTTCATATATTGCACTTTAAATAACTTTTTTTAATTAAAGCTCAATTCTTAAAGAGAACACCAGCTATTATGAATAAACGCATAATAAGAATCTAATACAAAAAACTAGCTAATTAAATAAAAAAAGTCATGTAATTAAATCACATTAAGCATATTATTCTACTTAATTTAAAACATGTAATAAGATCCTAAAAGGGTTAATATTTCAGTTTTGGGAAATTATTGTTTCAATTCACCAAGATTCTCAATCCATTGAAATTGACTAGTTATGCTGGAAGTTGACGAGACAAGTGCTTTGAATGAGTCCACTTTTAAGAGCTGGAAGTCATAACTAAACATTTTGGACCACACTGAAACTGAGACGGACAAAGACTTATTTCATGTTAATACTGCCTTACAATCAAAAGAAGCAGCTGAAAAATTAAAGAAGGCCGTTGTGGAACGAAGATCTAAACAAAAGTCTTGCATTAATTTGATACTTCCATTTTTGTAGTTAGCAATTAATTTCCAACTAACACAGTGATCCATTTATTTAGGCAAATTAATAAATCACTCTCCCAGGTGTTAGTACGAAAATTTATCATGCTACATTTCATTTCACTCAGAAGAAGATAATAAACCTTCTATTATTACACATAATTAGAAACTAAACACTAAACAAAACGATCCCAATTAATTATACTTCATCTTCCTTTAGCTTAGGCTTCTCATCAAATTTATAGCTGGCTTATTATACATTTTATACATCCATTGTTTATACATAAAACAATATTTTATATCCAGAGAATCTTCAGATTCATACAATTATCATCTGACACTGAAATTAGAAGAAATTTCCATGAAAATCTAGAATTATCACTTATCATAGTTGTCTCATTGTCTTATTTGTCATATGAGGGCCCAAAATCTGATTCGCCCGTTGTGGTACAAGACTTGTCCTATGGAAATAAGATTGCATACCCATCTTAATAGACAACAATTTTTGAGAGACATGGTTCCTGGGCCTATAGGGACTCCAATTACCATCAAATCACCTCAACTACCTTTTGGGGTTCACTACATGATACGAACCATGTGTATGTGTGTGTATATTACTATATTATATATATAATTGCCACAAATAATTTCACACTGAAATATCTTATTTCCATGTCCTATTATTGTGTCTGTGACACATTTTTTTTCACTTGTCTAAGATTTCTAGAGATCAGATATGCTATATAGACGAATCGCGCCAAATATTTACCACTCCCACTAGCCAGTAGTCTAGTACTTATTTCAGCAAAGGCAATATTAATTGTAAGGTTGATGCTTAATTATTAATAAGAATCGAATACTACAAGAATAAAATCTAATGGGGAAAAATATTTTTTATGTTTTTCCTTATTCATTGGGATTTGGAGGCAGATGCTTAATTCATCAGATTCTATGTTGAGACACAAATTATTAGTTAACTTTTAGTTAAACATTAGTAAGGGTTACTAATTAATATCTTAATACTTTCAGCCAGTCTGTGATCTGTTGCACCAGATAATGATTTATGGTTTTGTTGGTAATTGAAGCAAACATCTGCCTTGGCACGTGACCATGGAATCCTAGTGGTTCATCAGCCTCCAGGAATCGTGTCTCGCCATATTCACAATGGTTTGGTCCTAAAGTTAAGTCTAAACATGATTTGGAATCAGTACTAAAATATGTTTAATTAGGTGCGTTATTGAATGCGCAATCACAAGGATAGTGGTCCATTTAAATTGATAGTATTTTTGTACTTTCTGTGGCAAACCCAGGTTAGAGAATTTCATGGTACTAATCACGTCATCAGAATCCATTGTCCATTACAGACAAATGTGAAACTAAAACATTTGAAAAAGAAGTGAGGCTTTATGTGGGATACACAGTGATCCCTTTCACATAAAAGTTTGTGCCCAAAACTAGCTAGGCCAACTGATAAGATGGTGCTTGTTTCATAGTAGTAGTAGGTTAACCATTGGATCAGGAGTAAAATGAAAACATTAGTAGTATTTGTGAAACCCTATGGCACAAAAATCGGACTGAGTCTTAACTATTGTAATTCCCAAATAATTCTTTCATCAGTCAACTTTTGGATCCAAGACAACCTTTACAACAACTAATATTTATCTTATTTAAATAAAATTGATTATATGAATCACATAATACTACCTGAACTCGGTTAAAAATTAAATAATAACATTATCATTGACTCAAATATTTTAATAAATTTTACGTTGATTATTTAAAATTTAACACAATCCTTTTTGTTTACTCGAATTTGAGATTGAGTTTGGATTTAGGGTTTCTAAGCTGAGTTCATCATAGTAAAATATATGTTTATATAAATCTAATTTAGGTCAAAATGCTCCCACGATGTAATTAATTACTGTTTGACCCACTGCAACGATGAAGTTTAGCGAAACATTTTAATATAATTTGGGCAACACAAAGGGTAACCATCACTCTTGTTTTCACACGGATGCACGTGTATGGCCCATAAAACGAAGCTTAATAGTGTTGTACGTAGTAATTTGATTGGATGGTTAGTTCTTCTTAGATACGCTAAGAAAGCAGCAAGGAGGATATAAGATAGTCACAAAATGCATATCCACCCAAAATCTTACTACTAAGTTTCTGGATAATTGGACCATTAAGTAATAATTTAATTGAAATCAGACTCTTTGTTAGTTTAATTAAGGTTTAATTTCCCATTGCCAGCCACGTAAACAAAACTAACTATCTCTTTTCTAGTTAGAAGACAAAGGAAGGTAAGCGAAACAATGGACCCTTTTCGTTTCACATCTTACAGCTATGTAATGGGGTCATCAAGTTTGACTTACATACTGATAGATATTTAGAAATGAGTTCCCTTGGTGGGGAAAGCAATCGCAAGTTCAACATGTATTAGAAACAGTTTTGTTATTTACATATTTTAAAATTGATATTACATATAATTGTTTTTATTATTTTATGTACATATACTTTAAAAATACTCATCGCAATAAAAGATGACATCAAAATATGTTTCATTTTAATGATATAAGATATATTTTCCTGCATAGAAATGGGTCAAGGCTAGTGCTCAATTATTGAAACAAAAGTCACAATTTGTAACTGAGTCCACCTACCCTTGAGTTTCCTCCCAATAATGTTGCCTTAGAGGAAAGGGAATGAACACTAATGGTACTGTTTAATAACTTTGCATATATGAGGTTCTTGATAAATTTGTCTAGTGCGCCCCTAAAAGATAATTGAAGTTACAAGGAAAAATCCAAAAATAAGTTTTCATCAATTCTATTGAAATTTTAGATTTAAACATGTCATATTAACACTCTTTATATTGGCACAAATATTCTACCAATGGACCTTCAAATAATAAATTATAATTCTATTTAATGCGGGGAGTGGTAGATGAAAATTGATCAAAGTTTTACCCGAAAAAGTAACAGATGCTATTCTCTCTTTTGCATTGAATGCATATAGTGGAATACTTTATCCACTTATTTAATTCAACGAAAGACATGTTATCTATGTTAAAATTAGGGACCTCACAAAAAGTTTCTTTCAGATGGTACTAAATAATTGACATATACACACAACATTTGGACATTCTTATTTTGCACTGAAGGTACCCCAGCTGATATTTTGAGTCTCTTAGTAGTGATCATCATCAAAGTGAGTTTTTTTTTTTTTTAATTCTTAACAGTCTCTTCCATTTTATATATATATACCATCACTGGCCGGGAGCCTCTTATATCATAACCCAGAAAGAAACTATCAGCATCTCAGTGATGTTTGTAAATTCTTCATCAGAGGACTTAACTTCTGGTACTTCTGATTTACAGTTTCTCCGGTAGGTGCCTGTATTTATTCAGAGCCTAAAGTCTCTGTTGAAAGAGGGGATAAGTGTGATAGTCATTACAAATAAAGTCAGTAAGAGTTACCACAACACCATGAATACACCTACAGACACTTCTTCTGAAATTTCACCTCTCCTTGTAAACTCTCCCATTTCATTACCTAAAGACTGTATCAGAACTGCTTCTGATAAAATCGAAAACCTGATAGAATACACCTATGTTCCTGAAGGTGCTCAAATTCAGGAATCCATAGCTCCACTTCTAAGCCCTTATAATGTTTTCAGGAGACATAAATCCTGGACAAACAAGGTCAATGCTTTGATCCTTAGAAAGCAATCTCCCATTAAAGAGTATGTTCAATCTACCAGAATGGACCAGTGTCAGATACCTGCTACAAAGGAAGAAAGGTATATTAACCTGGAAATCCCTAAAACTTTCATAGATCATTGGAAGACTGAGGGATACTCTGCTCTACATTTTGGTGCAATAAGATTAGTCCTATCACTCCATGGTAGGAAGAATCTTCAAGTTACTGCCAGAATCACTCTTCTTGATTCCACCTATATTCATTATGAACATGCCGTCATCGCAACACTATTAACCACCCTCCATGCTGGAAGTGTGGTTCTCACCATTTTTCCAAACTATAATGTCTCTTTAAGAGATAAAACTCTTCCAACCCGACTCAAAGTCCAGATTCAGCTTACTGGAGCTGAACAGATCGAAGAAGCTATTACAGCAACCCTTCATCATCAAATGATCTACAGACTACAAAATCATGCTCATGATTTACCCCTTTTAGGGACAGCAAATGATAGTCTGTTTGTCATAGCCAATAGAAGTGAGGATGATGTTCCTTCTATCATCTAAGTTCCTAGACAGATCCCCAGGGCAGAACTTCTCAAGCTAATTCGATTTGAGTGGACGACTAACTATGAGAAGATCAGGCAAAACAACAAACCCATCCAATCTTTTGAAGCCACGTTCAGAAGATCTATTGATGGTGGTGTTAGAACCATATTCAAAAAGCCTGAAGAAGAACCTAAACCTTCCTCTGACTGTTTCCAATCACTTATGGTCATCCCTGTTGGGAAAGAACATAAAATCCCAGTATACAGCTTCAAATCTGATGGATCCTCTATCTATTCTGATAAATTTGATGGACACTTCATGTGGGATGTTGATCCTTCTATGTGTGATCCTGATTGTGATTGCTGGATGCATACTGGTGATACTTCTGATGAAGAATCAGATGATGATGATGAAGAGATTCAAAGAAGGAAGAAAAAGAAACCTTGCAAACCTCCTCCTAAGCCTAGGAGAAGAGACCCTGGATTTACTCCATGGGTAGGGATCAGAAATGAAAGAAAACCTTTGCCTATCTATGATGAGGCTTTGGAGATTCTGAGAAAAGAAGGACTATTGTCCAAACCTCCTTGTGATCCAGATTTGATCACATGGCCTCCTCCACCAGGATTGTGCAATTCTTTCAGTACACCTCTTAAAGAGGATGCAACTCCTATTCCCTGCATGATGTTCACCAAGTATGATGAAAATTTCCCTTCTTTGGAAAGAAAAGTAGATCCTGTCACTAAGGTCAACACTCAGCCTTCGGTGATACCCTCAGAAATACATCCAGATGGAACTCTTAAGACTCCATCTCAAGCTGAAGAAGTTCTCAA
Source organism: Abrus precatorius (assembly GCF_003935025.1). NCBI lineage: Eukaryota > Viridiplantae > Streptophyta > Magnoliopsida > Fabales > Fabaceae > Abrus > Abrus precatorius. The sequence goes on along the minus strand of NW_020874395.1, from coordinate 16,246,525 downwards.
CTGGCAAACTGAGAATTCTTTGGCTCAAAACCAACTTTTGAAAAAGATGGATGGGAAGATGGACCAGATTGCTGAAACTGTCCATAAGAATGATGAGAAGCTCCAATATCTTTCTGACAAGCTCAGAAGATACTACAAAGAATCTCAAAAGCAGATTGCAAAACTGGAGCTAGATATCTCAAAATTGACAGAAGAAAAAGCTGTCTTCATTGGAGAATATCACAAAAAAGATAGAGAAATCAGGAGACTTAAAGAGCAAATCAAAGAGATGGATGAATTGATTGCTGCCAAACAACAGAATAGGGAATCTGAAATAAATCCCTTTTTAGTTCCACCTCCTGCTCCCTCAAGTTATTATTCTCCTTTTAACCCATCTCCTTTTTACCAAGGAACTTTTACAGCACCATCATATTTCTTGCCCTCTGCTTACAAACTTAAGCCTAGGCCATCCACTCGTGACTCTAAGGGTAAAGGAAAAATGAGTATTTCCTCTTCAGAAACCATTAAGACAAAGAGCTTAGATTCTTCTGAAGAAGAAAGATCTCCCCCAAAGAAATCTTCAAAAGGAAGCCAAGAAAGAACTCCTTTTATAGGAGTAATTCTTGAAGAAGATGAACTTAATCTTTTAGATACTGAATCAGCTGAATATGGAGAATCTTATGAATCTTCAACAGCTGAAGAATCCCAAAGTGAATCAGAAGTACCAGAAGTTAAGTCCTCTGATGAAGAATTTACAAACATCACTGAGATGCTGATGGTTAACACAGCACAATCCAGTAATCAAAGAGGATATTTTTATGATTCACCGGATGAAGAAGAAGATACTAGTAGACGAGAGAAAAAAGGATAAAAAATTAATGGAGGTCCTTACTTCACTCTCGATGATGTTTCTCCAAAATACTGGAGAAAGAGATTACTTGATTTTGGAGCGTGGTTAGATACTCAGTTCATGAAAATAGATGCAGATCCATATAAAGTCATTGAAGAATTTTGTTGTAGAATGACTGGCACTCTAAAAGAATGGTATCATAATCTTGGTAGTGTCAAACAAGACCAGTTTCATCAACTGGGAAATACTCGCCAAGTTCTTGGAGCAATACATCAAGAATTTGTAGGAGACATAGATCTTTATGACAAGAAAATCAGGCAAGATTACTTTGAGATGAGATGCTGCTCTTTGAAGAAGAATGATCTGGAGAGACACCATAAAAGAATGGTAGAAATTTTCTATCTTCTCAATGAATACAATGATGTCAGCTTAAAAAACACTTATGTTGCCTTCCTTCCCCAAGAATTACAACCAGAGATCCATAAACTTATTGTTGCTCAAGGACAAGACTTAACTAGTCTAAGCCTTGGCCAGATCCACCAGAAGACACTAGAATCTCTTGATAAATTGTGCAGGACACATCTTTTCATCTTTGACGTGATGAATGAGAGATCAAAATTTACTAAGGCCTGCAAAAAGAAATACCTTGAGATTGGATGCAAAGAAAAGAAATGTGTTTGTCCATCCAAGAAAAAAGGTACAGTAAAAAAGTTCTCAAAAAAGAAGAAGAAGAAGAAGATGATGAAATACTTCAAGAAAAAGACCAAAAAAGGGAAAAACAAAGGAACCAGATGTTTCATTTGTGGAAAAAAGGGACACTTTGCAAAAAAATGCCCCAACAAAGATGCAAAAGCTCAAAATCTGGTAAATTCTTTAGATCCCATTGAAGGAGACATTGAATCAGAATTCTCAGAACAAGAAGAAGCTGATCAGGATACTGTCTTTGCTATTCAAGAATCATCTGATGATTCTTTGGAATCATCAAGCAAAGAAGATGAATACATTCCTCTTTATTTTACTCAAGAAGTAAACAGCGTTCTTCAAACTCCATCACAACCTTGTGTGGAAGTTCAAGTTCTCATCAACAAATATGCTACTCCAATCAAAGCCATAGCCTACATGGACACTGGAGCACAGAGAACTATGATGAATCCAAATATTCTTCCAAAAGAATGCTGGACTCAATATACAACCAGCTTTATTGCAGCTGATGGAAAAGTCTTCAATACTCACTTAATCTCAAAGATGCCTATTGGGATTAAATTATTTCCAGACTGCATTATCTGGATTAAACCTATAGGGACTCATCTCCCTAATAAGGACATTCTGCTTGGAATGGATGCTTACTGTCTCACTGACAAACTCCACATTCTTCCCAGAGGAATAAAATTCAAAAGGACCTTCAAGCCTTATACAGATATATTGAAGCTTTATTCCCTTAAAGAAAGCCCAATAGAATACTCTGAAATTAAAGAAAGGTTAAAAACTTTGTGTGCAGATGGACATGAAAATTTCTCTCATCCCAAACCAATTTGGAACAATCCAGAGTTTTTTATAAAACTCCCTTTCAAGCTCAATGAAGATATCAATCCCACCAAAGCCACCCATCCTGGAATGAGTCCTACTGATCTCCAGATAGCTCGACAAGAATGTGCTGAACTTCTTCGTCAAGGATTGATAGAACCAACCAAATCTGAATGGGCATGCCAAGCTTTCTATGTTGAAAAAAGATCTGAGAAGATCAGAGGGAAAAAAAGGTTAGTCATTGATTACAAACCTCTTAATCATTTTCTCAAAGATGATAAATTTCCCATTCCTAAAACCTCTTCTCTACATACACTAATCAAAGATGCCATAATCTTTTCAAAGTTTGATTTAAAGTCAGGATTTTGGCAACTCGGTGTTGATCCTTCTGATCGATACAAAACTGCTTTCTGCATACCAAATGCTCAATATCAATGGAAAGTCCTTCCATTTGGTTTAAAGGTAGCACCTTCCCTTTTTCAGAAAGCCATGACCAGAATCTTTGAACCTATTCTTGATAGTATACTCATCTACATAGATGATGTACTATTATTCTCAAAAGATACTGAATCCCATAAAATTCTATTGAATAAATTTTTTGAGCTTGCCAATGATTATGGGATTATGTTATCAGAAAAAAAGATTCAACTAGCCCAAACCCAGATAGATTTTCTGGGAATGCATTTTTCTCAGGAGAATTATCAGCCACAACCTCACATTGCAGAAGAACTCTTAAATTTTCCTGATGAAAACTTTACAGTCAAACAGATTCAACAGTTTCTTGGAGTGCTGAATTATATGAGGGATTTCATCCCTAATGCTGCCAAGTACACAAGTCCTTTGTCAAAATTACTAAGGAAAAATCCTCCATCCTGGAGCAATGAACAAACTGAAGCTGTTCGACATCTGAAGAAGATAGCTCAAAATCCTCCTCCACTAAAGATCCCTGGTGATGGAAAAAGAATTTTGCAAACAGATGCTAGTGATCATTATTGGGGAGCTGTTCTACTTGAAGAAACTAATGGAAAAAAGGCTTATTGTGGACACGCCAGTGGACAATTCAAAGAATCTGAAAAGCATTATCATACAACATACAAAGAGGCTCTTGCAGTCAAAAATGGTATTAAAAAATTTGACTTCTATCTCAGAGGTCATAATTTTGAAGTCTATATGGATAACTCTGCTTTTCCTGCACTGCTTGATTTCAAAAATAAGATGCCACCAAATCCTCAAGTTCTCAGACTAAAAAATTGGTTCTCCAGGTATGATTTTACTGTTAAACACATTAAAGGAGAAAAAAATGTTGTCCCTGACCTCTTGTCCAGACCAAAAAAACCAGTTACCCTTGTTACCACCTTGAACACATATCCATTAATTTTCTCTCTCAATATTGCTGAAACCAGTACCAGCTCTGGATCATCTCCTCTTCCATTATTTCCACCAGATATGAGACATGATGTTATTACCATAGAATACATTAAAGATTTTACAAAAAATCACATGTTCCATTATCTGTCTCTTTCACTCTACCATCGTAGTGTTAAACCTAAACCTACTTGGTTTCAACCTGATGCACTATACCTAAACATCTTTGCATTATTAATGGATTTTCCTTTAATTGAAGAAGATGTATGGTATCTTTGGTGTACCACCCTTTTGTACCATTACCCTATAGTTTTTCCTACTTTCAATATGTTTGAATTCCTCAGTGATTCACGAAATCAGTCAACATTGGTATGGAAATTCTTATCCTGGTTCCAACCTATTCCAAACTGGATAAAAGATGTTCAGACTGAAATGGAAAGACTCAGCATTTGGAAAGAAATTGATCTGCCTCCAGCAGAAACTCCCAAGCATGTGACGGTGGTAATCATTCATAGACCTTATTTTGAACATCTTGTTACGAAATTACTTTATTCTCAAAATCAGGTCAGAATTTGGAATACTTATCTCAATCTCAAAGAAATATCTCAACCAGACAGACCACCTTTTAATTAGGCAGACTTAAATATTCATCTTCATGTGGAAAATGGAGCTCTCGAAGAAATGCTTAAAGTAAAATCTACATGCTCCAAATTAAAATCGATGGACATAATTTGCCCTTCTGATAGTGACAATCCATATATCTGGAATAAGGTTCAACAGATAAGTCCACCAGTAACTTGTTCTAGTGTCACATTTGGAAATTGGGAAACGACAAGCCATGTAATAATCAAAGATGAAGGGTCTTCACATAATGATACATACATGGATTCACAAGATCCGGATGATTCTCTAAGCTATACCTCAAGTCCTGATCCCAACTTGTCACCAAGTCACGAGCCAATCTTCAAGGACTGAAGAATCTCTGATAAAGAACCTTTATGTAATAAAGTATCTTTAGACATTTTATTTTTTGTGTGAATCAGATGTACTTAAAGTATAAGCTTTTATATGCTTTAAAAAAGCTACTTTGAAAAAGGATTGGAAATCTTATCCAACCTTATCGTGTGTAATTATTATGTTGGCTGTCCATCCTCTATATAAGGAGGAGCTCTTGTCTTTTGAAAAGAAGAGAAGAAAACCCGAAATAAAATTTGTGTTTCATATCTATCATGAGTTGTTTCTAAGTTTCTCTCTTTGAAAGCTTTATTTGTAATGAATATCCACTAGTCCCTGACTAGAAAGAAGTATGCTCTGCACTTGCCATTCTCATGGATCCTGTGCATCAGAAAATTTCTAGGTGAAAGATCCTGTTGCTACGGTCCTCTTTATTATAGTTCAGGAAGGATGATCAGCATGAGTATAAGAAAAATGCACATGAGTTTGCTCAAAGTATTAGAAAGTGCTGATAGTTTCTTTCTGGGTTATGATATAAGAGGCTCCCGGCCAGTGATGGTTTGATCAAATTACTGTGTCAAGTTTTGTTATGATAACATTTATCATATGACAGTGTCACAAATTACGTGCACATGTTTGTCTAACACTAAACCAATTAATTTCTTTTGGGGTTAGTTTCGCACAATAAATTTGACTGGTATGAACAAACGACTTGCAGCATTTTACATTTTTGTATTTTAACTAAGGTAAACCCCTCCCTCTAGATTTTGGTATTGAAGAAAACGAGGTCATAAAATTTCTGGGTATTTTATTATGAGAAATGTTAATTAATTACACTTGGAGCCATAGAGGGATTAAAAAAAGGAAAAAGAAAAATAAACGGTGATGATCCACCAGTTAGATATCTATACACTCTACCTTTTATGTGCATTTACCAGTGTTCTTTTATCATTCAAGCCTAAAGATTGTGAGTGTTTGACCACATTGTAAAGTCCAGACAGCACATGCATATACATACACACGCGTCACAACAACGGGAAAGAAATAACCTGTCGCTAGAAAGAGCTATCAGAACCCCACAAGGCCACAACAAAGTCAGGTATATATATTAATGAAGCATGAAAGGAGAAAAAAGTACTGCTTCTACTTTTTTTTTCCTTTAGATTTTTTGGCATCATTTGTTCTATTGTGGGAGTGAGATTAATCATTTAGAATACCATTTCTTTTAATATATCACATAAAATGACATGTATCACCCCTTTAAATTATTGCATCTCAAAGTAACTAGCAAGCGCAGTATTAAAGTTGCAAAATGGAACATTCGTAAGGGCAAATAATTCCACATAATAATGCAATTATTTTTCATCAAATAGTGATGATATTTATAGCAATGAAATTCCTGTCACTGGTGTATGTATCTTTCTTGCAAATCATCACATGACATTAAGATAATGAGATTGCATATTGCACTTTTTTCTCTAACATGAGTGTTTTTCCTTGTATATTTTACCCTCCATTTCATATTTCTTTAATACAAAAAAACTAAAGTGGATTTCTTTCACTTTTTACTTTTCTTTTTTTGTTCTTGTAAAGAGAAAGTATAGATAATAACGTTTTGGAGTAATATGAATCAGTGATAACGAAAGTGAAAACATGAAGTTCCGCGTTGCGTACGTGTCTTGAATATTATCACTCATTGCTAGCTGTATGTACCATGAGACACATTTCTATTCAAAGCTTTATCCACCTTTGCAAACACAATGTAAAATTAAAGGTGCATTAATCGTTTCGTCCAATCATAAGATAGAGACTTTGCAATTTTGTTACGGTCAAGATAGACTTTCGTTAAAAACACACATTAAAAAAAAAAACAAATAATGAGCTGTAAAAAAAAAAAAAAAACCCAATAGAGAATCTTTCTTTAACCTTTATTCTTGTCCTCGAAAAGCAGAACTATATAATGTAAGCTTAGAACCACTTTCTACACGTGTATTACTCTTCATTTGCATCATTATAGAAGACTCGATTATAACCATGCCATAGCAAAACCCCACCTAGCATTGTAAGCAATTGATAACAATAACAACAACAAAGACGAGGATCACAAGCAAAAAATTCAAACAAACAAACGCAATTTAGCTACTTGAGAAACAAGAAAAATTATATATTATATATATATTAAGCCCTTGAAAAGAAAAATTGCCGAAGGGCTCATATGTAAAAAAGTACTATGCAATTTAAGGGAAAAAAAAAAAAACAAAAAGAGAAAGTAAAATAAGCACACTGCAACGGGTAGGTAACGTTAGTGTAGTGTTGGCACAAGCTAAGGCCACAGTGATATCGAGTTCATGTCACCAACGAAGTACCCACCGTCATGAATGCCGTGTAACCACGGGTGAGAATAGGGCCACCCATCATCCGGGTCGAAGAAAACGAACTCGGTAGACGGGTCGGGCGATTCGAAACTCGTTCCCAACGGCGGAAGCTCCACAATCTCGGCGAGATCCTCCGGCGTGGACGCTGGGGAGGGAGGGGTGAGAGGAGGAGCCTCCATGGAAGCGGCCTTGGCGGCGGCGGCTTGAACGTCTCGGGGCGAGTTGGAAGCGGGTCGGGGCAGAGAGGAAGCGAGTTCGGGGAAGTTGAGGATTGCGGAGGAGCCTTTTATGGTTAACGCGGCGACGTCGTGTGCACGCGCCGCCATCTCGGCGGTGGCGAACGTGCCTAGCCAGATTCGGTTCTTCTTACGTGGCTCGCGGATTTCGGATACCCATTTTCCCCACGTGCGCATTCGAACCCCTCTGTAGAGTGGGTGCTTTGTGTTAGTGTTCTCTCTCCCTCGCTTCTTCGAGTTCGATGGTGGAGGTGATGAAGAGGGTGAAGTGCAGTTCGTGTCTGTTTCTGGGCTCGAAGCCTCACCCATTGAAGAAATTCTGATAGAAAGTTTTTGTTTTGATCTGTGTTTGTTTGATGTGTTTAATGTGTGTGTGTGTGTGTGTGTGTTTGTGTTGTGAATGTTGTCGTAATGATAGTGACACTGTGTGTGTGTTTGTGAGAATGGGAAAATGAGGTGAATGAATGAAGGAAAGGTGTGTGGGAGAGGGGGGTTTTAGTAGTGAGGAAGAGAAGGAACCAAACAAGCGAAGAAAAACGTGGGTCTTATCATGTAATTGCTAAGGACCCTCCACAGTCCCACACGAATGGCTCTCTTTTCAAAACCAAATCATGTTTATTATTGTAGATTGTATTTCTACATCATATAATATGCATATTTATATGTATGGTACATGCACACCCACTTTTATATTTATATTTTATTTTTTGGGGATGGAGGTGGCGAAGGATGAAGGAAGGTCACAAGGGTCATGAATAGGTCACAACCAGCCTGGCACAGGCAGAGCCCTCTCTAGAGATTTTCCATGGCAGCATGGGCCAATAATGTCAAAAAATTAAAATCACACTCTTATATATATATATATATATATATGTTCAGTTTCAATTCATTTATTTGTTATTACTTATGCATATATATATATATATATATATATATATATATGCATAAGTAATAACAAATAAATGAATTGAAACTGAACAAAATAATGTCTTTAGTAGTTCTTTCCATTGTATTCTACTTTGATTCATGTTAACCCATTGCTTACTCTACTCAAGACTTCAGTCAAAGGATGAGCTTGTTTAATATTAAAAAAATGTTGGTTAATTGTTTATTTTCTGCTTTTCACCTTGTGGTTGTGCATGATTTTGGACACTGGGAATACTATTCTTGTCCCATCTTTCTTTTCTTTTTTGGGTAGGCCCTTAGCTAGTAGCTAACTTTATCAACATGACTAATCTACACTTCTTGGCTTGTGCTTCCTTCCACACATTACATACAAAAACATTATTTTGTATTATACTTTTGATAGAATTAGAATGAAGTACATAGAATTTTTGGTGGAAATAATTATAGTTAAATCATGAAATGAAAATAATATGATAAAATGTGTCGGTGACATTGCGGATTATTAAACTGTATATAGTCAAGCTTTGTATCTAAAAAGGAAATATAAGAGCTGTTGTTTTGTGTAAAACATGGGGAGGAGTATTTCTTCAGTTAGGGTTAATTATGATTTATGACACTATGTTCACGTTGTTAAGCTGCATAACTTGGGAGTAAAGTTTTGTGTTTTAATTGATTGATCATATACTCGCCTCTTTTTCATGTACGTCTTGGGATTAGGGTTTGTTTATCAATTTTCTTTTATTAAAATTATAAAGATGAAAGAACAAACGTAATATTTACATTTTGGATTCAGCCATTATATTAGTAGCATAATTTGCGCTGTAGAGGTAAAAAACGAAAATTTGGGGTGTATAAATATAATTTTGTGCATAAAAATTATGTTTCCTTGTTCTATTAAAAATAAGTTTATCTTTAAAAGTAGGGATGCTTAATCAAAATAAAAAGAATATATTTCATTAAAGAAATTTTATTGTAAATTTGTTTGTAAGATATATATTGGTAAAAAAAAATCTATTTAAAAGGCTTATAGTAAAAAAAAAAATTCTATTTTATATATATATATATATATATATATATTTCCAGCAACTCTCAAATTTTAATTTTATATTCACTAAAATAATTTATTTAGTTTGGGAAGACACATCACTTATCATTAATTTTTTTTATTCAATAAACTATAGTTCTACTCAATCAAGAGAGACGTATACTAATTTAGTTGCACATAATTTTGTATTGAAGCATAAAAAGGAAATTTGGAAAGGGTACAAAAAATTAAGTGCGATCGAGTGAATATGTTTTGGCCAATTTGTGTGGATCATAACGAATTTACCTTTGTTGTCATTTTTATTAATTTAACAAAGAATGATAAGCAATGAATGAGAGTCATGATCTTACCAAATAGGATCTTACCATTGTGGGATTTATAAACAAGTGTCTTCTCAGGAGTGTTTGTGATTTATTTGGATATAAATAGTCTAATCTAATCTAAATAAATATAGTTTGAATCGAATTGGATATTTTTATTTTATTAATACTATGTAAAAAACTACATTGACATGTCAATATTTTTAAATAACCAAAGTTTACTTTTGTAATTTTTTTAGTATACTTTTTTCCCCCAAAGAACTAACTAGTTTATCTATTAATTTATTTTATATACCATTTGAAAATATAAATCGAAATTCGCTTATTCCAAATAATGTGATATTTTAATTCTTTAATACCTAAATAACTTTCAGACTTCAGATAGACTTAATAACGTAATGACATTAATTCTTATGTCTCTTTTATTAACTATAAGAGTACTTAGTTTTTTTTTTTAAATAAAAAAGGTATATTAATATTATACAAGATGTGCTTGAGTTAAATTTTAAAAATGACAACCAAATTGATAAAAAAAAAAAAAGACATCCAAAATTGATTCAAACATGTTTAACTTAGGTCTCGTTGTACATATGACTTGATAATCTAAAACTTTTTATTAATTGAAATTTTAGTAAAATATCATATTCTTAAAATGGTTTTTATCATCACTCAATAATGATGTGATATATATTTAGTCATTTTATGTCATGCCACCTTATGTTAGTCGCTAACTTAGTATGACTATATATATATAATTTTTAAATTATGAAAACAAAAATCAACAATTTTTTAAGAGACTAATCTAACTCAAACTATATATATTCAGACGGATTGAAAATATGTTTATGGCAAAATTATATTTTTCATAAATAGAATTAATTTTTCAATTATTTATAAACAGACCTACAATTATATTTTAAAATTATAATTCTCTCAAAATCAATTCTCTAAAATTTAAGTTTTTAAACATTGATAATCAATTAGCAAATATTCTCAATGTTTTAATATATATGATATTTTCTTTAAAATATTTGAATATGAATTTGCAATAAATGTGGATCTTATTAACAATGATCGGGTTACAGACAGTGACAGAAGGCAAGTAATAGTGATTCTTCCTACATAAATAGAAGCACAAATTGATTTGGGGTGCATAGAGAATGAACCAAAATTAAGGTAGTCCAAGAAATTAAAGAAAGACGTCAAGGCACGAAGGTTTATTGCATGTATAATTCTTTTTCCACCGACTCATTCTCACAATTTCCATGCCCCAAATTCCAATCGATAAAACCATTATAGAACTCTTAATTTGCATCTTTGTCGCAAAATGGTAACCTTCATATTTAGATCGTGTTCATTCTGTTTGCTACATGCAATACATAAAACAAAAAATCCACCAAATTTTGACTCTTCAGCAACATCAATATTAAAAGTATACGTCAATATCCAGCTACTGTTTACTGATTATAATGAAGTGTTTTAAAGCATTAATATCATTGAATTTTAATTTTTATATATATATTTAAACTAAGGGAAAGTAATTGAAAAAAGAAAAATACGCCGCCAGGAGGGGATGAATCTAAGTGTCTATGGGGTTAGGGTCCAGATAAAATGATCCTTTTGTACGTGAGAGAGTACTTCTATAATGTAGAAGTAAACTACAAAATTTAAAGTGGTTCTCCGTTTAAATTCTATGCAGTGTTGTGTTGTGTTCTACTGCAAAGCCAAGTTCATTGTAGGTTCATCAGTTTTCGTGGATGACAGAGTACAAATGATTACGATTGTACCATTTACATGAGCTGTCACTAGAGACATATTAATTTTGTTTATAATGAACCAACTTGAGTTTGCATAATACGTTAACATGGTTTGATAAAAGAGTGATACTAAAGCTGTACTGGGTACTGCATTTCTCTTGATGGGATGTTGGCATTGGATGCTTATATTTGGTTCGCTGGCATCATAAAATTAGATATGAAAATAATATAGGTTATCTAAAATACCAAAACCCTCTTATTATTTGACAACCTATTTGTCTCACAAAAATTATAAGTTAACAAGTTTCTTGTGTAATGTAATGAATTATAAAAAATAAAATAAAATTATCACACGTTATCTTTATTAATATGGGATATCAAAACGAAGTCAATTTATAACTTTAAGATTATAATAATTCTAAAATTTATTTTATTAAAAAGAATATTATTATTACTATAATAATAATAATAATAATAATAGCAGTAGACGACATTTATTGCCAGTTAAATAAATGATAATTTCTATTATTAAATTGATATTCATATATTATTGATAGTTGAAAAATATTTTTTTTTAAATCAATTTTTGCACCTTTCATTTGGAATTATACATAAAATTTTATTAAAAATACAACTCAAAATAACTTTCAACTAAGTCAATTATTTTTATTTTTTTTTTAGATAGTTAACAATTAGTATTGTTAGAGTAATTGATATTAAAACCCAAATTACTCTCACTGTCAACTTTGAGATAGACTTGATCATACTATTTGGCAATGCTATCTGAGTTTAACTAGAATTTTTTAGGCTCTATGCAAATTATCATACCTCCTTCACTCTTGAGCTCTTTTCACAATACTAGGGCAAACATTTAGAATCCAATAGCTTATCTCACAACTTCAACATTCTACACAAAAGTGTAACTTAATACATTACCTTCAATACAATGAATCCAAATAAGTGTTTACAAGTAATGACTGTGGTATGAAGATTGCTTACATTGACAAATTTGTTCTCCAATCAAAATTGTCAAACTCTACTTTTAATCTGCTGTAATATTTTTCATGTCCAAACTATAATAAAGAATCTATTAAGTGTTTCAAAATTTTATCAAGATAATATTGTTTTCTTTGAATTTTATGTTGATAAATTTTGTGTCAAATACTAGATGTCTAAAGAGATACTTTTTCAAGGAACTCATAAAGATGGATTGTATCAATTTGATGATGCAGTAATATTGTCAAAACTCATGTCTTCTTCTGTTCTTTTATTTATTGTAAAAAAAAAGTTCTTTATATATATATATATATATATATATATAATTATTCGTGAGTAAGTGTACCCATTAAAAAGTAATAAAGAGTTCCTAAGTTATCGTTCAACAGAGATTATTTTCAAGTATTAAGAATAACTTGATTTGATAATAAATTAAAAGAACAATAATACAATGTATGAGAGAGATCAGATGAAATGAGTTTATGACTTATAGATTCACCTACTATACTTCTTTATGTTCTAATTAATTTAATCTTGGTATTAATATCCAAATATTTACCAACTACTCATAATTAATTTTATTAACACCCAATAATTAGACAATGTCAATATTCTTTTTCTTGAGTAAACACCCTTAATAATCATGCAAGATAATTGATCTAGAAAGCATGAAGATTCTGTGGGTTTGTTAATTCAATAATGGCTGAAAAAAAGGAATTAAGTGTGATTAACCTAACTCCTTGTCTTATTTTATTCTATAGTTCCGTTAATTACACGTGATACGATCCCCTACAATGCAACTAAATATAAGATGCTAAGGGTGATCAAATCTTAACATACACAATATAATCTAATAGAATAAAAATTAAATATTAAAGAAAAATCAATACCAACATTAAAAGTAAAAATCACACAAAGTTTAAGGTAGGATCCACCATAGTCCTAGTTATGAGTTTAATTACTCATAACAAAATAAACTACGAAAAACATGATAAATAAACCCATAAACACAAAGAAAAACTCAAACAAAAGAAACCTAGAAAGGTAAAAGACGAAGAAAGTTCTCGTTCTTCGAAGGGCGCTTAATCACTTACTTGGACTCCAATGGAAAGCTTATTGTCCTTGTCAATAGTCTCTAATAACTCTTAAAGATGAGTTTGGTTAGAACTAAGAAGAAGAAGAAGGTGTGTAAAGAAGTGGAAGTGTGCTAAGTGTGGAGCATAAGGCCTCTTTATATAGGCTATGCCTTGAGTTTTCAGTCATTTGAACTTTATCTTTTTAAATCAGTTTTATCCACAATCAACATAACTCAAAATCTTCATATCTCAATCTTTATCTAAGTTTAAATTTTAAATTCAAAATTTAAACTCAAATTCACATAGCACAACCAAGGATTAAATGTATCTAAGTTTTATCCAGAATATCTCTATAATGCATTAATAACAACTTCTAACTAAATTGCAACAATAATAACATAATTAGTTTAAATATACATGAAATAGGGTTTAAGTGTATAAATATAAGTCATAAAATATATCAAAATATGAACTTATCAATGATATAAGAGATTAGCCATCCATCCATTAGAATTATAAATTATGCTCAAATTATACAATCTTATTAAATTTTGCAATAAAGCTTATGAAATTTTGCCTAAATATGTATGTGATGCATGCTAAATGGGAAAAATACACTGACTTTCCTTTCCTGTATATATTAACTCATTTACCAAAACTTTACATCTATGTAGATCATCCCCAACTTCTAGTAGTGGCAACTATAGATACTATATATCCTTTGTAGATTCATACACTAAATATAGATGCATATATCTCCTAACCAACAAATTCTAAGCTTTTCAAGCCTTCATCCAATTTAAACAATTTATAAAAATAAAAATTGAATTTAAAATTCAAGCCTTACAAATAGACAATAGCAAAGATTATTTGTTCCAAATCTTCACTAATTATCTTACTTTCAACGACATTAGACATAGATTCTATTGTCCATACACCCACTAACAAAATGACAATGCATAAAGGAAATATAGACACATTACTGAAGTTGGATAAACCCTCTTAACTCAACGTAAAATACCTCTTACTTACTGGATAAAGTCTTTCTAATAGTCACCTACCTCATAAATTGACTCCCTTCACCAATAATAAATTAGACCTCACCGTTCGAACCGTTCAAACCCCTAAATCATCACAAAACAGATTACTAATTCTTCAAAACTTTTGGTTGCACTTATTATCCACTCCTAAAATCATATAACCATCACAAAATAAAGTTCAAATCTAATAAGTGCTTATTCATTGGCTGAGTAAATAATCACAAAGGATACAAATGTCTCTCACCGTCTAGAAAAATCTTTATTTTTAGAAATGTTACATTTGATGAACTCGAATTTCCTTACTCCACATTGTTTTCTACTTGTGCATCGAATTTTGGTACATCAAACTCTACTACAAATACCACATCTCATCTACTTTCAATTTCACAAACCATGTTTACACACATCATACTATCTACACATTCACCTATCCATCATACTATCTACACATGCTTTAATAGAGTTCAGATATTAGTGATAGAAAATTAACAAGTGGATTTTAGGTATTCTTTGGACCTAATCTAGTCTCTTGGTCGAGTAAGAAATAACAAGTCATATCCCCGTTCTAGTATAGAAGTTGAGTTTCATAACATCACATTTGTTGTAATTGACATCACTTGACTTTAAACTTTTCTGCTAAAGCTACATATCCCATGTCTTTATATTCTTTCCATATTCTTTGACAATTAGATTATATTTCTTTTGGTTGCAAACTCCATTCTTCCTAATAGATCAAACCACTTTGAGTTAGACTAACACTTTATTTGATTCAAAGTTGTTCAAAATGAAGTCCATGTTCAATACATCCCCTTATATGTACAAATTGCAAATGTCTTAACAAAATCACTATCCTTAACCAACCTTTGGTTGAGAGACGAACTTAAGGTTAGACTCCCTCTACCCTTTAATTTGAAGGGGTATGTTAGAGATACAATTCAAAGTTAGTTGCAATTGAGTCAATTACTTTTTTGTTTTAAGTTAATGAGCCGTTAGTATTATTAGAGTAATTGACATTGCTTAACTTATTATAAATACATGATTATATTTGTATTTAATTTTTTATTCAATTTTTCATTCAATGAAAATAATTTAATTCATGATGAGCTTTTACTTTGTATCACATATCTAGTATCTTTTCAAACATTCAATAAATACACCAAAAATTAAAGAAAAATAAAATTATAATAAGTAAAACAAATAAATTTTTTTTTTCCAAATATACATCGTCTTCATTTACAACCTCATTCTCATATTTCTCTTGTGTTTTTCCCTTAAATTATGTCTTAGGTGCTTTTTTTAAACATTTTTATTGAAAAAGATATAAATGTACAATATCCACCACCCAATTTTTTTTGGGGCCTACAGTGGAATGTGCAATGAAATAAGAAGATAAAATACCTCTACAAGCTTGAAATCGATGATAGCTACAGTACACAGAAAGGACCCAAACTAATTAATCTAATAAATGAGTGGAGCCATTAATTTGTTATTGTTGGTTTCCTTTTTCTTCTTAATTTGTTTTGGATGCATGTCATCGTTATTCACATGCATTTTCTATACCACCATACTCGACAATTTTTTGGGGCCTCTCATTGTACTAATGGTGATGCCATTTTCCTTCCAAACTTTTGTTTCAACTTGCTTTAAACTATTCAATTTGAACATACATGAAAATTTTATGACTTATGAAAGTAAAGTGTTCTAATATTTTTTCAGAATTTGGCCTTTCTATCTTTTTTATTTTTAATTGAACTTTCTCAACGGTGGCCATTTTAATTTTCTTTGAAGTCTATTTTGGGGTGGATGAGGTTCACCGAAGCATGAACTTCAATGTCTGCATATATATGAATTGGTGAATCGAATTGAATATTGCATTTATATAAATGTTAATGGAGCTTTTACTTTTTTGCATTGAATTGCACGATGTTGATTCTAGCCGAAGTTTGAATCTTGAGGTTTGGTGTCTCACGGTGATTAATACACTTTTGATTTTTATCATTTTATGCGTGTGTACAGGTCACATATTAAAATAAACTGTTAATTTTATGTGAGAATAAAATATTATAACATAAAATTGTATATATATATATATATATATATATATATTAAAATTCTTACATTCGATTCAAACTTTTTATTTAATTTATATTTAATTATTTGTAAAGTAATAAATTATAATCTGATAGATATAATCTTAAAAATTTTTCATACATTAAGTAGGTAGTATGTATATGCAGTTGGTTGGGTGGTTTGTTGCTTATAAAGTTATAAATAATAAAAATTGATCTTCTATAAATATTTACACTTATTCATTCCCTATGTGCATTTTGATGATCCGTGCTTTTAATAAAAAATGAATATATCATCGATAAATTATAAAAATAAACAAACTTATAAATGTTTATTGCTGTAGTGATGAAAATTTAAGAGAAAAAGCCACTCCATTGCAAATTTTAAATGCTACAAGCTTTGGAAAAATATGAAAGTAACACTTACATATAATTTAACAATAGCTAAAATTGAATTGAATTGAAAAATCGTTTTTAATGACATTGTCCAATACTAAAAGTTGAAATAATCTTCAGACCTATAAATTTTACACATTAACCTCTGTACTTACACTGACAATAACAAGAATAATTTTTTATTTGTTTACTATAGATTATTTTTTCTTGGTCTATTTATGAAGTTTTAACTTTTAATTTGTATACAATAGAATTGTAATTTCTAGACCCAAAAAAGAGAATTGTAATTTTACTACAATAAATGTTCAGGGGCTTTATGGGCTGAAAAACTTGTACTATGAGTAATTAATGTCAAGAGGGCATTTGATGGGCCTTAAAATCATAATGCGAATTTGTTGTCAGTTATGATTCCTCTGTACGCTTGTACTCTGTACAATACAAGCCATGAACCTAGTTTTTCTTCTCCAAAGCAATTATTCAATATTTAATTATTTAAATGTGCTATTTTTATAAAGGATATTTATAGCATTTTAATGAATATACCTTCCAAATATTAGTATGAAATTTGACAATTGACATTAATTGCCTTCACTTTTGCAAAAATGAGCAATCAAGATCAGCACAAAATCAATTAGCAAATGAAAAATCAGTAATTCAAAATCAGCACAAAATCAATGATTCACTTTTAATTTATATACAATTAATTGCCACATTGACATGGAACATGAGTCACATGCACAAAATCAATAAATCACTTGTTGATTGTATAAATTGTTCACTAAATACAACCGATCAATCTTAAAATATTGGCAAACAAGTCATCCATCACTTAGCAATATTAAATCAAATAACATTGTTGCCGTGGGCCAATACTTGAAAATTCTAAATTACCTTTGTTAATGCTAATAAAGTAAAATAAAACTTTCCAGCACAAAAAGTTTCCCAGTCTCCGATCACAAATTTTCTACACCTAACATCTTCAATAAAAACAAGTAGCATGTATTTTTTGGTGCAATCCTAAAAAAGTGGAAACAAATAAAACGTGGGATTCAAAAGCACCCACACAGTAAAAGAATGAATAAAAAAATGATTGGCAATTTCATTGCATATGGACCTTCAATAAACATTTCATTGAAACTCCCCATAAATTTCATATTTGCAATTAAATGTAACACCATGTTAAATTACAAGAAGGTTTCCTCATGCATGCCAGAAACTTGGACATGAAAGGTAAACCTCAAATGTCTTCAGAAAAAAAATTATTTACACAACAGTCCACAAGAGCATGCATTGTTCTTGGACTAATTTCAGCTTGATCACTCATTTACAATTATCAAAAGTGCTTTTAGTCCAAACAATTAAAGAGAAGGTCAAGTTAAACAGTGCCATCCATAGTGCATCTTGGGTTTATAACTCTCCCAAGTCCCAACATATTGAATGCTTGAGAAATAATTCTTGCTATCCAATTGCTTTTGATTGTATTTCATGCTGGCTTTTTTCACTAGTTTTCTTCCCATCTCACAACTTGAACTGATTTGCATCAATGGTATCATCACCTTGGTCTAATTTGAGAAAGTCTATTGTTCCATACTGCATGAAGAATCATATGGAACAAGTCATACTTAACAGGAACTTTGTGCCACTGGAAATGCTGCTGAACCTTCTTTACTCCCAAATGAAGTGCCAAGTACTTCTCTTCTGGGATTGAAAGAAGTATGTTTCTAAGATTAGGGACATCCCTCTCACGAACAAATATGGAAAATGCTTCCCACTTCAATACCTCAAATAAAGGAGGCACATAATTATCTGATATGATAACTGGCACACACTCAGACAAAATGGCCTCGACTATTCTTGGACTATAAACCTCATAACCTCTAGCACATATGCAATACTTACTGCTATTCATGTAATCCATATAAATTCTTTTACCTTCCAAATCACGCGGCATTGGACCGAAAAATTTCATGTCAGGTTCTTTATTCCCCCAGTATTTTAGCAGGATTGGACGAAGATAACCATGCATGCTTCCAGCAAAAAAGGCCAGAAAAGACCTTTCTGAAGGAGGTTTACATGCAAATCCTCTTAGTGGATCCATCATTAAGTGTATATATGTAGCAGGTAAAGTAGTGTCCTTGCCTATTTGGAAGCCTTTAGCAACATTAGAATTGCAGAGAGACCTAATACAACTTCCCATTGGTTGCCTGGTGATTTGGGTGGCCTGCAATTTCATACATCACATTATGTCAATATTGCAGAAAATTTAAACTGTGCCTTAGACTAAGGTTCCACAACATTAATACAGTATGGGGACATTATCCCTTTCATTAGATATCTAAGCAATATGCTAAAAGCTTTCAAAAACAATTTATTTCAAAATTTGCATCTAGTTCTACTGTATAAAGCAAAACATGTCAGTTATAGAACTATTGGCCTGAAAAACTTCTTCCATAATTTAGGATAATAATTATTTACACAACAATGACCAATGACAAAACTTAGCCTCTTCAATCATTCTAATTTCTAGAATCACGGTCCTCAGATCAGATAGACTTGTACACCTGCAAAGTTGTGTGCGAGCTACATTTCTTGAGTATATGATAAATCTAACTATATGTGGCTGATTTAAGTAAGGTTCGATCAAATTTCTGAATCGGTGAATGCTTGTTTGCCCAAAAGAATTTTCTTAAAGAAGATCAATCTCAAAAGGGAACTTAACTGACAATATTCAGTTAAAAAGTTATATAAATACGAATAAAAGTGATGCATTGGAAGCGCACCCAATCATGACAAGCAACAAGAAAATGATCTGCTCCCCCAGTTCTGTTCCAGAAACGATATCTTCCTGCAATTAACCCCACATAGTTCTCAAGGTATTGCTCCATCTTCTTACCATCAGAAAGAGTAACTCTTAGCTTTTGTGAACTGAAAGGTAGGTAAAACAAATGAGCTTTTCGGGGATCCTTCACAATGAACCTTTTATTTCCCTCCATCAGTTTCATAAACCACCCCTCTGAGGCATAAATTCCTCTCATCTTTGCTTGATGAAATATAGGTTTGGCTCCTTCTCTATAGACATAAACTTTGAGCTTGCGCTCCATCAGTTCATAACTCCTGAAGAAAATATGTACATATATGCTTCAGTTATCTACGGAAAGAAGACCTATATATTAAATCACAAACGAGTTATTGAAAATGATTTTAACAAATCTAGAATCTAGTCAAATCAATTGTAATAGCACACTAAGCAAAAATCCTAAGACTGATTGCAATTGAGACATGAGAGTATAAGAATGATAAAGAAAATGAATAATTGACAAGCCAATGCTATGCTAAACATTTCACATATTGCAAATGTAAGGATATGCCTTGAAAACTTGGAAACATCCCGGAAAATTGGCGCATAAAGTCCTGAAGAATTTGTTATGCTACTGGCATTTTCAATCTGCAGTTTTGCAGATAAGAGTTCCATGTCACGTCTAGAAGACCACCTTGGCCTCTGCCATCAATAACAGTATGTGAAAATTAGGAGTCCATACACATTCCACAATGAATCAAATTGGAATCACAGAACTGAATTTCATACCATAGATGAGGAATTAAAATTCTGAAACAACAAAGAGTTCATCTGTGCTATTGAAGTTGGCCACACAAATTTACTCCTCATGGATGATTTACCCATCTTCTTTTTATCATTCAAGATGGACAAAGGAGATTTCAGCAGCTGTGATTTCACGTTTTGAGGTCCCTTTTCCATCCTTTGAATTCCACTAACATTTGAAGGTCCCTTTTTCAGATTTTTTATGTCATGTGAATGAATCCCTTGCGATTCAAATTGCACATTATTTTCCTGGTGTTGAGCACTGGGTCTGTTATCCTCATCCATTTCTCTAGCCTTCTGTGTGGTATTCTGCGCATACTTGGGCCTTTTCTGAGTGAAACTAAAAATCGTATCTTCATGATTTTCCACTTCAAAACTCTTATTCGGTTCGATTGAAGGAGAGGCAAAAGAAACATTAAGCTTTACATTGGTGGAAGGGAATCCAAACACACCCTCCTTTTCAGCAGTTCCAGAAATGGAAACTTCAACAGGCAAAACTACTAACAGAGAATAATACGTAGTCCAATAAGATTGGAAAGCAACGATCATAGCAACGAACACCCCAACAATTAAGAACCTTCTAATTGCCACATAAGAGATACCCATTTCATGCAAAACTCAACCAATAAACTTTCCAATCAACTGAATTAAACATAAGCCACTGAAAGCACACACAGTACCATATTTCGAAGAAATCTTCTGATTTGAATTACCTTCAAAAACTTCAACTTTAACCAAAAACACACCCAATAAAAGTTAGAGTTTCTACACAAATTTCAACCCAAAAGTATATTTAAAAAAGAAAAAGAAAAATTAAAGAACATTACCTTAAAACAATGCAACTTCAACAGCTACTCTGCTGGCATGTGAGTTGCTCAAGCTAAAACTAAAACTCAAACTCAAACTCAAACTCAGCAGAATATGAAAATATGACCTTGTTGATGAACATAATTACGATGGTACCACTGTGATTGAAAAACGACGTCGTTGTTGTGATTCCCGAAAATACCCTTCTTCCGTGAGTGAGTTTTATGAAGGGTTTAAGGGTTTATGCAACTATCGTTGAGAGAAGAAGAAATGGACACGAGTCTGAATGTGGCAATTCGATTACCCATATTTTCCCCACCCCTTGACCCGAACCCGAACCATAACCGTTCTTCCACGGAGCTCCGTTTCTCGCGGTGGAACAACGCTAACGCCGAGAAGTTCAACCGGCGCCAGCGAACCATCCACGAAATCGAAGAAGAAATCCGCCGCACTCGCCGCTACAACGCCGCCGAAAACATCGCTGACACCGCCGTCGTCGATTCCGCAGCCGACTCCGCCGCAGAAAGGTTCAAATCCTACGGAACTCCCTCCGCTCCGTCGAGCCCTTCCATCCCGGGGAAGAAATCGAAGTACTGCAAGCCACCGCCGAAGCCGAAACCCTTGCTCGATTCGCATCCCGTGGTTTCGCGCGCCTCGAGCCTCCAGTTTCAGCCGGGGCCGGCGAACGTGAAAATCGGCGACGATGGAGTGTCCTACGTGGTCGACGGCGCGCCGTTCGAGTTCAGGTTCAGTTACACGGAGACTCCGACCGCGAAACAGGTGAAATTGCGCGAACCTCCGTACGCGCCGTTCGGACCGGCCACCATGCCGCGGCCGTGGACCGGCAGGAACCCGGTGCCGCCGAGCAAAACGACGGTGAAGGATTTCCAGTCACTCGTTCTTCCTCCGGAGAAGCCTGAACCGGTTCAGTCGTCCGGTTCGAATTTGGTGTCGAGAGAGGAGATATTAGGAGAACCGTTGACTCGGAATGAGATCGTTGACTTGGTTAATAGCACTTTGAAATCTAGCAGCCAACTCAATATAGGTATTTTTCTTGCTTTCTTTACAATTATTTGAAACTTTTGGCTTTCAATTTCATTGCATCTTTTGGCTTTCAATTTCATTGCATGTTCTAAAGTTTCAGATTATATTTGTAGTTATGTTATGTTGCTTTGTTTGAAGAAATGTAGGTGTTTTATGAAACCTTACTGGTAGCATTGTTCATAACATTGAATGAGGAGTGGTATGTAGTATCTGTTAGATGAGTGTTTGAAGAAATTTGGGAATTCTTTGGACTCAAATTTTCTGTTCTAGGTAGAGATGGTTTGACACATAACATGTTGGAAACTATACATACTCATTGGATGAGGCGAAAAGTGTGCAAGATAAGGTGCAGGGGAGTGTGCACTGTTGATATGGATAATGTGTGCAAGCAGTTAGAGGTTTGTTTCTTATGCTTCTAATCTCTTTAATCATTTGTTTCTTACCAATTCATGATGACTTTCTGCATGCGGCTTTTTTATACTTTGAGAAGGTTTGGAAATGATGATTTCACTTTGCATCTCGCATTGTTTTGTTTGGTTTGGATTTGCCAGGAAAGGACTGGAGGGAAAGTTATTTACAGGCAGGGTGGCACAGTGTACCTTTTCCGTGGCAGATACTACAACTATAAAACACGGCTGCGTTTGCCTCTGATGCGGTGGAAACCTCTTTCTCCAGTTTATCCTAAGCTCATTCAAAGAGTTCCAGAAGGTCTGACACTAGAGAAAGCAGATGAATTACGTCGAAAGGGAAGGGACTTGATGCCCATACGCAAGCTAGGTAGATTGTTCAATTTAACATTAAAGGAAAATTGTTGTCTTTCTACTGCCAAACTGACATGTGCCAATCTTTATGTTGTTGTAGCAAAAAATGGTGTTTACTGGGACCTTGTAGCTAATGTCAGAGAGGCATTTGAAGAGTGTGAGCTCGTGCGAATAAATTGTCAGGGACTAAATATAAGTGACTATCGAAGGATTGGAGGAAAACTAAAGGTTTGACCAAGTTCACCTCTATTTTGCTTCCAATATTGAAGATAGTATGTATTGACTCATGTATGGTGAATCCTATCAATGATGCTATAGTAACATCTTTTCTTCTATGTATGTATTGGACTTTAGGATCTTGTTCCGTGTGTATTACTTTCATTTGAAGATGACCACATACTGATCTGGAGAGGACAAACACAACCTTCGGATGCCAAAGAATTGTCAGTGCTGTGTATACAGAAGAATCCAGTGGAGCAACTAAGCAATGAACCTCTTGACACTAGCATTTCCTCTAATTCAGATGATGCGAGTATGCATAAGGTTGTGCCTTGTCCCACAGAAAATAGCAATCTACCCGTGTCTGTCGTTACTGGTGCTGCTTCACTTCCTCTGAAAACCTATGAAGTTGAAACCGCTGAAGATATCACAGCCTCTACTTGTGAGCCACAACCCTGCAGGAGCACCAGTCCAAGTGTGAATGTGCCTGGAACTAGTAACAATAACATAGTGGATACTCATCCTGACAAGTTGCTAGATGGTTCAGGAGCAGCACATGCCAGGGAGCCCTCAAGTTCTGCAACACTCTGTACAGAAGGAATTTTATTACTGTTGGAGCAAGCTGTTGAGAAAGGCAGTGCACTTGTTTTTGACGATGAACCTTTGGATGATGACTTTATTTATCAAACCACATTGGCTTTTGCCGAGTCAGCTCCACCTGAGCCCATTTTTAAGCTACCTAGAAAGGTTATAGTTCAAGAAAGTGACAAGCAAGAAGGTTTGAAATTGGAGACAGAACAAATAACCAGTGTTACACTGAAAGATGAAAATATGGATAAGAATTCTAACGTTAATAGAAAAGAATTGGTTGAGGAATGTCCGAATGGAGTACGAGGAACAACAATAGTGGATAAACTTGCAATTCTGAAATGATACCAGATGGTAGTATCAAAAGAAGGAAAAATTTAGTCCTTCTGCAGTACATATTGCTTTCGAAAGTAGGTTCGTTCGTTAGCTATGATGTTAGTTATTTATTTTAGGGAATCAAATCATTGATGTTTTATTCTGCTATATCTATCCATTACGTTGTTTTTGTTCCTTTGTATATTCACAATTCCAATATTACATTGATGTGATTACTTCTATACCGTTATTAAATTGTTGGCCTCCTGGTTCTACATTGTTGTCTTTTTCGTAGGTAATTCTCGTTTGAAGAAAGATATTACATAATAAATATAAATCAACCATATTTGAAAGATATAAAGCTTATATTGATAATGTAACTATCAAAAAATGCTAACAAGTAGTTTTGCTTGCATATGGAGGATTCAAAAATAAAAAAATAAATGAAAAGGTAAATTTTTTAAAAAGTATTGATATATTTACCGTTATACTTCTCATCAAATATTTTTTACTTTTGTTTCTCCTGTTACCCAAATAAATTTTAGACTGGTTAAATGTATTAAGTTCAAAGGCTCTCAAACAGCTTCAGGCTTCACATTGGGTACCCCTTGGTCCCTCTGTCCAACTATTGTCTTCCAGAACCAATGATTTTCAAAAAGAAAATAAACCTCCTCAATTGGAACTTGCTTTGTTTCCGGCAAGAGAAAGAAGACAAAGCCACTCATTCCCATAATTAAGCCAGCAAACAGCAAGAAGATTCCATATTTGAGGTGGCAAAGTGACATGAGGAAGAGTTGTGCCACAAGCGCAGTGAAGATCATGTTGACACACACAACAACACTCTGTGCTGCTGACCTGATCTCCAATGGGAAGAGCTCACTGGGAACCAACCACCCCAGTGGACCCCATGATCTTCCATATGCCAAAACGAATAAGAAAATCACTATAACTAGAAACACACTGATGCCTTTGGACAGTTCCTTGCCATGTCCAAACTCCAGAGCCAATACCACAGCTGTAGCAATCTGCAAAACAGAGTGCAGCAAAAAGCATTAGCTACCATATCATTTGTTAGATGAAACTCAAGGACAGTAGCATATAAAACCTTACCATGCAGCATATCATTTCAAAACCAGCTTCCAGAAAGAATGCTCTTCTACCAAACTTGTCAACTAAAAACATTGAGATCACTGTGGCAACAAGGAGTGCACCATTGGTAATAAAAGATGAGAAGAGTGATGCTTTAGAGCCAAATCCCAAACTTTGGAATATGACAGGAGCATAAAAGAGGATGGAGTTATTGCCAGTGAGTTGCTGAAATGCTGGAATTCCTAGGGCACCTATCACTAGTTGGGGCCTGTACTTTCTCTTGAGTAGTGTCCCAAATGGGTTCTTCACAGCTTGTGCTTCTCTGCTGGCATCAAGAAGATCCTGAAATTCAGCTTCAACATTCTTGGTACCTCTAACTCTCTCAAATACCCTTCTTGCTTCCTCTAATTTGCCTTGTTCCACAAGACTGTTAGGTGTCTCAGCACACAAGATCCCCCCAATAAGCATTAGAGTTGCTGGAAAAGCTGCCAAACCCAGGGATATTCTCCATCCATAAGGATGGACTTTGTCTGTAAAATAGTTCACAAGGTTTGCAATTAATATTCCTGCACAGGTTGTGAACTGAAACAGTTGGTTCACTGCTCCTCGGTTTTTTGCTGGAGCCATTTCTGAAAGATAGAAGGGAACAGCCTGCACAATCAGATGGCAGTAAGCAAAACTGCGTTTTTCTGTACTTTTTTCTGTTTTATTGAATTTTATTATTATTAGGAAAATATTTGATGGACACCCTTTGAAGTGTAGACATCCAGAGAGAGATAAGAAGGGAAGAGAGACAAGTAATAAATATCAAAGATGAAAAGTGATAGAAAGAAAAAGAGAGTGTCTAATGGTTAATGATGAGATTATCATTATTCCGCATTTGTTCTAGATTGAAACCATTTGTCCTTGTTCTTGTACTTTCCATTAAAAAATAACACGTGATTAAGCAAGTGTTTGGTTGCACATTCCAACATTTCAAACGTGTGTTATTTTTACACTCCAATGCGTATTCACTGGACGTATAAATTTTAAATGATTTTAGCCTGCAATCAGACACAGACTAAATAATATTAGAATTTGAGTGTTGAGCCAATTTATGAGGATAGAAGAGAGAGGACTAAAGCTCGAGTGTCTTATTTATCTAGAAAAAACTTTGGTAATTTAGAGTCACAGTAATCTTTCTTATATATCCTTTAATTTATTACTAAACAACCAATTCAGGACTTTGATATCTAACTAAAGGTTAATATTTGGGAGCATTTTTCACCTACTTGGTTTCCAAAACCAATGCCTCCACCAAGAAGGACCCGGCCAAGGATTAGCATGACAATGTTCTTGGCAGCCGCATTGAGAGCTGCGCCAGTGAGGAAGCTAAGAGCTCCAACTATGATGCTGGCTCTTCTGCCCTTCTTTCTTGTTAAGTAGGAAGCACCAAATGTCATAACAAGTGCTGAGAAATAAAGAGATGATGTAAAAAGTGTAAGCACTTGGTTGTCATATTTACAATAGTCTGTCTCTTTCAGATGCATCTGCTTTCTTCTGTACACTTTTGGAAAGAATTCCTTCAGGAAATCATCCATGGAAGTCACTCCACCTGCACCACATAAAAAGAGCTTGGAATTTCGATGTCTAATCTATGGTATCATGCAGACAACTGCTAATAACACACACTTTAGTATATTTTTAACGACTAGTCATTTTTAAAAAAAAGATCAAAGTAATTTTGAAAAAAAAAAAAATCAATTTATGAGATAAGTACTTTAACCTTTTATAAAATGAATTAATTAAAAAAATTGGGTCCTAGAATATGTTTAAAAAAGTGCAAGTCAACATTTATCTATGCAACAATTTATATAATATCAAGAAGCCTTCGAAATTGTAGACTTAGTCTAAAGCTGCACAAGTTATAAAAAAAAACCGTTACTGCATTAGAAAAACTACATGAAATTTTTTTCACGAAAGTTTATTTAAATGATTTTATGCATGGAATTGATTTTTTTAAGATTGTAAACAAAAATTATGATGATTGCTAATAAATAAATCCTCAGAATAATAAATGAATTCCGTGTTTGGTCTATTCGAGGTTAATAAAATTAAATTAGCTAGTAATCGATGAAAAATAGGCCCAGTGGTATAAAATTGGCATAGTGCCGGCTACTTAATTTATTATGTTAAAATCAAGTTCAAAAGAGTTTCAAGCCAGCCAATAAAATAAGTTATGCTTTTATTTTAAATATTTTAAAAATAAGATTCTGATTTTGTTTTTAAAATTCATATAACTAATATAAAAAATAAAATTATTTTCACTAAAAAAATAATTTTTCCTTAAAAGTCAAAAACTCTAAGAAATGGACCTTTAATTTGCTGAAGTAACTGCAAAACACAGAAAAAATGTTCCTTACACAGTAATTTCATACAGAAGACTCAAATAATATCTAAACATCAAGATGAGAAGGGAAAATGTTGATGCTGGCATAAGTGGACTGTGAAAATTAATTATGTGAGGCAACTTTGGAATAAAACAATACATAACTGAATTATAGGAAAAAGTAACACAAAAAATTGAATCATATACAGATTAAAGAAGGCATGATGAAAGAAGTTTCCCAGAAAAAAACTAGAAGGAAAATAAGTACTTATACAAGAATTAAAGGAGTAACTGACCTGAAACACCAAGATCATAGCCAAAAAGAGAACCACCAAGAGCTCCAACAAAACAAGTAAAGGCAAAGTAAAGAGTGAACTTGTGCTCATAAAGATGAGCCCTTTTGAGTGGCCTCTCATATGGTAACCCTCCACCAGCCATCACTCTCTGCCACTACCTTCTTCCTTAACCTCTCTCTCTCTCTCTTCAAGTGCCGTGGCTTTTTCAATATCCTCAACAAGTAGACCAATGAGTTCACAACGTTGAGAGAAATTTATAGAGAAGCATATAGTCAACACCCTTTGGGACACGCCACATGAAATCTATATATATCATATGTATTTAGCTTTAATTCAAAGACAAAACAGTGAAAATGAGTGATCATAAAGATATGATCTAACTAAGGAATTGATTTTCATGATCCAATCCTAAATCAGAAAGAGTGTAACGACGTTCCAATGTCATTTTCTACACGTCATTTTTATTTCAATCAACGTTGTCTTACAAGATGAGAATATGATAATAACACAAAAAATTCAACAAAGGAAAATGTTTTACTCGCACACAATCATGTCACTTGATTGCATGAATCTAACGTTGATTTTTAACTAATAATTAAATAACTTTGAGGCGTAAAATATAGTTTTTTTTTCCCTTTCAACAATGCCCTTTTTATATAATACACGAGTAAAAGAAATTAATGGATATATGCAATAATTTGGATGAAGAAAAAAGCTAGTTCATTAAAAAAAAAACTTAATAGGTTGGTTCTTTTCTTTTATATTGGTTAAAAAGGTGGAATCGCTTTCATTTTATTCGTTAAAAAATGCTCTTATAATAATTAGTTAATGTGTCAACTAATTTGAAATCATAAAAAGGTACAATTAAGTAAAATGAAAAAATAAATTTAAAAAAAGTAAATGAGATGAGAGTTAAATTAATAAGTATTTTATGCATGAGCATTTTAAATATAAATAAAACATAAAAAATGTTTAATGTTCATGTAACTGACAAAGATACATTTTTATAGTATATAAAAGTACAAATATACATGCATTTTTAAGTTTTTATTTTGAAAAATATTAAAAAATAATTGAATTGATGAAAAAATCATTTTATCGGTGATTTATGAATATCTCATTATATTTAATATTAATTGGAAAAAAAATTAAAATTAAAACTTTTTAAGAAATGTGCCATCAGTCATTTGTAAAACATAAAATTTAGCTTTACAGTTAGATACATGTTATATTAGTTAACTCTAATTTGACTAAAACAAATACTGACAACCCATTTAAAATATATATTATTTGTGATTTTAAATACTTTTTATCGTTGAATTAAATTTATATGAATGTTACTAAATAAAAATTAAATTTCATATACGTTAAAAAATCTCATAAATTTAACAAAATATTTATAAACAGTATATTAATAGAAGCATAAAAAATATTAACAACATTCTCCTTTGATCAATAAAAAATTCCATAAACCTAATACAACTTCACATATGTTTAAGACAAGTAAAACAATATATTGGATGGATATGTATTCTAATAAAACAACTTACAAAAGGGAAAATTATTGTTTTATTAGATAGTTATATATTTTCAATATTTTATTCTTTTTAATCATGATCTGATATCAGGTATTCATAACATCTTAAAACAAATTAATAACATTGAATCCATATCAATTAACATTAATAATCATCCACGATTAGTTCAGAGAGGTCACCCCCAAAAGTCAAACATTACCAATGAAATATACCATAGGAAACACAATACATAAAAGAGATGGAGAACAACTTGAGTTTGAAATTTGTCCACTCTTAAATAAAGCAAATTATTCTGCAATGTTGGGTATATCAACTAGTATTACTAGTATAAGCGCTTACGACACTCTGCAGTACCACAATAACAAGGCATCTGCTTGATATTTCCATCCCGATCAGTAACACTGTTAAGCTTGTAACCATAGTCATATGTGAGTTCCTGTTGAACAATGCACACCCTTTATCATTCCAACATTGAGCAAAGTTATTGGCATGAAACATGGACCCAACTACTAAAAAAATAACAAAATACAAAGTATGTATTATTGCATAAAACAATTTTTCAAAAGTGTTGGGGATTTAATGTGTCAATGACAAGTTTTCCATGATTCATTTTCCCAACACAGCTCTAATGATTTCTCAAAAATAGGTTGAAACTTGAAATGAATATTCAAACTCCCCAGGAGTATATTAGGTGTGATTCTCTCGTGTGTAACATATGTGATTGTGGATAAACATAAACATATTGGCTAGTTTTCACCTTACTAAGAAATAACAAAGACACTGCAAAGAGGTAGCAAGCATACTTTAGAAGTGGAGTCCAAAGTACACAAAGGTGACTAATCAAGGGTTTCACCCGTGATGATATAAGGTCACAATTAAACAGTATAAAGTGAAACACCTGAAGTTGCATTTAAATAGTAAAAACCTTACCTAATAATGACATTAGAGGGTCATTGATACCATTAGGTAACCAACTAAAAAAAAAGTATTGAAGTGCTACAAAATTGGTGGTAGATTCATATGAAAATATTTGTATCAAAAGTCTTTTTAATAATGTGGAGGTTAGGCTATCAGTTGAAAGAGAACATTTGATAGTCTCCACTTGAGGAGGAGTATATCAAGTGAAAGACTCATGCTTGAGGGAAGAATTGCTACAGGGTGACAAATGTAAGTAAAATGTCTCTCATTGAATATAGATGAGCAAGTTGAAGAACATATAAACAGTAAAAATACACAATGAAAGACCCAACAAAACATACACACAAGCACTATATAAACAATAATCTCATGCCTCTACATTTCAATGAACTGTTCATGATTATGTTTAACTTCCTCCAAGTAGAGCATACAATTCTTAAAATACTGTTAGCAATATACAATTAGAGAAAAACAAATGCATACAACAATACAGATTGATGGATGAAAATATAATTGAAAGTTGGAATGATTAGTAAGATTCTTACCTCATAAGGATGTATGTTTTGTCCAGCAAACAGTACCAGCCGAGCTAGTCCAACTTTAAAATGGGAGCTCAAAACACATTGAACAAAGAGGTTTGGCTCACAACTGTGGTTGATAAATCTTGCAACATTACCATAAGATCCAGCATCTATACAAAACTCAGGCTCATCCTCCATTGTCTCATCATCCTGCTCTTCAACATAAACGTCTATAGGCAATGATGCATTGGGTGCCCGTTTCTAAGAAAAAGAAGTTATCAGTTAATAACATCCCTCCAAGTAAAGTATTTGAAAGATTAATTAGATGGCTACGATAGTACAAACAAATTATAGTGTATTAAAAAGAAATCCTAAGAACAATACACTAGGGTTACTTGATTGTATTTATTTACAATAAATGACGTTTAATTTTAACACCAAATACGACTCTAAAATAATACAATCAATATAAATAAAAAAAACTTATTTATGATAACTATTCAATATCAGATTCTAAAGGAAAAAACACATATCATCAAAATGCTTTAAAAAAATCAACTAAAAGAATACTATTCTTAATTCTTACTTGTCGTCCGTCTACCCCTTTAATGGTTTGCAAGAAATCAACGTCAAATATATATTCGTTCTCTGCCTCATCATCCAACTCGTTGCTTTTTCTAAGTATGCCAACGTATTCACAAACTGGTGCACCAGAAGGAACAAAATCCCATGTTCTAACAGCCCATCCTTTTTGGGATGTGCGATAAACCTACGCAAAAGAAATTATATTAGGAAGGTAACAAATTCACACATTAATTGATGATAAATTTAAGGTATAAAAATATAGGTAATCACCTCAAGCCGATACTTTATAGTCGTTTGAGATACTTTGTTGCGACAATTGGGTCCGCAACCACAATTTGAACCACATTCAAACACAACGTTTCTAGCTTCGGTCAACCTGAGATGAAGAAAGCCATTAAAAAATGTTAAAAGGACATTTAGAAGATTAAAAGTGCTGAACAAATGAAGTTCTAGGAAGGTATAGAAAAATGAAATCAACAATTTATTTAGAGAAAGAAAAAAAAGCGAAAACTTACATAGAAAATCAATATAATGTTTGCTAAGATATAATTAAATGGTTGTAAACAAAACTTTCATACCTATCAAGATAAAAGTGTTGTATAAAATTCTGAAATGGAGTTTATGGAACCCTTATTTTGTACGTGTAAAGTAATGTGTTAATGGCTTTGTTTTGTCACTATGATCCCAAAAGGTGAAAAACAACATATGTTTATGCATTGTCGATTGTCTGCAAGGAAGGAATATAAAATAAAGCATAATAATATAAAATATTACCTGCCACCATTTCGATTAACGTAAGGGAAATTCAAACCATTAAGTTTGGCACAACGACAACTATATCTACAATTCCCCTTGCATTTGCATCCAAAGTCATTAGGTGGAAATTCTATATTTTCCGCAAGTTGCAATGATTTTATATATGTAAAGCCTAAAATTTTAAAACATTATTGATGTCAGCACCACATGATCAATATTTGACAAACAAACATTTTCCTAAGTGAAGCAAGATAGAGAAAAAGTATATTGGGAAAAACATAAAAATGATATTAAAACAACAATTTACGTACATAACTATATAATTTAAATACTAAAGTGAAAGTGCTCAAGGAAATTGCAATATTAATTTGATGAAGTGTTACTACTCAGAGAGTATAAAGCTGAGTTAGGATATATACAGTATAATACAACTCTAAGAATACAACAAACATTAATAATCATAAAACATAACATGACTTTAATATAACGTATAAAATAAAATGTTAAATTACAAGTGAGAATATATTCATATTTTGAAAATGAAAATGACTTATTATAAATATAAAAGAATACTAAAATTTATTAAATTACTGTAGTGTTCTATTTTTAAAAAAAATAAAAAATAAAAATATATATATATATATATAAAGAAGATACTCAAAAATCACTGAGTTGTTTCAATGTTAAACATGTTCAAATATTTAACCAACGCAATTATGATACAGTACAACTATTACTGATAATAAATATCCATGCTTCCTATTAAGTTATCACTCGTATCCTAAAACAAAATTTGCATGCTACTAAACATTAACTAATGCAGCTTGGTGATGATTAAAGTTACCATTAGGTGCAATAGGAGGATCGTCATATTCATTGGTAACAGGAATCGCCAATAATTCTTGACCACTACTAAGGTCCCTGCATACCAAGCTAAGAAAACCATATTCTTTAAAGTTCAATTATAAATTACAAATTTGATGCACATGATCAAAAGATCTTACACTACATCTCTTTAAGAGATCTGAAAATAGCATACCATGGATTATCAGAAAGAGCTTTGGATATTTGTTCTTGAGCAAAATGGACCTATCCAAAGAAGTCAAACCAAATGTTAGAATTACACGTACCATTATTAGTGAAGTAAGAATGTGTTACTACACATTAAGGTGAAAAAAAACACATGATAGTGATTCAGAAAATAGGGGGAAATGAAAATCGAATTACAAATGATGTCATATAAATTTCATAAAACGCATGACAATAATAACCTATACATGACACAATAAGTAAAACTTTTAGAGCACGGAACATAAGTTCTTCACCTATAGTGTATGATTAAACAAAAAGTGTATCATTCTATATAAATATATAAATTAAAACATGAAGCCAAACTAAACTGCTTGTTGAATAAAGAAGAAAAGAGAAAAAATAATCGTAAATTAAGAGTTATATATTCGATAAAAATATTAATTCAACAATTACTATAACTGAACTTTAATCCCATGCTTGCAGTGAAATCTCGATGACATTGATTTCAGAAATAATAAAGAAAGAAGAAACAACTAAATGATTGTAAAACTTACAACCTTATCCATTCCCAATTTGGCCATTTCCTGAAGTTGTTCTATGAGATATTTAGATGTTGTAAGTCCAGGAATTTGCTTCTCAACATTCCTATATTTTTCAACCTGCAAACCAAAAAAATAATAAAATTATTTGAATGCATAATTAAAGCTATAACATTGTATATATGATTAAAACAATTTGTTATTTTACATTAAAATCTTAGCAGAAGGAAGCAATGAATTTTCATGTAGCTACCACTTGTGAAATTATGTGTCTATCTTTGTGGAATATGAATGATTCCTATAAGAGGATAGATTACTCCACTCTTTTATGTAGGAAACTCAATCGATAAATGAACGTAGAAACATTATTCCAAAATAAATATGTTGACATTTGATATAGGATTAGACCTATGATTAACAGTACCATCTTCACAAATGAAAAATCCATTTTAATATAAAAGCTTACCTTGGCAGTTAGAAAAGCCTCAGTTAGCCCATTGTTCTTTCTCCTCACAGCGCGTTTATTCTGCTCTACCATAGGGACAATATTAGAGAAACAAGTTGGAAATGAATATTGTACTCTACTACTTAACAGTCAAAATAACAAAAGCAACTAAGGTAATAATTATTAAGAACAGTCAAAAATTGTATTGTTTTTATTTTTAAAAACAAAAACTATTTTTAAAAAGAGAAACAAACATGTTATAAATGTCAAAAGTCAAGAAAAAAACATTTTGAAATATATTAGAATTAATATTCAAGAAAAGAAGGAGATTAATATATTAATAGGATTATAAAAGTAATAGCTCCAGTATATTAACAAGGGAATATGCATACGATAATAGATCCCAAGTAAATTTCCTGGATACTCATGTTGCTTCAGTACGATTAAAATTATTCAAAACTCACTTTATTCACTTATAGATAATATTTTTATTTTTTTTAATCCAAGAATTTGTATCAAATTCTTCGAAATCCACCATCAACTAGACATAACACAAAATACTTTTTCCCAACAAAAAAAAAAAAAATCAACTTTGATTCTTTTATACTTCGTAAACTAATAGAAAACCCTACTGAATATATAAATAATGTGGAACATAAGAATCAAGAGAAAAAAAAAGAGTAAGAATTGTGAAAATTAGTTTGTCACCTTATAATAAGATTCTTCAAGTGTCTGAACATTGAAAAGCCTTAAAGACTCTTTCACTAAGAGGACGCCTCTAAAGTCCAGTTCATCAAAAACAAATGTTTGGCTTGAATCTTCCCCATCTTCAATATCATCATCACCATCTTCAACATCATCATCAACATCTTCACCATCTTCAGCATCTTCAGCATCCATAAATGTCTCTTCACAATCACTTGAGCCAGAGTTTTCGCGAACTTCAACTAATGGTTCCTGTTGAATGGAAGGATCGATGAACTTGGTTCTCTTTTGAATAGAATCATCCTCATCAGTACCACTCATTGACCTCTTGTGATCTCTGCCTTCGTAAACTTCTGGCATGTTTTCAAGTGGTGGGCTAACTCTTGGCTCCACCAAACATTCATTCGTTTCAGTCAGTTCAGGATGTTGTTCAACAATGATGTTGCTCACATCTGATGAAACTTTACTAGGATGTTCATCAGCCACCACAATTTCATTGCTTGTAGCAGCAACATTGTCATCACAACTCGTAATTACAACCATTTTGTTGAATCGTTTGGAAGCACAAAATCAACACCTGCTTTAAGAATTGAAAAATAAAGATCAAACAACAAAACCTGGGTTATTTAAGAAAAAGGAAGATAGTCTCAGGAGAAATAAATGACCAAGAAAAATATTAACTCACCCTCTTAAATATACTCTTTATTATTAATTACATTAATTTTTCAAATTTAATAATTTTTACTGATGTAATAAAAGCGTGTTTGTGGACCCTTTAAATTATTAAAAAATACCTCTGACACAGAACCATCCCAGGGTAGGTCATGCAACACAGATACGTTACATAACATTAATCGATGAAAGCTCCTGACCACCTTTGAATATATATAACATTGATCAATAAATTATTATTTTTTATGCAAAAAATGTAAAATAACGCATTCAAGTCTTAGCTGTAGAAAAGCTTTTCAAACTCAATACTTGCACAAAAAATAATATTTAATTTTCATAAACAATGTTCAATTATATATATATATATATATATATATATATATATGATATAAAACATAAAAATGTATACCATTTAATTAAAATGGAAATAAAATATTTATAAATAAATAAATAAATCAGTATACAGATTTTCTTATGATTTTAAAATTAATCGATACTTTATACATGCAACTATTTTATACTTCTATGTCTCAAAGCACATCAAACAAACATATCAAAGCGTAATGAAAAATCATAAAGCAATATCAATAACAGTTGGGTCACTGTAGGGAGGGGGGAGTGAAGAAAAAAATTCAATTTTAACTTATGCATTTCAAGAATAAAAAAAAGGGCTCCAGATTTGAGATCGAATCTCAATCATGTTATAGGAAAATAAAGGGGAAAAATTGAAATTTTGAACTCTCAATGCTTGAATAAACCAAGTCGAAGCAAACAATTTTAAAGACAAGAAAGAGATGAACCGAAAGAGCAAACCAATAACAATAGCTTGAGTTGGAGTTGGAAGTGTAGTGAAGATAGAAGGAATGGAAATTTACACTCACCAAGTAATGGAGAGTATAAAAAGATGAATGTGGGGTTGAAGAAGGCTTCAGCTTTTGGCTTCAATTCATAGAAAATGATTTGTCAGAGAGATTTGTTTGAATTGATGAAGATGTGGGTGTGACCATAATTAATAAGCTCTTATTATTCTTCTTCTTATGGTCCAAACAAATTAAATTCAATTCAACTTAATTAAAAATTTAGTATTTGAATTTAATGAAATATTCCGTAAAATATTTTATTTATGTCAAAAAATAAATATTTATTTATATCACAGAGTTTAATATTAATAGATTGTCAAAGACGCAGTAATATTTATAATTTTTAATCTTTACTAAAATATAAAGAGGTTCCTTGAGAGGGAAAAGGGGGGAGAATAATTTTATTTTAAATTAAAAATTATTTATCATTGATAAAATAAATAAATTTTCTATGAATTTATATTTATATTTTTAAAAATATATAATTTTATATATCTTTTAAAATAAAAATTTAACAATCTCTCTCTCTCCAAAACTCTTATAAAAAGTTGAATAAATAATACAATAAATTTATATTAATTTACTTTTCATTTAAAAATCATATAATTAATTAAATATGCAAATTTAACAACCTCTCTCTCATAAAAATTTGAAAGTTGAAAGAGAGGATATTATTGAGAATGAAAACCTGAATCAGAGAAATTAATGTATGCAGCTGAATATGGTAAAAAAAAAAAGTAAATACTGGGAAATATGTAAAAATTAATAAAATTTCTTAACAACTGTATTAAGAAATAAAAAATAATTTAAAATGAAAAATAAAATATTACTAATCAAAGCATTTATTACTTTTTATTAAATCATTTAAAAATAATAAAAATATATTAAATGCTTCTAAGCATTAAAAAAATAAATTTAAGTGTAGTATCATAAATATTTTAAATTTCATTTAATTTTATCTTAGAAAATATATTATCTCTATATTTCCATCGTTATGTGTGATTTATTGAAATACGACTTTGATTTTAATAAAATAATGCAAAATATTTATAAAGCAGAAAATAAATTTTAATTTTAAGAAATCATATTTTTCTTTTTATTCAACATTAACTTAGAAAAACATGTATCTAAGATATCTTTTACTATGTCTATAACTAAAGTTGTAGTGCAAAACTAAGAATAAAAACATGACAAACCAAGAAGTCTCCCAATCTTACAGTTAATAGAGAATTACTAGTTGACGTGAAACTAAATTTTGCACCTTTTAACCCACTTAAGAGAGATGTTCTCAATTTATTATTAATTAATAAAAATTTCTTTTAATTTTAAAAAAAAATTAGAGAATTACTATTCCTATATAACAGTATTTAACCATCTAGGCAATTCTAGCAAGTGTATTAAAGAATAAAAAATTAAAAAAACATTTAATGTTAATGAAATTGCAACAAAACAATTATTCTTTTTATTTAAACATTCAAGAATTTAATAAAAATAATAAATGCTTTGAAATGTTTAAAAAAGACAAATTTTAAAAACATTATGACATACAATATGTAATGTAATTGACTTAATTATTCATATTATAAAAAAAATTAATTAGTTAAATTAATTAATATCAACAGAATGTGTGGAAAAAAAATTAAAAGTAAGAAATACGATTTCTATAAATTAATACACTTTTGAATTATATATCTGACAAATGTAAGAATAAAATAAGGTATAAATAATTTTTCTTCAAATATATTATATTTTAATTTTAGTTTTTATAATTTTTTTAGAATTATTGATTTTAATTCTTAGTTATTGTTAAATAATGAAATGGTTAATTTAAATGTTGTCATGTTTGAATTTTTGACTGTATACTACATACCACTTTACTAGTGAGATTAAAATTAATATTTTTTTAAAACTTAAAGGACTAAAGTAACCAACATAATTTAATAAGAATTATAAGAAAAATACTTATTTTATGGTTTAAAAATATATTTAATCTATAAAATAATTTAAAACAGAATATTAAATATTTTAAAAATTAAAATAATTATTAATTTCTATTTAAGTATTTAAAATTTCATAAAATATATTAAATTTAAATATTTCAAAATTATAAAATTTAAGTGCAATATTAAAATTAATTTTTTATTTTAATAAATAACACAAATTTTGTTATAAATGTAGAAATAGATAAAATTGTAAATGAATTTAATTGGTTAAATGACTTTAAAAAATAACTAAAAGTCAACAATTTATATAAAAATATGAGTTTAATTTTAATGTATTATTAACATAATTTTGATATTATCATGTTTTAACTAAATTCAATACATAGAAATAATTAGAACGCTTTGAATATCTAATTTTAAGTTGAATTCAATACAAAATATTTTTTATTATGTATCTTTAAAATATAAGCTAAAATATTATATATATATATATATATATATATAATTCATTTAAATAAATTTCATAAAAGGAACTATTTAAAATGCCCGAGAGCAATGCTCTCAAGATTTCTATCCGTTAGATACATAAATAAATTTTTGAAGTAATTTATTGTGAAATTTGAATTGAATAATTAAACCCAAACAAAAGACAACATTAACTGTGCTGTCATGCGTTATTGCGTTTAATAGCAGCTAACAAGTTTTTATGCATTACACGGATCGTATGGGTAATTTTATAAAATACAAATTATATTTATTATTGGTTTATCAAAATTTGTAATAAAAAATAAATTCCAAACAAAAGTATATTTTAATATACGAAAAGTTATATAATTTGATGAGAATAAGTACAACCGTTGAAAATATTCCTATTCAAATGTGAACACTTAGATTTATCATATAAAAGTGAACAATTTTTAACGGATATTTAAAGTTTAAAAAATGTAAATAAAAAAATTAAAATAGAAGTCATTTTCATTATTAATAATGAAACTTTCACTATATTAAATTTGTTAATGATGGGATAACATTTTTTCAAATTGAGAAAGAAATTATGGAATTTTTTTTAATTAGGATATATTATCCTTATTGATATGGTATATTAAAATTTAAATTAAACTAAAATTAAGTAATAAAAACCATAACTAGAAAAATAAAATTATATGCTTAATATAAGAAAATATGATTTATTGAAGATAAAAATAGTTCCTAACTTTTTCTTTATTCAAAGATAAAAACTCGTGTTGATAATGCAATTATAAATTTTATAAACAAGA
This sequence comes from Abrus precatorius, assembly GCF_003935025.1. Classification (NCBI taxonomy): domain Eukaryota; kingdom Viridiplantae; phylum Streptophyta; class Magnoliopsida; order Fabales; family Fabaceae; genus Abrus; species Abrus precatorius. The sequence continues at coordinate 16,206,758 of NW_020874395.1, read as the reverse complement.
AAGTCATTAAGAAAATATTGGAAAGAGAGCGTACTTTTTAAACAGAAGATGAATATTTTAATTCCTATATTAGAAAGAGACAGTTAATAAATATTTAATTTTAAAAAATTTTCAATGCATTATGTTTCTTAGTAAATACCCAATAATTAATTTCTTTATTTTTTTAAAGTTTAACTAATTAAAACTGCATGCTGTCCTGCGTCTTACAACCAAGCTAATCTTATATATTGTTTTTTTTTCCTATTACATTGCTCATCACATATCATTTTCTTTTTTTCATTTTTATCTCTCTCTTCTCTTCTAAGATGTATATACCATAAAAGGTGTGAAAAGACTATTTTTATTTAGAGCAATGATACACAAAATTGGACACTGAAAAATAATGAAATCTAGATATTGATATCCAAGCCAAAAACATATAACAAGTAATGAAAAATATTTGAGATTTTGGCTTATACGGGTGTTCCAGATCCATTGTTTCCTGCTACTATTCTCTTCCAAAACCAATGCTTCTCAAACAGAAGATAAATCTCCTCAATGGGAACTTGTTTAGTTTCTGGCAAGAAGAAGAAGATAAAGCAGCTCATAAGGGCAACCAAGGCACCAAATAGCAAGAAAATTCCATATTTGAGGTGGCAAAGTGATACAAGGAAGAGTTGTGCCACAAGTGCTGTGAAGATCATGTTGACACACACCACAACACTTTGTGCTGCTGACCTTATCTCTAGTGGGAATAGCTCACTAGGAACCAACCACCCCAAGGGACCCCAAGATCTTCCATATGCCAAAACGAATAAGAAAATCACTATAACTAAAAAGATACCAATACCCAATGGTAGTTGCTTTCCCTTTCCAAATTCCAAAGCCAAAACTATAGCTGTAGCAACCTGCATGTGAAATAGTCCTCAAATTAGTAATTTAATGACTAATGACTAGTGGATATCATGTTTGTTGTTGACAAACTACTTTAAAAGTTTAAGCTGTTGTTAATCAAGTGAAAACACAAATAGTTTTCTTTCCTTGTGTTGAAATTTATTTTTTTATTAGAAGAATAGGGCACCAAGAATTGAAATGCAAATCACCTAGGCCTAGTTTGGATTAGCATGTAACATATGGGAACTGCTTATTAATTGTGATAAGTAATATTCAAAAGTGGAAAGTCTTAAGAGATTAATGGGTAAAAGACTTCAATTTATGTGAGAATCTATTATATAGAAGACATAATTATTGCAAGATCATTTTAACTTTTCTTTCCGTATAAGTACTTGCTAAAAACGTTTACCTAAACTGACTCTTACTCATAGAGGCTCTTATACTAACTAATCCAAAAACTCAAAACTTTTTAAGTCAAGATACACGAATGGTTTTTATGTTATTAACATAGTTATAAATTTATAATCTTAATTGCATTTGTGTTTAATGATATTTTAAGGAGAAAGCTATAAATGAAATAATTACCATGCAGAATATCATTTCAGCACCGGCTTCCAAAAAGAAAGCTCTCCTACCGAACTTGTCAACATAAGCCATTGAGATCAGAGTGGCAAGAACAAGTGCAACACTTGTAATAACAGATGAATACAGAGATGCACTAGAGCCAAATCCCAAGGTTTGGAAAATGACAGGGGCATAGAAGAGAATGGAGTTGTTGCCAGTTAGCTGTTGGAATGCTGGAATAGCCAATGCACCAATTATTAACTGTGGTCTGTTCTTTCTTTTAAGGAGGTTCTGAAATGGGTTCTTAATAGCTTTTGCGTCTCTACTAGCCTCAAGAAGATCATCAAATTCAGCATCAACATTAGGGGTGCCCCTAACCTTCTCCAACACTATTCTTCCTTCCTCAATTCGTCCTTGTTCCACAAGACTATTAGGTGTCTCAGGACACACACAACCTCCAATGAACATCAAAATTGCTGGAACAGTAGCTAAACCAAGAGACAACCTCCACCCCCAAGGATGAAGCCTCTCAGTACCATAATTCACAAGGTTAGCGACTAAAATTCCCAAACATGTTGTTAATTGAAAGAGTTGGTTCACTGCTCCTCTTATTTTTGATGGAGCCATTTCTGAAAGATAGAGAGGAACAGCCTGCACAATAATTAGAAAAACAATGCAAGTAAAATTAGTAAAAGATGAATAACAGTTTCCGGTTTTTTTATTTGAGGATATGATTATTGGTTAAAGTTAAACTTACTTGGTTACCAAACCCAATGCCAATACCAAGAAGGACACGTCCAATGATCAACATTGCAATGTTCTTTGCAGCTGCATTTAGAACTGCTCCAATAAAGAAGCTTATGGAACCAGCTAAGATACTGGCTTTCCTTCCTTTGTTCTTCGTTAAACTTGAAGCACCAAAGGTGGATATGAGGGCAGCAAAATACAGAGATGAAGTGAAGAGTGTCAATAGCTGATCATCATATTTACAATAATCTGTTTCTGCAAGATGTGCATGCTTCCTCTCATACACATGTGGGAAGAATTCTTTTAGGAAATCATCCATGGAGGTAACTCCACCTGTAATATCAAGCAAATCTTTTTTTAAACAAATGATCAAAATAACTAATGCAAGAAATTTCCCATGATTTAATTTTGATGGAGACACACATTACACAATAAAATGCAAGATGGTAGCTAGAACTCACCTGAAACACCAAGATCATAGCCGAATAGAGAGCCACCGAGAGCTCCAACAATGCAAGAATAGATGAAAAATCCAGTAATCTTGTACTGGTATAGATGAGCCCTCTTGGCATTCCCTATATCAGCAAATCCTCCACCTGCCATTTTAGCTTCACTTTTTCTTTTCCTATCAATCAATTCACGGTGACAATCACTGACTAGGTTAACATAAGATCACACTTGACTAGTCTAATCTAAGGTTCTTTTATCTTATTTTAAACAAAATCAAAGAATACAAACAATCGTGTATCAGTTACTCTGCATGTAACAGACGATAGAGTTAATTCCAAGTGCTATCTAAGTTGGTTTTCCTTTTTATTTATATCCCCTAAGTTTTTCTTGATTTAGTTAATGGAATTGGAGGGTTATTAACAATTATGCTGTGCAAGCCGCTAAAGCACAAGAAAGAAGGCCTGAGTGTAGCAATAGTTGACAAACCATAATAATATGAAGATTAAGGAGAAAAAATGTTAAAAAAACTTGACTAATTCCTTGCCTTAAACATGTCCAAAACAAGTGCTTCCACCCCTTTTAAATCGCAATCTCTTGTCCATATATCTGCTAAACCGGTTTTTGTGTTGCCGGGTCCTTATCCTATTTTTTCTCGATATCTTTCTGTATGTCAAATTTTAATTTTACTATCATGCCAAAAATTCTTCTTCTTTTCTATTTCTTTTTCCTAGTAAGTCAAAGTACATATACACATATAAAAGCCAATATTTGCCTTGTCTTGGTTTCATTCTTTTTCTTCGTTAATCATGTTTATATCTCGGGCAATTATAGAGTATTGCTGATAAAACATTTTTCTTAAAATTTCTCTGTTATTATTAGCATTTTAAGATAAATTTGCATACAAGTTATTTGTTTTACACTTCGATTGTTATTGAATTTATAAAACTTGTGTACAAAACAGTTTCTATTCCATATATATATATATATATATATTAAATTCTGTTAAATTAATGCATTTTGTCGTGGTTTTTTAAAATTTTGACAATTCTTATTGTTGATTTGGAGATGTCTTAACAAACAAACCTACGACTGTAATTTTTTTGTACTCTTAAAAGTAACTAATACCGCAAATAAAAAATATTTATTACTTTAAAAATATAAAATACATGAAAACATTTTTTAATAAAAACTTATTAATATTAAATGATGACTAATGTTATACTCTTGGCAAAACAAAAGCTGTGCATGGTGCATGAGGAACGTGCAGATAAATTTTCTTTGCAGATTTCCATGAAAAAAATATTAATAATGTAATATAGTTGGTTAATTAAATTGAGGATAATTTACGTGTGTCGCTTTCATTTATTGGATTTCAAACATTTTAAGGATCGCAATATCTATGTATAATGACAATATCTATCTATATATATAAGCAACGTGTTAGTTAAACATGCAAGTATCTAACCTTCTATATATTTGATAATGTTCTTTTGAAATTCATATGTTGTGTTGTATAATTCACCATGGATTCAATCCTAAGTTTAAGAACATTGTTAAATGGTAAGAGGAAACCATTTAATAACTTGCATGCACCACGTATATATAGCTTCTGTTCAGGTGCGTATAAAACAGTGATTGCATTATTTAACCCAATTTAATATATTTCGGAATGAAAACTGTTTTATACGTATATATACGTATAAATAACTTATATATACGTATCTTTTCTTTAACCAACCTGATGAAATTCTTGAATGTGTTCTTAAATACACATAGGTACAGCATTATTTACCTATGTATGATTTGTCATAGGGGTTTAAATAGTAATCATGATTTTAAAATATGTATGAGATATCTCTAATTTTAAATCTGTCACTTAAACAAATAGTGATAAAATTAAGCTTTTACAGGTACAAGATACTTATACTTAATCTACTGTAGATCTATGAATATATATTATCTATACTTACAGTTTTAACATTAATCACCGTAAGTGTCTATGGGTATATTCTAAATTATTAAAATATAAATTTTATATTCAAATTGAATTTATTCTTTTATTTAGTTAAATATAAAATATAGATTTGGATGAAATTTAACTGTTTACCTGATTCGATAAAATTTGAAATAGATTAGCCTAAGCCAATCGAGTAATCTGGTTTTACAGCTCTACTTAAACGCCATTGATAACCATCTATATAAAAATCATTAGTCGAAGTGCTTATATATACAACTTCGATAATCAATTCGATTCTCTTATGGTCGAAAATATCTCATTGTCATCAAATGTAAATAGAAAATCATGCACAAACTTCTATTATGTTAATTTTTGTCCAAAATCAATAAACATTACAGAAACAAGAGACTAAACAAGCCGTAATTAAGAACGGGTTGAAGACAAAGACAAGAAATTATAGTAAATAGACAACAAGGCATAGAAGCTGAAAAGAACAAGGAGTGCTTATTGCAATTAACCGAGTGTGAAAAGCATTGTGAAAATTTAATAAATTGTGTGGCTTTTATTCATTAAGTAGTAAAGTTTATATATATAAACTTTGTTGGATAGTGAAGAACATATGCGAGGTGTATTAGGAGTAAGCATTTCACATTTTGATGCTTAGTTTAAATATTTATATATTAAGTAAAATAAGTATTTAAATTAAAGTTTTAGTTTTAAATTTAAGGTTTAACTTATGAAAAATTAGTTTTCAACTAAAGATTAAAATTTTCAAACCTTGAATTTATGTATCTTTTGTTTTCAAGTAAAAAAGGTATTGGACCCATTTCTAACATTACCTGTATACATTTATTCTTGATCAATCAGTAAGCAAATATATTGGAATTGTTGAAATGGAATCTTGGGTGAAATTGAGCATATGGTGTTTAACTTTGTTCTTGATTTTGAATCATTGAGCAAGGGTTTCTGGAGAATTATGTAGCTCAGTATGAGACTTGAGTTGAAGACACTAATGACAAATATATAAACTAATAATACTTTAAATATGTTTATTTTTAATTTCTTGATAATCTATTACTATTTTGGCTTAAATTGAGAGATTAATAGCCTTATATGTAATAATTAATTAAGCAAATGAAGTGATTCAGCAGGGAAAAACCAATATGCATTAAGTGACGGTGCCTAACTAATACTAATATGTAGGATGGTATGTGACGATGAGCTTTGTCTAAAGGTGATGTGACTTTGGTGAATGAAGACAAAGGATAGAGTTGGTAGCACAGAATGGCACGCTAAATGGATGTGGTGGCCTTAATTTGCATTACACTAACTTTAAATTGAAAAATGTCTGCAAATATTATTCTTTTAATGTATAGTTTTATTATTAACTAAATATATTAAAAATATTCATATTCCTAGTTTAGTTCTCTGTTTTGGCTACGGCTGAAATCACTCCTATGTCTCTTGGCACTATTTGCTTGTCATCTTGTTCTGCCCATCCACTCATTAGATTAATTTATAGTGAAAAAGTCAATTGGATTATTATTATTATTATTATTATTATTATTATTATTATTATTATTATTATTAATCAGCTTAATTTAAATAAATTTGAATTGGGTTGATTTTTTATTATTTTTATACACTCATTAAATTCATTAAATATAAAAGCTTAATATAATAAAAAAACAAAATACATGTTTAAATTAAATTATCAAAACAAATTAAATACAAATTCAAATTAATTCATTAAGATATACTAAAATACAACCTTTACACTAATTGCCCGTCCTATTTTAAATATTAAGTTTGACTTGACAAACTGTTTTGAATTTGAAATACACAATTTTAATTTTATTTGAATCAAATGAAGTTTTAAATTTGGATTTAAAAATAAATTTAAGTTAATAAATGTCTTTAATGTCTAAATATATTTAAATATGTGCATGTATGTGTGTTTTATATGAATTGGTGGATATATTTTAATATGAATATTAAAATAATCAAGACTTATAGTTAATTTGAAGATTAAATTAAGCTATTCTTGTCATTTTAAGAAGCAATTTTTATAATTTTAATAAATAAAAATAATGTGATCTTTTTTCATTATTATTGGTATTTTTAATAATTTTTAATAAAAAATTAATTTTAATGTATACATTTAGAAAAATGTTATTTACAGACAGATTATACAGACAGAATTACAGACAGATTTGTGATTTTTTTTTTATTTGAAAAATCTGTCTATAAATTCGTCTGTATTACAGATCTGTCTGTAGTTTGCTAGTCATTTGGCGCGAAATTATATAGACAGGAGTTATAAATGGATTTCTGTCTGAAATTTGAAAATTGAGAAGAAATTGGGAGCGGAGTTATAGACGGATTTTTCCGTCTTTAAATGTTGCCATTTTTAAGCAACTTTTCATGTCGCTATTTACAGACGAATTTTTCCGTCTGTAAATTACAGACGGAAAAATTTGTCTATAAATAGACATTTAAAATGCACCGTTTCATTAAACTATTTACAGACGGATTTTTCTGTCTGTAATGTCTGAAACCCATAAAACTGCGTCTCCCCCTTCTTCTTCTTCATTTTTCATAAATCTCTCTCTTTCTCTCTCGCCTCTCTGTACCTAGGAGCTCAGTTTTTTGGTCTTTGTGAGTGATTGGAGCATCTGTTTGTCAAATAATTTGCATCATTGTGTTCCTGGTATGATACTCTAACTTTTAATCGATTTATTTTTTTTATTTTTGATGTATTTTAGAGACTTAAAATTTTTAAGATAGAGTTGTAGGATTAGAGATTGTATGACTGAGGAGAAGGGCGTAGAGGTCTTTCTCCGAACCTGATTATTGTATGCTGTGAGATTATTTGTGTTTGTGAAGTTTGTAGAATATGCATGTTGTAGAGTTTACAGATATTTCGAACAATTATATGGTCACGAATCCCTTAATCAATTTTTATTATGGTTCAAAAGTTATGTACGTTGTGAAATTTACCTAACAAATTAGTTTATCGACTTTTTAATATTATTTTGTATTCAATCAATTGACATATTTAATGGTATGTGTAGGTGCGTGATCCTAGTAATGGTATCACAGATCTTGACCTATATAACTTGTCTAGAGGTCCAAAAAATAAAGCATATTGTTGGCCAATTTACTTTGTTAATGGATATAAAATCCAAACTGTTGAATCATGTAAAGGGAGAAAAACAGATAATAGTGGGGTTAGTGTGAGAGGAAATTCAAGTGATGGTAACTGTAATTGGTATAAAAAACTTCATGAAGTAGTTGAGCTTGAATATGCTGGAGAAACCATAAAAAGGATTGTCTTATTTAAGTGTGAATGGTTTGATCCAACACGCCCAATAGGGACATATAAACATAACCATTACAATATAATTGAGATTAATCATACCAAAAGATTTAGAGGCTTTGACCCTTTCATCATTGCACAAAATGCAAGACAAGTATATTTCTTATCTTACCTTGGAAAATGTAATAAAAGTTGAAAGATTGTAATAAAAATTAAACCAAAGAGTCGAATTGAAAGTGATGAAGTAGGTGATGAAGATGTATATCAAATTGATGACTCAATTTATTCACGTATAGTAATAGACACTGTTGTCCCTCCAAATTTATCTTCTCCTTTGAATGAAATTGAAATAATTGACCCTCCTACCCAAGTTTTGAGAAATAATGAAATGGATGACATGACGGAAGATGAAGAAGAAGGATTTATGGATGAACTTTCATCGAGTGATGATGAAGATAGTCTTGAACTATCAGAGTAAATGAGGTAAATTAAGTAGGTTTGTCAATTTACTATGTTTTCATGATTATTTATTTTGAGTTATCACCAATATTAATAATATTTTATAGCGATTATGGTTTTGTCTCTAAACATATATTGTATTTGATTCATATATGGCAGGTAAAGGTAAGAAAGATGTTGCTTAGCGTCCTGATCGTAGTAACACTTCTTCACCCACCGCTCCCACTTCGACCTCCACATCAGTTATAGTGTAGACCTCCCAGGTTAGGGGGCAAGAGCAATCTATCATGGTGTCCAATCCTGGGTATATTGCTCCTCCTCCTCCAGTACAACGAGTTTCACACTCTGCACCGCCTACTACACGGGCCACACAGTCACCTACTACATAGGGCACAAAAGAGGGATCCACTGCTGTCCCAGCTGTAAGTGAGTAGCAGTCATCACAGACACAAACATCATTGAGATCGTCACAAACTTTGAGATGGGATGGGTCCACTTGGTAAGTTTCCTTCAAAATATGTTAAACATTACGTATATTTGTGTGAATGTTATACTAATTGTTTTATTTTATTGTGTTATCAGTTGGATGCCACTATAGAAAGGTCTCCACCAAGTCACAGATACCATTAAGAAGATGTATGATGCGTCTTACACAAGTTTTGCAAAGGTGCCGAAGGATACAAAGATGGAATGGTTTAAAGATTGGAAGATAATAATAGTGTATTAATTTTAACTAAGTGTAATTACATATTACTGTTTGTACCTCTTCTAATGAAATTATGTTTATCTAGAGCAACTTCTCTATTTCTCTCTAGGACGAAAAGATGATTTTCAAGGCTTGGAAGAGTTGCATTGCAAAGCGATTAAGACAGATGTACATTGAGACTCGTCAAGACCCTTCTACTACTGATTGGATAGCACCCAACTTTCTTCATGCCTTGCAGGAGTATTGGGGGTACGGATAAGTTTAAAAATCTCTCCGTGAAGAACAAGACAAATAGGGCATCTAATAAGGGGGGGATCACTATATACTGCTGGGTCTACGACTTTGGCTAGCACTAAGGCGAATTTGGTATGTGATTTTAAAATTGATTTTACTCTATCTATAATTTTATATTTGAGATTGTGATTTATTTCAAATTGCAAAAGAAGTCATTGAAGAGGCCACCTACGACTGGAGAGTTGTTCAAGGAGACACACGCGTAGGGTAGACAAAAACCTGTGAGTTGATACACGATCTCAGGCCACATATGTAAGTCATTCTTATTAACATTATATGTTATTATTAGTGATTTATTAAATAGTTTTCTAAACTAATATCTAATTATCTGAATTGAACTATAGGATGACTATGTGGTCACAGACAGTGGGTGACCTTTATAAAGGTCGCATTTATGGCATAGGGGGTCGCTTTGTAGACTCCATGTCCCCTCCATCTATCAACAGAGATGTCCATTCTCTTGCACCTGAGGAAGTGGAGGACATGGTCCGCATTCAGGTCCATGCCTTCAATGAAGAACTCCAGAAACAGAATGAGGAGATGTGGAAGACCAAGAAAAGTGCATGGAAGAAAAAGTGAGCAAAGAAAATGGAGAAAAGGATAGAGAAGAAGGTGACATCGAGAATGCAAAGGGAGGTCCAGCAGTAGATGAAGCAACAACATATGCAGATGCATGCTTATTTTGAGCTCATGAGAGCAAGCAGCTCCACAGCTCTTCCTCCTCCTCCACTTGCTCCAGCACCACTGATTTTCAACTCCATGCATCATTCATCTTCCGATTCCTCGTCTACTGATGATGATACTCCTTTGGATGATGATCATATAGATTATTCATGATAAACACATGTATTTTATTTTTAACATTATTTATTTGTATGTTTTTGTCTTCTTTTGTAATGACATTTAAATTTTATATTTTATAAATCATTTTTGAATGTTTAGATGCCTAATTTATAGTTTTTATTATGTTTATAAATTGTGATAATCAGGAACAATTACAAATAACTACCTATATAAACAAAAAAATACCAATAATAATAAAATATACCACAGACAAATTACAAACAGAAAAATTTGTCTGTGACTTATAGATGAATTTTTTTGTCTGTAAATTACAGACAAATTTTTCTGTCTATAACTTACAGATGGATATAATTCTTTACCAACAAGGATATTATAAACGGTTTGTGTCTGTCTGTAAATTTGTCTTTAATTTCAAAAATCGTCTGTAATAGTTTAAAAATCTATCTATACATACAGGTTTTTTTAGTAGTGGTATTATTTTAATCACCTAACTTATATCTTATATATTACTAATAATATAAATTTAAAATATTTTTTAATATGTATCGAATAACATACAATAAAAAATTTATGTAACATATTTTTATTAAAAATTATAAGAATCAATGTGTTAACAACATTAAATACTATAATTTTAATAAAAATGTATTGTACTATTATATAAATTAATTAAAAAATGAATTTACAAAATCATATTCTTACTCACAAATATGGTAAGGAATATTTAAATTAATTAAAAGTAAAAATAATCAACTTACAAATACTCAAAGGATAAATATATTTTATACCTAACTAGAATGTAATAATTTATACGTTAAAATTAAAATTTACAAAAAATAAAATAAAATTTACTGATAACACAATCCTCTTTAAAAAACTTAAATTTGGAATTACATATATAAATGCGTATGGGATAAAGAGAAAGGGACACGCATAACAATGACTTGATTTGAATATAATTAACTCATTAAATCACGATACAACTTTTGCGAATAACTTAATCTATTAATTTTTATTTAGATATAAATTTTAAATGTATGTTAATTCACATTTTAAAACGTTATTTAATTAATTATAATATTATAATTTTTAAATAGTTTCTTGTGCATTTTATATTTAATTTTAATTTAAACCATTCATATAATATTTTAATATTTATTAGTTATATATAAATAAAATTGATGAAAAAATTGACAAAAGCAACTTTACTTACTCTCAATTTACCTTAAATCAAAATCCAATATCACCTAAAAAAAATCAAATATATAAACATTTTTTTGGCACCAAATTTTACATTTACTTACTCTTTTGCTTTCTTTTATTACATCACTTACAAGATTTATTATTTTCTTTCATTATTCTTTATACTTTGAGTGAAGTGCATAGGCCCTAAAAAATGAGAAATTTTGATAGATATAATAATAATGGATGAGCATTAAGCTTAGAGAAGAAAAAGGTGGGGGGTCCCAAGACTTTAACAGCTGAAAGAAAGTGAGGGGACCAAATGAGAAACTAGAAAAGGAAAGGGTGTGTCATAATGAATGATTGAAGATGCAATTGGCCTTCAATTCAATACCACCATACTATAAAGTATATAAATATGAACAATCTCTCATACCCATATCCTTTTGGACAGTGAACAATCATGGTATGTGTATTCTGATGCCCAAAATGATGCAAAAATAACAACTCTGTCTCTTAAAATCATCAATTAATGACCCTATAAAGGTTGCTAAATACTAGTACAACTTCTATCATTCCCCACTTTATTTCATCATATAAAGCCTGGAATTTAAAATTTATAAATTAGCCTATGAAAATATCAGTTTAATGCAAATTTATTTATTGTAATAATATGTTTGAATTTATGCTGTAACTTATTCATCATATTTATAATTATAGGTCTTCTCACATAATTCAAACACACCTTAAATGACAAATGTTTGAATTTAAAAATAAATAAAGAGTTATAATTATTGATTAAAAATATTTATTATTGATCTATATTTTTAATTATAACTTTAATTGCTAACTTTTATATAATAATTAAAAATTTAATTTCTAGAAAATGACTATAACATTTTATTAAATGAGTTGTATATATCTATTTCTATATTGACAGATAAGTATGAATGAGTTGTACATTTATAATATTTTTCTATTACATTAGTTATCTTCTTTCTTTTTTTAGTTTTTTATTATACAAAAACTGATTTTGCTAATTTCAAATTTTAAAATACTGATTGCAAAATTTTAATACATTTATTAGTTAAAAATGGCTACTAAATGTAATAAAATGGTATTAAAAATGGTAAAAATAGAATTGATGTAATGAAGAAACAATAATGTTTGGCGCGTGAAATGGATCCAGAAAAGGCAACAAAAGCTGTGACTCTGACCATACACACATGCACTGATACGTCTCCACCCAACACCATCACTGTTCACTCACTAACTCACAAACTCTTCCATTCATCTATGCGCATTGCGCACTCAATTCTCTTATCTTCGCCCCTTTCCAAAATTGCTTCTCTCATCTTTTGACCTTCTTTTTTAACTCAACCACACCAGCTTTGCCATCAAACCTTACTTTATGCTATGCCACATTAGCAGCTAAACTCCAATTAGTAAGCTCCAGTTTCAAAATATTACATATTATAAACACCCCAATTCACTTGAAGCAATAATATAGTAAAGGGGTAACAACTCTTACTAGTTATACAAGTTGTGCAATCTTTTGAGGTAACGCACCCTGCAGCATTATTGTTATTATTTTTATTCATTCACCATTAATTTCCCAAGTGCATGCTCATTTATTGCTTAGAATTTGTGGTTCACCATCGTCCCAACCCAAAATTCCTTTCTCTTAATAATTGAGATTGGGTCACAGTTATTGCTAAGCAATAGTTAGCCACAGCACTTGAATAGCACTTCTGTTGTCTCTGTCCCTCTGTACCAATTCAGAACGTGTTTGGAAGAAGAAGAAGAAGCTTGATGCCAGAATTGGCATCTGGGTTCTGCAAAAGTTCACTTTTTTAATTAATGGGTTGCATTTACTCGCGCGTTTGCATAGGCGACAATTGCAGAGGCTCAAGCATCAATGGAGACCCAATTGTGAGAACTGAAGTAGAAGGCGCGTTCTCAACAACCTCTTCAGATGTTCAAGAAGCTGAAATCAGAGACCAATTGAACCAATTAAGCATAACAAGAGACTCTGAAGCTGGAATCCGAAGACTCGCTAGGGTTTCTGCGCAGTTTCTTCCACCAGATGGTTCTAGAATCGTTAAGGTTCCTTCTGGAAACTTCGAATTGCGCTATTCCTTCTTGTCACAGCGAGGTTACTACCCCGATGCACTTGATAAAGCCAACCAAGACAGTTTCTGCATCCACACGCCGTTCGGTACGAGCCCTAACGATCACTTCTTCGGAGTCTTCGATGGACACGGCGAATTCGGAGCTCAATGTTCCCAATTCGTGAAGAGAAAACTGTGCGAGAATTTGCTGAGAAATTCAAAATTTCGTGTGGACCCGGTTGAGGCATGTCACGGGGCATTTTTGGCGACGAATTCGCAGCTTCATGCGGATGTTTTGGACGATAGCATGAGTGGGACGACGGCGATCACGGTGTTGGTTAGGGGGAAGACGATGTACGTGGCGAATTCCGGTGATTCGAGGGCGGTGGTTGCGGAGAGGAGAGGGAAGGATTTGGTGGCGGTGGATTTGTCGATTGATCAGACCCCTTTTAGGACTGATGAGCTTGAAAGGGTGAAGCTTTGTGGGGCTAGGGTTCTTACGTTGGATCAGATTGAAGGGATTAAGAATCCTGAGGTTCAGTGTTGGGGTAGTGAAGAGGAAGGGGATGATGGGGACCCTCCTAGGTTGTGGGTCCCTAATGGGATGTACCCTGGTACTGCTTTTACAAGGAGCATTGGTGATTCCATTGCTGAGACTATTGGGGTTGTTGCTAACCCTGAGATTGTTGTGTTTGAGCTTACCCAAGATCACCCTTTCTTTGTTCTTGCTAGTGATGGGGTGTTTGAGTTTCTCTCTAGCCAGAAAGTGGTTGAAATGGTATGCTATCTATAAACTTCCATGGTTTTCTTTTCCCTTTTTTGGTCTCTGTCTTTTGACTCTTTTCTTTTAAGTCAGCTTTATTTTGATGCAAAAGCAAATATTCCTATCCCCCCCCCCCCCCCCTCTCCTCCTCCTTTTTTTTTTTGGTTTGTGTTGTTGGAATTTGCTTTTGTGTTCTGTGTCTATTAAAGAAGCAGGTTGGTGGGAAGGGTATTATTAGATTTCAGTAGCAATCACGAACTGGCGTATTTAATGTTAATTACTGTGCCCCTCTATTGTTTGGAATTAGAATTGGGATTAGGGAAAAGGATTTCTTTCTTTCGATTAGTAGAATCAATTGATATTGACTTTTTGACGGAAAATTGACTCGTGAGGATAAACCCACGAGGAAGGAAAGGGGACAAGATTGTCCCATATAATAAGGTGTGAAGAAGGAAATTTACTGCTAACAGTTCTGGAATTATACTCCAAAGCACCTTATTATTCTTTCTACTCGCAAAATCGTTAATAAGTGAAACTGTTTGAGTGGGTGCTGTTAGGAATAATAATCACTTTTGTTGATAATTTACCAAAACGGATTGTGGAAATTTCTTTATATGATGTATTTTCCAAATGAGGGGGAGCTATTAGTCATGTCATTATGAAGTTTTGCTGTTTCAAGCAAGAATGGCATATAGAATTACAGGCACACTATCCAATTGAGTCCAAGCTCACCATTTAGTGACTGAGGTTGATTTTAATGAGAGAAGTGGTTTTTTAGGAGGTTGCAATGTGACTGCATTAGTACCAACAAGCATTAAAAGTTAATTGGTTTGAGTATTGGAATTGTGGAATTTAATCTTCTGCTATTATTGCAACTAACTTCTCATGGGTTATGCTCAAATGTGTAATAATTTGTGCCTAAATTCATGTCTGTAATTAAGCTTGACAAATGAAATGTGTAAGAATTAATTGAAACTTGATTTTCAGATGCAAATTATTTAATTTATTGTTGCTTTTGCCGATTCAGTGCCTCATGTAAGATAAATAAGGATATTAAAAAAAATCATTTTTGGTGGAATGATATTTTCTTTTTCTGGTGAGATGCTTTATTAATTCTCAAGCTCTCCAGCTGATGTGGAAAAATTTACTAGGGCATGTCTTCACTCAGAAGCTTAGTAAGAAATTCCTTTTGTTATTAAAGACTAGTTAGAGGATAATTCTCATGGATTTCTGATAACAATACATGTAAATGATGACCAAGTGTATTTGGCATTAGTACTAAGTGGTGTAAATTTAATTTGAAAGCAACTTTAAACCAAGATTTGGTTTATCTTTCAGTTTAGGTAAAATGCTCTGTCTTTTAATTGCCATTATGTTTCCAGGTTGCAAAATTCAAAGATCCCCGTGATGCTTGTGCTGCAATTGTGGCAGAATCTTATCGACTCTGGCTACAGTATGAAACTCGTACAGATGATATTACAGTCATCATTGTGCATGTAAATGGGCTAACTGAAGTATGATGTTTTCCTTTTTTTTCCTGCTTCTATTCATGTATACTTCTTTTCCTAGAAATTCCCATGCATCCATTTCCTCTTGTTCATTGTTAGTAACTGATCTAGTCTTTCAAATTAGCCTGCGGCTGGTCAGTCAGCAAGTTATGGTGATGTTTTACGAACCCCTGTGCCTCAAGTTGTAGAGGTGACAGGTTCAGAGTCCCCTTCCACTTTTGGCTGGAATGCTAGGAACCATCGTGTAAGACATGACTTGTCAAGGGCACGCCTCCGGGCAATTGAGAATACGTTAGAGAATGGACAAAGTTGGATTCCTCCATCTTCAGCCCACAGGAAGACATGGGAGGAAGAAGTAAGCCCCATATTCATCTTTTGCTTCGAATTTTGATTTAGCTCCTGTCTTTTTCACTTTTTTATTTACATTGATAACAACATTGCATGCTAGTATCATATAAAAAAAATTTAGTTTCTCCTATTAGCTAGTTCAACAACTGTGAACCTCTGATGGTGCTTCACCTTCACTTGCCACAGGCACACATAGAACAAGCTTTGCATGACCATTTTCTCTTCCGAAAACTTACTGATTCTCAGTGTCATGTTTTATTGGATTGCATGCAAAGAGTTGAGGTCCAACCTGGGGATATTATAGTCAAACAGGTCAGTTTCATAGCTGAAACTTGAAAATTCTCGAGTGCCATTGCGCTTCAGTTTTTGAAGATTTCTTGGGCAGAAAATGAAGTTATAATTCTTGAATGGAACTGCCTTAGATCATATTGAATTTTTTCTCTTTAATTTTGATATCATTTGTACTTATAATTGCTCAACTATGACAAAATTTATACAATGCAGGGTGGTGAAAGTGACTGCTTTTATGTTGTTGGTAGTGGAGAATTTGAGGTCTTGGCAACTCAGGTTTATAAACTTTGCCATTTGATTGCAGTATCGATTGGTGATGGCTCCATAAATATTCTTTTAGGAAAATATTGAAAATTATCATAGCCAGAGGCAAAGCCAAAGGATAGTGGCACCTGCAGACTTCCAAAACTTCTATAAATATTTCTCAGCTTCCAAGCCAGTAATTTTTCATTCAGGATAATCTTTTGAAAACCACCTTTGTGTTATTTTTAAACCAGTCCACCACTCCAGCTCTTATAATTGGCTTTGCCCTTGGTATAGTCAAGATGAAATCATGTTTTCAAGGTCTAAAGCCAAATAATAAATGCGGCCTAACTTGTACGTAATATTTTCTAAAATTGTGTTTGGTTCTTTATTATCAATGACATGTGTTACAATTCTTGTTCAACATTTATCACAATGGCAGGAGGAAAAAGATGGGGAGGTACCTAGGGTTTTGCAGCGGTACACAGCTGAAAAACTCTCATGCTTTGGAGAACTTGCTCTAATGTGAGTCGCTTGATTGTCTTTTTTCCCCTTGTTGTGGTCCTTATACTAAATTGAAATAGTTCTTTTTGACATTAGAAATATCTGCCCATGAGGCCAGTAAAGTTTCCTCTTGGTTAGACATTAATTTTGTTGCAGACTGTTATCCAGACAGGTGTAAACTTCAATTACAATGCTTTTGCATTTTTCCATTTCTTTTTTTTATTGGAAATATTTAAGGTCAGTTTCATGAGGGCAAGCCTTGACACAACGGTAAAGGCTTGATTTGCTTTTGTTATTGTTGTATTTAAAGTTACTTTTATGTCTTCTTTTTTTTTTCCACGTGTAGCTGTTATGACAATATTATCTTTTTAGCTTGTGAATTTTTGACATTTTATTTTATTTTTCCTGACATTTGGCATTACAGGTACAATAAACCACTCCAGGCTTCTGTACGTGCTGTAACAAAAGGAACTCTTTGGGCTTTGAAGCGAGAAGATTTTCGAGGGATTTTAATGTCAGAATTCTCTAATTTATCATCCTTGAAGTTGCTTCGGTCTGTAGATCTTCTCTCAAGGTTGTCAATTTTACAACTCAGCCAGATTTCTGACTCCCTATCTGAAGTTTCCTTCTCAAGTGGGCAGACAATAGTTGACAAAGTAAGATCTTGCTTGGTTGTGGTTGTCCATTCATTCTGTTCATTTCTTAACGATCTTCAGTATGTTTTTGCAGAACGAAGTCCTTGCATTGTACATTATCCAGAAAGGACAAGTGAAAATCACTTTTGATGCTGATTTATTGACTAGTCCAAATGCCAGCAGCCTCAAGCCTGACATCCAAAATGAGGAGGAAGATGTGCAGAGCAGAAGAGAACTGTCAATAGAGAAGCCTGAGGGAAGCTATTTCGGTGAATGGGCCCTTCTTGGTGAACATATTGGTTCCTTAAGTGCAGTTGCTGTGGGTGATGTTGTATGTGCTTTACTAACAAAGGACAAATTTGAATCTGTTATTGGTTCCTTACAAAAGATTTCTCAGGAAGATCACAAGTATGTTTTAATATGTGCATGTATCAGACAACAGCTTTGTGGTTTCTGCTTATTTGTTTATATGCTGCACTTAAAAAGCAGTGTTTCATATCATTGGCACCATTAATTTGATCATAGGTTGAGGGATAGTTCCAAGGAGTTGAGTAGAAATTTTGATTTTTCATCCCTCGATAAAGTCCAGCTCTCAGATTTGGTAAGAGTTTTCTGTTGCTTTCCAACTTATTGGGCTTGAGATCCTCAAAATAGCTCATGGACTGCTTTTTTGGTAGGAGTGGAGAAAGACCGTATGTTCCACTGATTGCTCTGAGATAGGGCTTGCAAATTTAAGAGATTCAGGTAGATAAATATTTCTCTAATTTCTTGCTTAAAATATGACTAATAAATGCTTTAATCCTGTAAATAGTGGATTTACAAAAATTTAGTCCTTCATTTTTAAATTATTTTTACATTAATTGATCCCATCATACTCAAATTTGATTCAATCAAGTCCTTTTGTGGAGTAAATTGATATATAAAATTAACTAATCTTTGAAGGATTAGTTTTCTTCTCAAATAATCAAATTTGACAATTGATGAAATCGGTGATGTGAAAAAAAATTTTAAGGACTAAATGGATGTAATGTAAACCTAATCTTTTAGTGGCCAAAATATTAATACACTTCAAATTTTTTGTGATTTCTTTTTCTTTGGTATCTTTACTGCTTTTTCCTACATCAGTTAATAGCATTTAATAAAACAGATTGTGATATAAATATAGTATATCTTGGATTTTATTTTTGCTAATGCAATTTGCTGTATGAATATATTTTGATTTCAGAAAATGTGCTTAGTTTAAAGAGATTTTCTAAGCCGAAGGTGAAAAGGCTAGGAAAGGAATCACAAGTTTTAAAAGAGAAAGATTTAATCAAGGGTGTGAGCTCTTCAGCCTGTATACCTCAGGTTTTATGCACTTGTGCTGACCGCATATATTGTGGAATACTGCTAAATACATGCCTCGCTTGCCCTTTGTCTTCCATACTGTCAAGTCCTTTCAGTGAATCAGCAGCACAATTTTGCGCTGCTTCTGTTGTTACTGCCTTGGAAGACTTGCACAAGGTCTTGAATCTATAAATATTCTCTGCTCTTGCTTTTTGGCCTTCTTTGGCTAGTGACTAAAGTTCTCTTTCCCATCGTGCATTTCATATTTTCAGAATGGTGTTCTCTACAGAGGTGTGTCGCCTGAAGTTTTGATGTTCAAGCAAACAGGACAGATACAGGTTTGGAAACTTTTTTCATCATACTTATGTTTATCAGCACTATAGATGGTTAATCTGCCGTGGAATTATGGCACATGGCATTGTGGCAAATGATAGATCCATAGCAGCCATGTTAAAAAATTATATGCCATAATATAAATAATACAAATCTAGTGACTTATACCAAGGTATGTTTACCATGTGTGTGTGTGTGTGTAAAATATCAAACTAGGGTTGCCTATGGCTCACCCACGTTCCCCTGCCTACTTATTTGAATGCAGGGGAAACAAAACAAAACACAGACAAATACGTATGCAAAAACAGAAACTATTTGTCATAATATCAAACTAGGAAGCAGCAATAATGATAACAAATCCAGTTGAGACAAAGGAAAATTGAAAATACAATCCTCCTCCTTCCAATGTCATCTCCATTTTTGTTGTCGATCATCAAGCAGCATCTACATACAACTTTTCATATTATAACACAATGATTCCATTGTTCTTAAGCATGTGTTTGTGGTTGTAGCTGGTGGACTTCAGATTTGGAAAGAAGCTCGCTGGTGAGCGAACGTTCACAATTTGTGGGATGGCAGATTCACTAGCTCCAGAGATTGTTTTGGGAAAAGGCCATGGTTTCCCGGCTGACTGGTACATATAAAACTTGTCTAAAGCCATTTATTCTCTGTAAACCATACAATTCCTCCTGTCAGTGGCACACTTCTTTCTTCGTTTTCTCAAAACATGAAGATAACCTAGAATATTATAACACATGCCGAATGTAAATTCATTTGATCTGTAACCAATATGTTGCAATTACACCTGATGTGCATTGCATCAAATTGGAGTCAACGGTACTTAACATACATTGTCTTTGGACAAGCTCTGAAGCTCTAGAATGTAAAGCATTTTGGGTAATGGTTCTATGATCCTTGACAACATTTTGTTGAAGTCAAGCTGACAATCTTAATTTATGATTATTCAGGTGGGCATTGGGAGTTTTAATATATTTTATGTTACGTGGTGAGATGCCATTTGGATCATGGAGAGAAAATGAACTTGATACAGTTGCCAAAATTGCAAAAAGGAAGCTACATCTTCCTGAGACTTTTAGCCCTGAAGCTGTTGATCTCATCTCCAAGGTATTGCATGAACTAAGATTCTTTTTCTTTAGACTGTGTAGTTTTGCGTGAAATATACACGGTGCATGCATGAGAATATCAGCATACTTACTCTTTTTATTTGTCAAAATTTTTCAGTTACTTGAAGCAGAGGAAAACACTAGACTTGGTAGCCAAGGTCCTGATTCTGTCAAGAGTCACCCATGGTTTAATGGTATTGAATGGGAAGGGATTAGACACCACACTTTTCCTGTTCCACAAGAAATTATTTCTCGTATAGCACAATACGTGGAAGTTCATTCTGAGGATTGTACTGGTTATCCGGGGTCCCCATTACAGGAGGTAGAAGAACTTAATGTGCCTGAATGGCTTGAGGACTGGTAGAAGAATGAGAATGAGTATTAAGGTTTTGTCAACTTTTTGAAGTTTGGCTATACACCAATATTTACCTTTGCTTATTTCGACAAATTGCATTCCAAGAATGCAATCACCCTGAAAATGCAAAGAGAGTAATAGATCCAGAATATTGCCCATAGCTTAATCTTTTACAGAATAGGTAGGGTAGGCTTATTATGGTTATCTTTTTCACCTCTTTCCTTTTCTAAATTTTTTGGGTCATTCCTCTCCTCTGTAAATATTATATATATGTAAATGATTGAATTTGTTTTAATTGTAATCCAAGCAATTTAGGTTTCTTTTCTTGTGTTCTTTCGTTATTGACAATGTTCACATTCACACACACAGAAACATAATTACTGGTTGTGGCTAATTCAATTTTAGCTGTATTGTTACTCTGGTTATTTTTGGCATAGCGTAAGATAATGATACATACACCAGGGAACACTTCAGGGGGAAGGTATACTACCATTATCAAAATTTAACAGCATATCTATTAAATTATTACTAACTAAATAGTGTTTTAAGTAATCAAATGTGTCTTTTACTTCAAACCATGAAATATAATCAGCAAAATTATGGGATTGGCCAATGAGGGGAATAAAAATTATGGGATCAGCATTGTCACATTACGGGGATTAAAAAGTTTGGATATGAAGTTTGAATCAATGTTATCCAAGCTTTTTGAATCTCTGTAAAAGAACAAATCTTCAACCTTTTATTACAGAATTTAGGGGGACCAACATATGAGGTATTATTTTATGAAAATGGTATCACATTTCTTAATAAATTTGAATGTCTATATTCCATAAAAGAAAATCATGAAGGAAATGTCTAACTTGGAAAATTTGCGACAATAAGTCGAGGAATATAAGGAATTCATATCCAAACTTTATGAAGCTATGTAAAAGTAAAAAATATAAAACATTTGGATAAATTCATTTTTAAAAAAGCTTTTCCAAAAACAAGTAAAAGAGTAGAAAAGGTTATGCCAAAAGTAAAAAGCAGCATTAAAAAGCAAAGTAGTTATTAAATTGATGAAGATATTGATTTACCATTTATTATTATTTTTTAGTCATTGGAAGAGAGGAATGATAAGAGGAGGAAGAATTGTGTTTACATTTTCGTTTAAGTGAAAAATTTTTAACAAAAATGTAAAAAATGCATTCAAGGTGTAATTGACGACAAAAATAGAAGGAACCGATGAGGAAAGGAATGTAAAAATTTCAATACTCAAAATTAACAGCAATAATAAAATGATTTTTTAATATTTATAATATGTTAAGTAATAAAGTAATATAAAATTATAATAAATAGTTAAATAATAATAACTCATATAATGTATGGCTCTGTATTTTTTAAAATTTTTAAATAAAATTAAAAAGGCAAAAGTATAATTTTTTTAAAATAGACAATTTTAAATCGATTTTCTTCACGGATTCTTACTTGATTTTGATCGTTTAGGCTGCTTTTTTTACTACTTTTATTGGTTCTTAATCAATATTTTGTTTACTAATTTTTAGGCTGATCAAATCAGATACCTGATTGATTCCTAATCGAATTAACTAGTGCAATGTGGTTCACTGTCTTCACTCATAGTTTCATATTATTTAATATCTATTTACCATTATAAGTGCGCAAGTTATCACATGATAATATACAGACTTAGTTTAGGTAAATTTTCTTTTTAGCAAAAAAATAAATAAACATTTTTAAAACTTTACTGCATACCTTTCTTCCAAACTTGAGTGCATTTGTATTCTAATGGTTATACAAGAAAACCCTTTCAAAGTGTCAGTGAATTCTTCTAATTACTAATACTAACAAACTCTGCCTAATCCAAGGTTTTCCTTCTAATTTTTAGTACAGAAATTTAATTAGTATTAAAATTATAACACGAATCATCACTTAATTCTATTGGCAAATAAAACTCATTCTCTATTTATGCAAAAGTGGCGATTTTTGTGCATATACAAATATTTAGAAATTAAGCAGCTTTATATTGTAAAAAATTTAAGTATCAAAAATCATTATTAACTATTTTTTAAAAAAAATATTAAAAGAGTTATAAAAAATTATAAAATTTAAAAAAAAACTAAAAAAGTCATTTGTAAAAATATTAAAAAAAATTTAAATACTAAAAATCATCATCAGTGAATTGACAATTTTGGCACTATCTTAAAAATTTAAATTGTTTCTCCACATTAAAAAAGAAGAAGAAGAAGCATGATTTCATACTATTTAGCATTAATTTTTTCAGTAACATGCTAGAACTGTTTTTCTTTCTACCTTGAGGAAAATGCATGTTCAATATATTAACTTCACAAAAAAAATTTGGCTTCTTTGAAAAATAACATTTCATGGTTGAAATCGAAAGTGAGTGTGACCTCTAATATCAAATGGCTAACATCATCATGTCATCACATACTTTATAATTAGGCACATGTATCCATCACCTGTTTTAATCTTGTTTATTATTTAATTCTTTTTTCCGTACTCGCAACCATTATATTTTAATCTGATAATGACTAGAAGAGACCTACCCTTAAAAAAAATGTAACTAATATAAAACAATATTGACAATCATAATAATTATTATATAAACTAACATTAATAATTAATCTATAATGACGAATTGACCATCAAACAGCCCTCTGTTTTAGATTAAAAAGAACACTATTAAAAGAAAATTTTTCTTGATTATGTAAGCACCTTGTCTTACTTGTTCATAGCCGACTCAAAATGTGCATAATATAAAACTATTGATAGTGTAGACAAGTAAGTTTGCAAAAACTAGGGGATATAATTGGTATCCTTAATTATGCCTTTATGAGAGACAATGGAATACGACCTATTTCTTGCGTATTATATTGCATCTCTTGCGCCATGAATTAGTGCATACTTCAGACACAAGAAACTGACAAAAACTACCACTTACTTTGAGAAGCTTCATGAGGTTATACATATTATATGTGATTAATTATTCATGCTAATGTCATAAATTGCACACTTGGTTTTATTTTTCTAGTGGTTGACTTGAAGCAAAGTTGGCAATTTACCTTTGGTTATTGGATTTAATCCATATGTGGAAAAATTGAAGGGACTAGACTTTAGAGGAGTTAGAAGTTTTAGGAAGAGTCCTAATATACAACATTAACTTGCTAAAAAAATATAAATAACTTTCTTAAATTGGATATTTACTGATTTTGAATAAATACTTTTTAGTTCTTCAAATCTCGCTCACTTCAGTTTTTGATAATACAGAAAAAAAAATCTTTAACTTTTTAGAGAAAATTGATCATTGTAGTTCTTTTTTATATAGTTTTTTTTATTATAGTTTAAATAATAAAAAAATAAAACGAATATCATTTTGTAAAGTCAGAGATTAAAGTAAGATTTTTGTAAAATGCAAAATTAAAATGATTGAAGCTTACCATTTAAGGGATTAAAATAGATATTTATTCATTTTATAATTATTACGAGAAGATAAATGAGACCCTTATCCTGTTTTTACCCCCATTTATCAACAAAAAGAGTTAAAGAAGAAGGAGGCAATAAAAAATAACTAGCTTGATTCATGAAACCAAGGTGGCATTCAGCTACTTGTTGCCCAAGTTCAGTTGTTAATAATGTACAATTTTTATATGTTAGCAAAAGAGAATGGAAGATGTGCAAAATATGACCAAGATGATTATATTTAAATTAAATGTCTGACACAAATATACAATATTATTGAGCACAGCGGCATGAAGCTGTCTTCTATTATTCTTGTTTGTAAATCAATACAAAATCGATAATGAAATGGGAGCAAAAACTCAATTTTAGTGTTTCTGTTATTTTGGTCATGAAGGGTCTTTTCATTTTCGATCATAGAAAGATTACAAAGTTCTTATGCAGATCATAAGAATTAAGAAAAAGGGAGATTGAAACAAAAACAAGGAATCTGTACCTGCTTTGTTTAACTATATACTTTTTAACAAAAAAAAAAAAAAAAACCTAAAATCTACATGAGGAGGTTGATCAATGGACTGAAACCAAGCATATGTACCTCAGAAAGGTGAGGATTGGATTATACATCTAATGGCTTTTGATTATTCTGAGATTGCTGTGACCTTCTTTCTCTATTCACAAACCATTGAGCTGTTCTTCTGGCAATTGGGAACCAAAGTTGCCTCATTCTTTCCTCTTTAAGGTTGTCTTCAAGGGAAGAAGACTCTTTAAAGACCCTACTTTTCATGCCAAAATCTCCAAATCTAGAGACACCAGTGATTTCTGACATTGACCTTTTCTCCCCAGGGTTCACATACTTTGGTGCATGACTAGAAATTCCAGCAGAATCTGATGTAAAAAGATTATCCTTATCTGAAATTGATTTAATCTTGTTAAGTGCACCAACTTTGCTCTCAAAGGAAATCTTCCTGTCCATCTCCTCCTTGATGTTCATGATTTGCTCATTTTCTCCCAGTGCTCTTGTCGTTGACATATTATCAGCATTTGATTCCAAGTCATTGAACCTGTTGCTTGAAGTAGCACTAAGCATCTCTGAATTCAAAAACATGAGGTCTGAAGAACTCACGTTGCTCCACCTATGCTTGAACACAACATCAGATATAGTGATTCTGTGGTTATGTTTATGATACCCCTTTTGGTTACCGTCACTATCTTCTTCTCCTTTCTGGATAAGCAATTCTTCTTTCTTAACATCTTTTCCAATTTTCCTAAAGCTGCTTCCAATGCTAAATCTTGATGAACCATGATGGTCTTCCTCTCTTTGGACAAAGATCTCTAAGTTGGATTCTTCACCCAGCCCTGATTGATTTACTAGCCGCCTTAAACTGTTTGAATATGTGAAGGTTGTGAGGTCTTCAGAATTGACCTTGTGCCTGCAAATAGGACAACTTGAGTGTTTTTCGAGCCAGTGGTCTATGCAATCAATATGAAAAGCATGTTTGCATTTTGGTAGCAGCCTCAGAATTTCAACATCTTCAAACTTTGATAAGCACACTGCACATTCAAGCCCTTCCTTTGACCCTTTGAGGGAAGAGAATCTAAAGAAGGGGAGTGATTCTATGACAGTCTTGTCAATTCCTGAAAATCTAGACCTTGATCTCACAAGTGCTTGTTGATTTTCTGAGTCACCAAGAGGAGCTGAAGCACTTCTTTGACAGAATTTAGCATACAAGAGAAGAATGAATGTTAGGAAAAACATGAGACCAAGGATTCCTATGACAACTGCAAGGCTTGGCTGGAAATTGGAAACAGCATCATCTGAAGGGTCATTCTGTGCTCTAACTTGGAAGAATAAGATTGAGAGAACCAAAAGGGTAACACCGAGTTGATTCATGGCTCTCCTCAAGCATTCTGTAGCAAAAATTAATGCCAATTGGTGAGTTGAAAGCTTACAAATTTATAATGGGGTTGTTGTGCATGGACATTATTCTATGGTTCTCCCCCAAATAGAAACCTTTTCCTTATGTCAGCTTTCTTGGTTTCTTCTTTGGCTACGTTTTGCGTCTCAATTTGATTCTTCCATTTAAAATATGTCAATAAAATATTAAGAACTCACTAATGACCAGAAAGTGGTAGGGGTGGTTTAAAATTGTATTTAACTCGGGTCTTTGACTTAGTAGGCGTCTCAATGACACATGGTATGACATAGCTAAATTTACTAGTTTAATCCTTACGCCACCTTGCTGCTTATAAGACATTGAAGATTAATCTTTTCACCTTGCGTTTGAAATTTTAATGTTTAACTGAACCCAATTTTGGGTGTCTATATGATGCATGAAATTCCCATATCTTTAAGCAAATTAGTAAATGGGCTTACTAGAAAATAATTAAGGGATTAAAATGTCAAAGTAAACCCCACAAAGGATTAGGGAGAGTGGTAGGTAAACTGGCTTTGTGACCAAACGGGTTAATCTCGCACCCCAAGGGTGCATAAATACCCTTGCAAAATCAAAAAATGTCAAAAGTAGTTATCACATCACATCCCACGTGTCAAGGAGTTGGTTTCGGTCTACCTTTGCAGCTTAGGCAAACCATCAAAACATGGATCTCCCCTCACCAAAAATGGCACACGCTTCAAGAAGCCCTATGATCTAATTATCAACCTAAAAGTACATGAAAAATTAACAATAAAATACTATATTTTTCTACTATTTCAGTCTACAAATCCTTTTATTCACAAAAAAAAGTAACTTGTGTCTTTTGAGAAATAATAATAAACTTTATTCTTAACATCTTTTTAAGAAACCGTGTGTCACTTTTATGGGAGTATGACGATATTTTTAAATTAAAATAGAAGGATATAACATTTTTCAGAATTAAATTTAAAAAGAAAACGATAATCTGATCTGGCTGCATATAGTATGGAATCTGTGGTGCTGTTTAGATACACGACTGATATAATTTTATGTGGAATTAGCTTATTATTATCAATGTTCAATGATGATCATGAATCCTTCATATCCTTCCTAAGTCCCCCTTACAACCTGTTATATTCCTATCAGTTCTTAATATTTTACCAATTGTGGCCAAATTAACTGTATTATTTTCGCTGACCCTGCAAAAGAAACTTAAAAAAGTGTGTTGAAAAACGATGTTAATATAGAAATTCCAAGTTTGATTTTGTCAAATATAATAAAGCGATCAATAAAGGAAATGCTTGTCTTGCCGTTGCTTAGTGAAAGCTGTAATGTTCCAAGACTTCGTAGCAAAGAAGTAGGTGGTTATATATCTAACCCATTTGGTCAAAGCAATTTTCGTTTCCATGTGACAAAACAAGCGGAAAAGATAATGCTAAAGATACGTGATAAATACGAAATTGTTATGGGTTGCCCTTTGGCATTTCTTCACGTTTATACTCAAAAATTAAAAAGTTAATGCTAGATATCGATAATTATTGTTTATTATGCAAGTTCACAGCTCCTTTGAAATAAAATGATGCAATATTTGGTGTGCTAAATTATTTATTTGCTTATGATTAGAAAAAGTAAGAGTATGTGTTACAATGTCTACGTTAGATAGTATGATATGTTAATATTATTTCTTTTATAGGCGATGGTGTGTCTTGTCTAGGTAGTTTCTACATCCTTAATGATGCAAGGGAGGTGAGGGGGATGGTCCTAAAATGGCCATATTGGCTAGATGAGGCCATAATACCTTACACAATGGTTTGGTAATCTAGCTAAGGGATGGGCTCTCACAGGACCAGGAACAGGCGTGTCTCCAACGTCGGCAGGTGGCGGATGTCGCCAACTTGCAGTGCCACAAGCCAAGGTGGAAGGGTGATCATGTGGTGCCATTGTGGTTCCCTAATCAAGGGCAAGATGGCTACACCTAAGGCAAGAGGTGGACTCACTCGGATCATATATGTTTTCATTGTTGAGTCATGTGTTACACACCTTGTTTTGGTACATAATTTTCTTTGCAGTGCATACCACACATTGACAGTTGTAATGTCAACCTCTTGTTATGTTACAATTATCACATGACTAGATGATAGTGCAAGTCATTGGAGAGAATAAATTTAAATAAGTCCTAAAGAGAATGTGGTAAATATTTAGGGTTTGAAACTATCTAGTAATCTAGCAGGAAATGGAAGTTGGATAAGTCTTCAGCTCTTTCTATTTTACTATCCTTTTGACTGAGACTCCGATTGGGCACGGAGAAAACAGAGAAATGGCAGTGAGTTCATGAGGATTATTAATTCCCTTTGAGAAATAGTGGGGGTCCAGAAGTGATTTTCTCCCATACCCCTTTTTGCAAGTTGGCAACGCTGGCAGTGGAAAACAAGTGCAAACTTTCCGGAAGCTTGACAACTGAAGATACAAAAGAATAATATATAAAAAAAATTCTATTTTTAATGTAATACTTTTTCTTATAAAATTTTATTAATTATATATCCTAAAAATCAATTCTCAAAGCTAATGTTAACTAAACTGTAATATAATATATTTTAGAATGCAACGTGTAATGATAACCACACGTGTTGGATGAGTCAACGCAAAGAGGCGTATGCATGAAGGTTGTTGTATTCCAGCCAGTATATAGCATCTTCAGCTACTTAAGAGAAGCTTAAAAAGAAAAGCAAGGGATTGGTTATCCTCTCCTTTTGAAGTACTATTTGGTGCGTAACACAGCCTTAGCATTTAGCAATCAGAAAACAGCATTACTAGTAATACTATTGATCCATAACACTTCAATATAACAGATGATGCTGGGCCATTATTACATAATAAATAAAGTGAAATAGCCAAATATGTTATGAAAGTGTGTACAGAAAATTGGTAGGAATCTCAATCATCTATACAAAAATTATGAGCCCGATTTCCCTGATTCTCCTGTTGAGAACTAAAATAGTAAAAGGTACAACAACTTAATGGGTACAAGGCTCTAGCTGTGAGAAGAGGCACCAGGATTGCCATTTGCTACTGTCCCCAAAATTGCATTTCCTTCTGGGGTGGCTTGGTCTTCATTCGCATGGCGAACGAACTCATCAGGGGTCATGTGAGAACCATGGCATGCACAGACAATTCTGATTTGGTTAGTGCTGTATCTGTAAGTAACACCAGATATTGTTCTTCCATTCGGGCCTGAACCTGAGGTGGATACCCAAGGAAGATTTGGGTAGGAACCACATCCACCAAATTTCACATCTGCAGCAAGACCCGGCTTAATATTTGAAAAATCAATGGTGGAACCTTCCCCTATTGACTGATCTGAAACATCTTTGGCCCTGAGGTTTGTGCTGCTGCCTTTCACATCTTCAGGTTGTGAAGATGATCCTTCTTCAGTGATGCGCTGTTTACTGTCTCCTTTGGTTCGCTCTAATGGCCTCCCTTCATATGGCACAGCCTCGGATATACTATTCGAGATTACTTGCAGTGCAGCTATATCACACAATAACAATGTCATTTCCTCTAAAGGTTCACAATGCATCAAACAACTACCAGAGCTTGTAATTATTTCAAGAATATATTAAACTGCAGCCTGATGAAAAAATGCAAACATTTTATATCTGTAATAACTTTTTTGACATAAACGGTTTCTAAGAAATATTTCAATCTTACATCAGATTTAACAAATTCAATTCAATTTATCAATCTTTGGACCATGATGCATTTTAGAATATACATGCCATTTCAAAACATTCTAACAATTTTTCAATCTGACATACACATTTTGGAGGTTTTAATAAGGAAGATCGATTATTTAGCAATATCTTCAATCCATATAACAATTACCTGGGTTTGTTGGACCTCTCCCAACAAAGGAAGGGTGTAATTGTTGAGGACGAGAAACCAAACCCCACGTGTTGTCCTTCTCCAACATGGGAAGCTGAACAGGAGGATATCCAAACATCACCGGCAAGTTTCCATTATTCACAGATTGAGCTCCTGAGGATTCACCAGTGGCAGTAGGCATCACATGCATCACTCCAGGTATCTGAGGGCTTGGTGCCCCAACAGAACTGGACTCTTTTACTTGAGAAGGGTAAGGTATATTCATCATATTTACAGGTTGAACAGAAAATGAAGTTCCATAAGTCATGTTTGCATGCTTAAAATCTTTTTCTGATGACCCAGTAAACCTCTTCTGCCCACTAAAGTCAGCAGCATTTGAGTCAGCAACTCCACGAACCTCTTTCACAGCATCAGAAGAAGCACCCACTCTGACAAATCCTTTGGAACCATCGCTGTGATGTGAGATAGGCCTGGAGGTGGAGTTCTCAGCTTCAGAGTCTGCCACATCTTCATTTTCTGCAGTTGAACCATCTTCTGTTACAGAAACATGAGATGTTCTTGCCCTTTCTTGTAAATCCCCATGATGAACATCACTGTCATGCTTCTTTTGATTTCGCATCTCGTCAAAAGACATTTTTCGCTTATTTGTTGCATCTAACCGTTTATCTTCCTCAATTTCAATAGGTTTATTACTGTTTGTAACAAGAAATCCTCTCCCATTTAAATTCAAAGAAGCATTATCTTCTTTGGCCTTTGAAAGGTCACTAAAGAAATTCTCCTCTGGCTTTGAGGAATCAGTTCTTCGAGTCCCAGTGATAGGTTCTGTCTTCTGAGGACCAGCATCAAACATGCTCTTAAAGTCATCAACCATTTTGCCACCTCTACCAACTTCTTCTGCCCTAGTATCAGAAGAACTACCACTCTTACTCTTGGGTTTGGCTGATGAGCCACCACAAGATAAACCCAAGCTGAGCTCAAGCCCACTCTCATCCTCCATATTGTAATCTCTAAGTATATCAAAATTCAAAACAGATCAATCTTCCATACCACTCTCTACTAATCAATTTACCTTCTTACCATAAGTAACCATCCTCAAATATCAGCAACTCTGCATTAAGTTTGAAGTTAAACAAGGCAAGCCATATCAGTGGCATAGCACAGTTTTACAGAATGATAATATTAGCATAATTATATTACTATTCACTCAAGGTAACACAGAGAAACAAAAATTCATTCCTGTATATATATCATCAAGGAAGGCTCAGATTTAATTAATACAAAATTCCATGCCGATCACAGTAATCCTGCAGTTGCTGAAGACTCCTCTGCAGCATCATGCCCCATCCAGGGTAGGTTACCATCCAATAAACAAATAATTGAAAAAAATAAAAAAACTCCAAAACCAAACACTTCCAAACAGAACAGAACTTCAAAATCTACTGCAGATTAGAAGAATAAATAACCATAATATGCTAAAAAAATATATTCAGCCAAATTTACAAAGAGCATGGATGTGAATCAAGTGAAAGACCTCACCTCACCCTTGATCCAACCTTCTCTCTCTCTCAAGTGATGTGAAAATCTCGATTCTGCAACCCCAATCTGGAGAAGCCAAAAGCCGAAGACAAAACACCAGCTACAGTAGCAAGATGTTTTTGTCTTCAATTTGGAAACTTTCGTGTCCCAATTCGTTGCTTGAAGATTAAGAATAGATGGGTAATGCTCAAATCGAAGTTCCAAAGCTTACTCTGTGAGTTGCATGATTGAAGAAGAGTATATGAAATAAGGAAATTAGGGTTCACATGGCAATGATTGAAAAATTGGGAAGAGCAATAGCATATAACAGGAAAAATGGAGAAAAAACCTGAATTTGGGAAGAGGGGTAATGAAACCCTAGGTCAAGTTTGCATCTCTCTCTGTATAAGTGGAAAATTGAGACTGTAATGAGTAAACAAAGAAAAAGAGAGAAAATGCTTAAAAGGATAATATTTCTTTAAAATTAAAAATTTTCTGAACGTTGGCGTTGCAAATGTGATTCTTATGTGGGATCCCATTCATGACTGATAGTTACAATTTTTTATTACAAAATCTTTCTAAGCTTAAAATTAATTTTTATTCCTAATTTATGATTTGTTGTTGACTATAAAAACATTGACTTTATATAAATAAATTTAATCGAACTTTATATTACTACTTAGCTTGATTAATAGTTTTTAGTTTTTATTTTAAAAACATTAATTGGATTTATCAAAACATTGTAATTAATCCAACTCAAGCTAGCCGTATCAAATTTAAGTTGATAAATATTTATAGAAAAAAATCAATAAATGTTTCTGAGATATACATTAAAAATAAAAATATCAAAAAATGTATAAATATAGTTTTCATTTCAAATGTAACTTTAACCTAATTTCTTATTTTATATATAAAAAATCAGGTATTAAACTTAAACTTTCACAATTTAATAATTTTATAAAATATAAAATTAATCAATCGTTAATTTAAAATTTATTTTTAATTAAATTAACTTTATAAAATTTTGTATAAAAATAAAAGTAAAATTAATCAACTTTTTATCATATATAAAAAGTTATTAAAATATATAAATATTTAAATTTGACATATATATATATATAATATTTTATGAATATAAATTGGATCCTTATGTATATCACATTATTTTAATACAGCACCTACAAGTAAAAAAAAATTAATTTTAAAAGATTGTCCTTCCTTATTAAAATATATTTTGGTGTCTGTATGTGTCATAAAATAGTATTTGGAAAAAATAAATAATCAATACAAGAGATCTATAGTACCAAAATAAAATATAAGAGAATAGCAAAAAGTATAATATATATATATATATATATATATATATATAACCAATAATATAATAACTGATACAAAGATAGAGATATAAGATATGTATAGTATTTCAAAATTTAAAATAATGATTATAATAATATTACATTTTATTGTATTTAAAAGTAAAATAAGAAGATAATTATTTTTTTGTCTAGATAACAAGTGTAGAGATGAATTAATAATACCTACAGGTCGAATTACTTGTTCAAAGATAAAGATAATTTTTTTGTGTAAATTAAAAATATTTTTATTAAAAAATCATCCTATAATTTTTTTAAAATTAATGTAAGAGAAATTATGTAACAATTTAAAAAATAAAATAACTATACGAAAAATAAAATAATATTTAGGAAAAAGGTAAAAAAAAATGGATATCATACTCTTGTATAAGGTATATCTAAAATGAATCGTATTAATTGATAAATTGTATAATAACTGATTGAAATTCAAATAAACTTTTAAAAATAGGATTGTTTTAAAACTTTGTTTTGAAGAGATAAGATCCCATATATTTGATAACTATAATCCTTAATCCTATCGAACGTAAATCCAAATCATTGATGATTCATTCTCCTATTTAAACCCTTTTGAGTACCATTTTGTGCCTTAAAAACCCTATAATCTTATTAGCTTTGAGCATTTGAGTTTGTTATTCTATTATTTTCCACGTTCCCTTCACTTTCTACGTTATGGCTTCTACAATTCGCCCCTCACTTTCTTCCTTCATGTTACCCTCTCTCCCTTCTTGCAACCCTTCTCAAAAGCTCTCTCTTTTGCATCTTGGTAGCGGTAAGCCAAACTCAGCTCTATCTTTCGTTGACCCTTTTGCAAATAGTCCTCAAAGTTGCTATCTTTTTCATCCACCCTTTTGATCAGTTCAAGTTTTTATACCCAATTTAAAATGTGTTTTGTTTTTGTTATTTTCATTATCAAATTGTGTTAGTTTGTGGGTTATGTTGCATTGGCCATTATATTGGCACATGTTTTCAGCATTGCTTGGGCCTTGGTGCTTTTATTGCATGTTGAGGTGTGTGTATAATTGCTATGAACTGAAACTGTTTTTGTTTAAATTTAGAAATTTTATTGTGTGTAACTTTATTATAAAATTGTTGTTGTCTAATGCAGGTGTTAGACAGTATAATTTTGGCTTGAAAGCATCAAGGTTGTTGAGACACGATGATGGTAACTGCATGGGAGTGATGGCATGTGGGAATCTGTCCCCAGCTGCTACACAGGAAAATGTACTAGATTGGGTCAAACATGACAAGAGAAGAATGCTTCATGTTGTGTATCGTGTTGGGGATTTGGACAAGTCCATAAAGTATGTCCAAGATTAAATTGGTTATAAACCTCTTATACTATATAGTTCTATATTGTGATCATTCTCATGAGAAAACATTGTTGTGATTTTAGATTTTATACAGAGTGCCTGGGAATGAAGTTGCTTAGAAGACGTGACATGCCAGAGCAGAGATATACCAATGTGTTTCTTGGATATGGACCTGAGGATGCACACTTTGTTATTGAACTGACATACAGTAAGAGTCTGACAAACTTTGCTGACATTCATGATGATTGCAGAACTTTGCATTTCATGTATCAGTTTTACATTCTTGGGCATTGGAAACACTTTGAATGTTGATTTTCCTTTAACAATGTGTCAGATTATGGGATTGACTACTATGACATTGGAACTGGATTTGGCCATTTCGGTCTTGCTATTGATGATGTAAGTTTGTCAGGCTTATGAATATCATTTAAAAGCATCTTTCCCCTCTCAAACTCTGTTATTTACTAGGGATTTTTTTTGGGTATGAATTATGGAGATTAAGTTCTTATTACTTGGGATTTCCACTTTATTGTTCTTTTTAACCTATGTATAATATGAAATTTCTCTGTCTTTTTTATAATTATTTACTAGATTACAAGAATAGTGGAACTTGTCAGACTTAAGGGTGGCAAAATTATTAGAGAGCCAGGTCCTGTCAAGGGAGGCAGCTCAATAATTGCATTTATTGAAGATCCTGATGGTTATAAATTTGAACTAATAGAAAAAGCTCCCTCTCCTGAGCCTTTGTGCCAAGTCATGCTTCGGGTGGGTGATCTTGATCGTTCAATTAAATTTTATGAGAAGGTGAGGTTCAATGCAATTTTTTGTTGATCTACAGTCTTCTTATGTCCTTTGCATATCATTAATTTGTTTTTGTGATTGTTTGATGTTTAGGCCTTCGGTATGGAGCTACTTCGAACAATAGATAATCCAGAATATAAGGTACCTTGGCATCCTGTATATCATATGTTTTGGAACTGAAATCTTTTTTTAACTAATGTGCGGATCCCCTTCTAATCAATCCTCTATGGTGCATGATCCCTTACCCAGGCTTGTATTACAAAATTAACATTGTTCTGTGAGTTTATATGTAATACATAAAAGTAGTTAGGTACCTTCTTATTATTGAATAACTTGTTTCAGAGAAAACTTATAAAATATTCTGTTTTCCCTTGGCTGTTGTTTCGTGAAATGTAAAAATATTTGGTTAAGCACTATACCGAACCATAACTTGTTTAGAATGGAAGACTGTTCTGCATATTTTTTCTACCAAATGACCCTTACAGAGCTATAGTTATCCAGGTGTCCATCTTTAATATTTTAAAAGGAAAAATCGAACATGGTACTGATTTTACACGGGGGATCTTATGCTTTGCTGTCTGATTATAATCCTTCCGTATTTAACGAGTATTAGATGGTATGAAACTGTCTGTGTACTCTATTTTCTTTAAAATTACTAAGGCTGATCATCAAACTGTCTGCCTATGAGTTTACAACTGTCTAGAAGCCACAGACATAAGTTGGCAAACATCTACTGGCAGACGCTCTTTGCATAAAGAATTTGGTTCTTCACAATATAATTGTGAATATGGAGCCCTATCATCCTGCTTTTAACTTATTCTCTCTTTTTTCTGCATATTTAACTGACTTATGCTTATATATTCTTCTGCTTTATGTTTCTTTTAAAATCATGTGTCATCTACTGTGCTTTAGGCCATCTTTACAATTCTTAGGTTCAATTGCTTTATTTGCCCAAATATTGTTCCCCTGACCTTATTTGATATATTGGGCATAGAATTAACTTTGCTTCACCTATGCTCTTTTAATGGTTTATCTTCTCTTTTTGGTAGTATGCCATAGCAATGATGGGTTATGGTCCTGAAGAAAAAAATACAGTTCTGGAGCTGACTTACAATTATGGTGTCACTGAATATGACAACGGAGATGCTTATGCTCAGGTAGACAGAATCCCATCTCCTTTGTTATTAATCATACCATTTGAATCTGTTGAACTGGTTTTCACTTCTGCAGTTTTGATATTAGATTTTGCTTTCTATATGAAGGAAAATGACTCAGTTTTTATAAAAATTTTATCGAAATGCTTGCTTGCTACCTTTTGTTTCTTTAATAATATGTTCTTACCTTCTGTTTCTCCCTCTTCACAGATTGCAATAGGTACAGATGACGTGTACAAAACTGCAGAAGCAATCA
This sequence comes from Abrus precatorius, assembly GCF_003935025.1. Classification (NCBI taxonomy): domain Eukaryota; kingdom Viridiplantae; phylum Streptophyta; class Magnoliopsida; order Fabales; family Fabaceae; genus Abrus; species Abrus precatorius. The sequence goes on along the minus strand of NW_020874395.1, from coordinate 16,170,184 downwards.
AACTAGCTGGAGGGAAGATTACTCGCGAAGCTGGACTAGTACCTGGTTTCAGGACAAAGATAGCATCATGTGTGGATCCTGATGGTTGGAAAACTGTATGGCTCTCTTCACTTTTTCAACATTATTCCCACTATGTTGTTTATTCATCATTTCTTATAATGATACATTTGTGAATAACTTGTTTTTCCTACCTCTAATGTGCAGGTTTTTGTAGATAACATTGACTTTTGTAGGGAGGTGGAGTAGCTTTTTGAGTCATCATGGCAATTTTGTTGGAATTCATATCAAAGCTCTGGCAATGAAATGGCATTCTTTGATGAAGCTGTTGAGTTAGGGAATGTATCATACTCAAAATTCAGATTTTTTTTGTTGATGATTGAATAATAACTATACAATAGACCCTTGCAGCAAATATCTTTAGCTTTATACAATTTCATTGATACAGTTTGATTTTGGCAATAACACGCAATTTTTTGTTGTCCACATTTCATGTCTCAGAATAGTATATGACACATAATTTCTTTGGCCTTTTCCCACCACAATATTGTATTAAGGTGTTACTAATTTTGTTTTTGTTTTTCCTTTGAAGGAAGTATGTGTGTATTGCTTAAATATATTATTATATAAACTAAAATGGTGAATGTTAACATATGTCTTATGATTTAATATTTGAAATAATTAACATTATTTAATAAGGTTACTAAATGATCCTAAATAATTCCCTTGATACAATTGTGAGTAGGACCAATGAAAAACAAACATGATTAAGAAATTTGACCCGTTAATTTCAAAGAAAATAAACCTGAATCTATTCTGTTATTTAAATCATTTGTATCTCATTCTTTCTAATGTTTTACGTCATTAGAGTTTAAAGTTAAGATGAGAAGTGCTTTTTTCTCTTTTTATTATTAAAAAATGCATTGGCCCCACTCTGTAGCCTCCTTGGTGGGTCTGAGCTTCTCCATTTTCCTAAATATTTCAAGTTTCAACTTTCAAGATCTAACCACTTTCATTGCACCACACTGATTAATTAATGATAATTAAACCGTTGATGCGTGTAAAATTGGTAGGCAACATAAATTTCAAAGATTCGTGAGTACTTTATTGCAGTTAAAACAAATTGACTCTGATTTTAGACAAATTTCATCTGCTATATTAAGGGTTTAAAGTTTTGAATTGTCGCTTTGAAGAGAATTTAACTTAATTACTAGTTTGACTCAAGGGTTAGTTAGTCTTATTGTTATGCTTATGGGAATACACAAATAAAAAAAAGAAATTGTCCCTTAATCTCTTATGTTTATTATTGACATGAGTGTTAACTTGTGACTTGTGAGATGTCCTTTCTCTCATACGAATTTCAAATGCATTAATAAAATCTTAAAATATTAGCAATATATCCCTTGTATTTGATACATTTTTAATACACTACTTTTTATTAAGTAAATTTTATATGGATTCATTGAATATGAAGTGTAGATTTTATATGAATTTTACCTAATAATAAAAAGTATGTTGAAAAAGTAGACCTATGGCATGTTTCTTTGGTAGAACAGTGTCTCAAGTAAATAATTTTAAGAAAGGAATATATATATTCAAAAAATTAAATTTGCTTGATGCAATTTGAAAATCCTAATGCATTTTTTCTATCCAAAATGATTAAATTGAAATTGTAGCACTAGAGATGAGATTTTGAAAAAATAAAATAAAAAAATCCTTTATCTCTAGTCACCTCCACACAGGTAGAAAGTCATAATTTCCTGCCTTTACCTACCCTAATTTCCTTTCTTGATATCTTATAAATTCCCTTTTTTTTGAAAAAAAAAATAAATTCCTTGAAAGTCTTTCTTTCTCCTTTCTATTTTTATCCGTTACATCTACAGTCACCAAAAAGCATTATTACTACCATCTTTTTCATTAGTACCATGATCAAGCTTCACATGACACCTAAATATTAAAAACCTTAACCTGATTTTATAGTTGTCAAATTCATTTGTCTAAATAATTACCCAAACATAATTTTACAAACAAGTGGAATTGAGTCACTGTAATTCAATTTCTTTGTATTTTAAATTCTTGAAATTAAAAAAATCTCCAATTCTCCTCCAACACTAAAACAAATGAAATGTTATTTTTTAAAGAGAAAAAGTACATATACAGTAGTGACACTGACACTAGTAGGAAAACCCTTCTGTGTTGAAACTTCAAAACCCTTAAACTATAGTCACATTAACAATAACACTCAATGAAGAAAGAAGGAATTGATGTGATGGAGAATACTGCAAAGGGTGAAGATGAATGCCGAAAGCAAGCAGAGCAGAACCACTAAAAGAGCAAGCATGTTTTTATTGAATTGACCCCTAGAATTGTTGCTATTCTATTGGATCAAATTTGATATTGTAGTTTTCTATCTTTTCTTTATAATATCAAGGTTTTATTTAACTTATATTCTTATGCATGAATTCACTTCCCTTTTATTCACTTTGCATTTTGCTTCATTTTTCATTAGTATAGAGTAGGTTGAAGGAAATTCCCATGAGTTTCTGAACTTACTTACACCTGCTATAAACTACACATTGGATGATTAGGTCTGTTTTAAATCATCTTCAATAAATACCTGAGTAAAGGAATAAGAAAAATTATTAAAAATTTAAGATACCATACAAGATTTTTAAATATATATATCTTACATAAATGTACAAAATATGATATGTGCATCGATAACTTCTCTTTAATACATAATTATATTGGTGGGTGGTGATCATAATTAAAAAAAAAAAAAAAAACTTGTGATCATAAAAGAAAAATTATAGTTACATACCTTTCCCTTACCCATATTAGAATGTACTCTTTTAATTTTTATTTTTTACACTTTACAATTTTATTTTGTTCATTTTTTATTGTCATTTTATAAAATTAATCAATTGTTAATATATTTTATTTTACAAATTTTACCTTTAAAAATTAATGTTGTTTGTTAAAGGATAATAAATGAGATAAATATAGACGAATAGTATAATAAAAAGGTTATTTTTTTTATAAAATCTAGAATATCAATTATTTTCTTAATTCATATACAAAATCTTAAATGTCAAACAAAAAAGAAAGAAAGAAGTATTCTTTTCCCAATCAACATAACACAAAATTACATATTTTTCCTAGGCCATGTCAAAATGTCTCAAAAAGTGTAATTAATCCTATTCAAAAGAAGCTTTGAGTTTGTATAATTTCATAATATTTACCATTGCTTGAAAGATTTAGAGGAAAAGAATAACTGTATTGAAATTTTATTTAATTTTAGTCTTATTCAAAATATTGGTACTGAATTTCAAATGTTTCAATAGACAATTTTTTTAAAAAAGAAAAATGTAAGAATTGGAGTTTATATGCTTCTTATAAACTTGTGTTTAGACGTATTGTATGCATATCAATCGGTATGAGATACGAATGCTATGTAAATTTTGAAATATTGATACTTCACAGGAAATTGATAAAAGCATTCCTGTTGCATTGTTTGTTTATTGCAAATTTATTAATATTGTTAACCCCTGATATTAAATTTATTGTAGATTGGATTTAGATTTTTTCTTACTAAACAAAGTTAAATGAAGTCACATGAATGATTCAACGTGTAGTAATTTTTCCATAAAGAAATCCAAATTTATTTTTCTTTATAGATTGATTGCTTATAGACAGCAAGCTAATGATGCGATGCAGCGACAGGTTCACAATAATGACTGCATTGTACATATCTAGGTGAAGAGAAACAACAAAGCAAATTGAGTTAAAGGGTGTTGAAAATGAAAATACTATATTCTTTTAGCCACATATTAAGTCAATACGATTCTCATATTTAACAAAGTGCAAAATTAACAGCGGTGAAGTAATGGGTGTGTTTTGTTTTTGTATGAAACACACCTCAACTTGAAATTTTATAGTGACTAAGGAGTTGACTTGATTTCTGGTAGGATTAGGTCTCTTTAGGGGATTTAGTGGTTCGTGTGAATGATAGGTAGCAATCATATTCAATCTAATCCGAAGTTATGTTTTACCTTCCTAGTTACTACTAGACATCATTTGGGGAGAAAAGGACTGGTTTGATTCCCATTCATGCCTCTGCTTTAGGCACTCATTATTCCTTTTGGTCATAGTCCATGCTTTATGATGTCCATTGTGATTTAATTTCAGCTTATGTAGATGGATTTTTGTCAGTGGCTTTTATGAGGCTTCTAGAAGTGAACATGTTTTTCTCGACAACCAATGTACTAATATATACAACAACAACAACAAAAATCACAACTTCTTAAGATAACCCAAATTCCTAATAATTTCCCTCAGGGTGGTATACATCTTGAAATTAAATGTGTATATTTTTACTACTTAAAATAATTAATCAATTAACACGCACACACAAAATCAATCATCTAACTCCGAGCTTTATCTATGAATGAATTCAATGGTTTGAGAATCTAGTTTCATCAATTATGTATGTACTCAATTGTGTCTACATGTGCATATGTGTTGAAGAGAAAGGAGAGTGTGGGGCTCATGGGACCTCATAAATGTTCATCAGGTATGTATGCAGTACCAAAAGAGAATATAACATATTTTGCAAAGCTACAGAAGTCAAACATAGGAAAACAGCAGTGTGCAAAGATGGGGCCATAATGACCCGATTTTTTTTTAAAGTATTGGCCTCACCCAAATTTCTAAAACCAGGGTCCGATTGAATTATGACCATAATTACCTTGTTTCCTTTCTTTGGTCCATAATTACTTTATTACTTTTACTCTCTAAGTTTCCTTCATTTGGCCAAACTTGATAGCGGTTGTCATTATGGCATATTTCAAGAGGAAGGCACTGATTTCCTTATATATATCAACACCCTTTTTGTTTCTCCTTCTCAGCATCAGCAATGGATGGAAGAGAAAGCTCAAAGATACAGCAGCAACTACAACCCTTTGGAGAACGTTACACTTCATCATATTTTTCCTACCCTTCCTTCACCTTCTTTACTCCAAATGATCACACCCATTCAAGCAAATTTTGTCCAATGCTTTCTACCATGGAATTCAATGAGCTAAACAATGCAAGGGTTGATGTTGACACAGGCAACTCCAATTCCTTTACACCAAGTGAAGATTCATGTGATGCCCCTAGGGGACATTCTTGTGCCAAGTCAGAGAGAGACTCGTCCAGTGAATTAGGTGGTGATGCATCAGATGAAGAAGGAGTGAATTTGGATGAGTCGCTGCTTGATGGAAAAACAAAGAAGAAAATTGAGATATTGGCTGCAATGGTTGGAGTTGAAACAACTGATCCAGCCATTGTGCTGAATGAAGTAGTGAGAGTTCTCAAGGTCTTGAAAAGGATAGATCAGTATTAGTTAAGTGCCTAAACAAATCTAAGAATTTTAGTTCTCCTGTGATGGCCTGTTGAAATGTGACTTCTGTCTGTAATTTCTCTATTCCTTCTGATGTCTTTGAAGCTAACACCTAAATTTGAGCTTGAGAAATTTTCAACTGGTTCTTTCAACTTTTTATTTTTAGTTTTGTTTAGATAAAATTTTGGATCTTCAAAGAAATCTCTATTTTTTTCAGTTGTCCCCCTTTTTAATTTTTTCAATCTATTTTTTAAAAGAATATTTTCATATGATTCTTTTATTAGTAATCTATTAATATGTTATTTGTTTTTATAGCATTCAAGTCGATTTATATAATTTGAGTCAAATATGACATGAACAAGATGTGTGGTTAAACATTTTTTATATTTTTTAATAAAATTTTAGATTTATAAATTTAAAAATTTTGATATTGAGATTTATATACGTGAAAAAAATCATAAAATAATCGGAGGACCAAAGTCTTATTTAAACTTTCAACTAGTTAACACAAAAATATTTTATCATAGGTGGGAGTTTGACAATTTAAAATCACAACTTCTTAAAAGGTTTTCACACGCAATGGCAGAAAAAAAAATATTTGGAAGGGGTTTTGGTGGTCATGATATCAATATAATCTTATTTGATATAATTAAATTAGAATAAAAATAAAAGAAAATGGACGTATAATTTTTTTTTAACTAAAATGACTTAACGTTTTTATTGACATACATATATAAGTAACATTACCATTTTGACTAATCCATTGATTGTCAGGCTATGCAGCATTACTCAATTTTAAGAAGTGTTAGTGTCTTAAAAGTGAACATGAAATAGAAAATTATTGGCAGGGCAGTTACTTTATACATATATATATAAAGTAAAGTATACCCTGTCTTCTGAAATACATCTATCACTTAGGATGTGTTAAATGTGACATAACAAACCTTAAATTTTGGGTGAATATACGAGTTCGTTAGAGTCCATATCCAGACTTGGGTGGAGGATTTAACTCCTCTTAAATAAAATGTGCAAATTGAGAAAATAAGAACTTATCAACTATTAAGTTAATTCTATTTATAAAATAAATTTAAAATCAACGGTACTCACTTTCTCACTTTAATATTTCACTACTTTAAAAGAGCTAAATTATTATATTGCTAACCCATCATAATAACTGGTATTTAGGTTTCATGTTCAGTTGCAGTATCCTTAACCAAATGATTTGTGAACTAGTCATTCACAATCTAACGGCCAACAAGTTTTATTTAATTTTTTCTTTTAGAATAAAAAATTAGGTATTGTCCCTGTTTCAATTCACGTCTAGGACATTATTCAAGGCCTCTTCATATTCCTCATCAACACTAAACGAAGTTAGTGCACTTTACAATGCACTTTTGTAGACTATATTTTATTTTTTTTCTGTGAACCAACGGAGGGTTAAACGAGAATTCAAACAAGCACTCTATCCACAGAATGTTCGAAGATATTTACAAAATAACTAGTAAGAAAAGATTGATGAAGAAAATATTGAACTTAAACAATACAAATAAACGAATAATTAATTCCTGTAATGCATAATTTCATTTAAACAATATTTTAAACATAAATGTTGTGTATAAATTAAAAAAGAACTCCTTTAAAAGAATTAATCCCACCATGTCATAAATATTTTTTATTCAAACAATTACTTTTTCATAAAAGACACTTATAATCTAAGTTTAAAAAAAAAAAAAAAAAACCTAAACTATACGAGGAAAATGCTTCGACTTTTCCCACCCAAAACATGCTAGTCTAACAAAAACGTTATCACGAAAGCTTCTATTAAAAAACGATGATATAAAAATTAACGACGCACTTGACTAGTTGGTGCCCTTTACAATCATGTGCTTTTCATGTTAAACGGCGCTCTCATGCTAGTATGCTACATCTGTGCCCCCATACTTAACAGAAAACCATTAAATCCACAAGCATTCATGCATTTAACAAATAGTAAATTTGTGATTGTTTGGACTCATTATACATCTGCCTGTGTCTTCACACTTTTCCCATATGTGATGAACACTGCACTCTCCTAATCAAATTAGTCAGGTGGACCTCATTGATGCGGTTTTCTTGTTTTCAAGCAAAATTTCCCATTTACTTCATTCCTTGGATAAGGATTGGAAACACCAACATTGTACCATAGATGGGAATTCAAAATCCTCATGTTTATGTTTTACATGGTTTTTGTTTGTCATTCATACCAAATAAGATATTGAATTTGGAATACTTGTCTCTAGGTATCTACTATGGTACTGCGAAAATGCTAGCTCACAAAATACCTCTAAAGATTGTTTGCGTTGCTTCTGTTCACTACATGCAGTCCATCTGACATTATCTGTAGCCAGACAAAAATGTAAAACATGATATACATATCAGTTGAAAAAACCAATGCTCATCTGAAGCAAGAACCATGAAATTAATTGGTAACCTTGCCAAACAAGGCACCAAATATGGAAGTTAGTCTTCATTCAGATCTTTTTTTTCATATATTTTCTTTCCTTTTAAAGACCTACCCATAATCAGCGGCAAACGCAAGTCATGTCCATCAACTGAAAAATAAATTATCTACTCTACAGAAATGTTGGTTAGAATCATACAAATCATAGATAGATCTTCGGAGATCTTTGCTAACCAACAACCATGTCAAAAGCAATTCTCATGTCAAGTTTGTCACAAAGCTGAAGTACTTCCAAAGTGCCATAGCAATCCAATCTGTATGAAGAGGTATGTTCCAGTTGATAATGACATTCTTATAAATACCAATTGTCAGTCATATTTCATCCTTCAAACAATATAGGTCGAAAAAAGAAATCCTGCAAAAGAGAAAGTGCGAACTGATAATTAAGCTGATCATTTGCAAATAGTTTTATCACATGAACGTCAAATATACAGCAAATTTATCCAAACCTTGAACTACATTGGAAATAAAACCAGATTGTTTTCATTCATTCCAAGAATGACACTACAAGTTAATCTGGCTGACCATCAAATTTGAGCTACCTACAAGTAAAAAAATGCTACTTAAGCATAAAAATTTTAAAAGTCAATATGTTGATAAAATCAAAAGTTAACCTAGAGCAGCAAATGTTTGATTGTTCCAAGGTAATTGTATAAAATTCAAAAATTGACACTAGCAGAACATCGAAGATTTTTCCTTAAATGACATTAAGATTTAGACCAAGATGGAAAAAACACAGATATCAATAATCAACTGACCTCAGCCTAGCATACCACCACACAATCATATGCCTGGAAGTATTAAATAAATGTAACCAACTAATATTGATGTTTATTAAGAAACCATTATTTCAGGAATCATCTTGCGAAACCTCTGCATCTCACTCAATACAATTATATTCTCTGCAAACATGATCACATTATCGTTAATAGGAATTGTAACTTACCATCATCAATGATCTGAAAGCGACAGAAGTAAAAACGCCAAATAATTAATAAAATATTTATGAGAAAACTCTTTCAGTTTAGCTTTCCCATGTTCAAAGAATTTTTATTTATGGAAGCTTCAAAACATGGGCAATAAAACTGCACGAGCACTGTACAGGCAGGGAAGATAGCATAACCAGGTGAAAATATATGACCAATAAAGTCAACAACTAAGATGAAATATATTTTAACAGAAACAACTGATAATTCACCTGCAATTCATAATATTGTCAATCAATTTAAACCAAACTCTGTCACCACATATCATATGGCACAATGATAATTATCATCAAGTAACAAAAAGGGAAAATGAAGCTACATTCACACATTAATTTTACATAAAAACATGGATACACAAGATTGCCGTGTGCCACATTTGAAATCTATCTACAGCATAGCAGCCAAGCCTGGGTAGTCTGTAATTTATACCAAACAATCGTTTGTAGTCACCTTAGGAAAAAAGCAACACAAGATGGCCTCAAAAGTTGAGCTATGAAATTTATCAACCTTGCAGCACATTTGCAGTCTCCATGTATCACTTGAAAATTCTGGACCAAAAATATAAATGTTGATGCAAGCAATACCCATGAATTTGCAGCTTCATGTATGTATGTAAACAAGGACATCTTCTTTGATCAGATTCAAAGCTGGAAATACAGTGTAATATAAACAGTCAATGATAGGAGTGGGGCATAGAACAATAACACCTGCTGCAACACATTCATTATGAATAGAAAACTACCATATTGAGCGTTCATTTGGCAGAAGATATGCGCTGCAGAGATGAAATCCAACTACTTGAAGGGCCGATTTTACTACTTCCTTGCCCATGTCCATGGTTGGCAGCTTCAGTGGACAAGGCAGGTTTCAAGGAGTTTCTTTTTGAGGCACCAGTTAAAGTGTACGAGGCAGAGGGTATATTTGCTTCACTAAAAATCTACGAGAAAATAAATAAATTAAATCATGTGTTAAACACTTAAGTCATAATTTTGAAATAAAATAGTGCACAACCAATGACTTATGACTTCGATGTCACAAAACAGTCATAACAAGAATTCATAAATATTTAATTAAAAGATGGCTTACATTCTTGTCAAGAGGATTTTCAGAACCCAAATTTTTACCCACTGGTGATTTAAACTGAATTTTAACACCAGAACCAGTAGCATTACTCGATTTAATGCGCTCTGCTGAGACATCCCCTGAATAAGCATTAATACCAATCAATTAGTAATCATGAACAAGACATACATTTATGCAAAACAACAAATGATATAACTAATTTGAGATGCACCAACCATGATGGTGGTCAACATCCATGGGCATTGCACGACTATTGCTTGCTCCAGGGACCGGCTGCAATATGACAAAAATTTGTATTGTAAGCATGGAAAGACTCAAACCCCTATATTTGTAAAGCAAATAAACTTACAGATATGTGAGGCTGAACTCTGTTCTTTTGTGCCTGTTGGTACTTTAAAATAGTCCAGTCAAATACATAATCGAATTCATAACCTGTCACAGTCACATACCAATAAGGGAAAAATAGAGCAGGGGCTTTACATACGTGTAGATATCAAAACAAAGATAAACATTGCTAACTACACCACAATTGAACATGAATTTTGCCCAGTGAAAGAGTGCGCGTCAATAAAAACCATACTTCAATATTTCTTCATCGTTTGATCTTTGAACATGGCTAGTGTTGTTTAGTGCACCACACTAAGTATGTATGTACAATATATAAATTTCAGAGTTATGTCAAGTCCTACTGTCCTACAATATTAGGAAATATTAGACTATTGTATAAACTATTTATCTTCTAAAGAAGCTGTCTAAGGAAGGCAAGTTACCCATTCACCCTTTTTCTTATCTAAGAAAAATCACTTCCTTACTTTTGACATGCTCTGTTACTAAACAAGACATCTTGTTGAATCCCAACTTTCAGTTATAACTTCCACATCCAAGTACTATTTTACAAGATATATAAATACAATTCTGCAAGTTATTCAATTCCATATTATTCAAGAAATTATCAAAATAATCACCTTTCCGAGAAAATAGGTCCCGAAATAGGCGCTTCAAGAATCCATAATCAGGTCGCTGATCAAAGGTTAGCGAGTGGCAGTAATGAAAGTACGAAGCAAACTCTACAGGGTGAGATTTGCATAACACCTATGGAAAATTACAAACAAATAAGAACAGTGATCAAAACCCATCACATAAGGTAAATGTCCAAACCCTTACCTCAATAGGAGTTGATACTTTCTTCTCACATATTTTATCATACTTCTGCTTCTTTGTTGCAGCCTTTAGGTTTTGCCAAGGAAGGCTAAACACAAATATTCAGTCATTTAAAAGTTAGCAGATTTCATTATATTGCTCTCAATAGATATATGCAGAAACAAAGCATCTAGAGAAGAATGATGTCATACCTTCCTCTGAGGAAGTACAGAAGCACATACCCTAGTGACTCCAAATCATCCCGACGACTTTGCTCTACAAATAAGATAGATAATGAACATGTAGAAAATAATTGTATTTTATTTGGTGTGAAGGGCTTAAATAACTTCTGACTTACCAATCCCAAGATGAGTGTTACAGCTAGCATAACGTGCAGTTCCTGTTAAGTTTTTATTCTCCCTGTGCAGTACAATTTGTAACTATAAATTTTGGCATATTTTCATGGGAATGAGAAGAGAAGAGAAGAATCACAGAAATCCTCACCAAAATTGAAAAACGGATTCAGTGAAAAATTAAAAGATGCAAACCTCACACCCAAAAGGGAAAAGGGGAAAGAGGGGAGGATGAACTGAGTCAATGGAATGCTATGTTAATAAGAAGGTAGAAACCTGTAAGGGATGTGGCGATTGGTTGTGGAGTCCCGATATCGTTTTGCAAGCCCAAAATCAATTATGTAAACCTGACAAGTACAAGCCAATTACACATATACAGCACGTTGATGTCAACAAATAGATGAAGGAATGACATGGCGAATCAACTGTAGATGAAGGGAAACTGCAACAAAGGGTAGTCACCTGGTTTGCCTTCCGACCAAGTCCCATGAGAAAGTTATCAGGTTTTATATCCCTATGTAGGAATCCTTTAGAATGCACATATTCTATTCTTGTCATCTGCACAAAATAAAAACAAAATGAAAAACTCAACATCAAATGCACGCTTCACTCACGTGGCATCACAACACATAACAAAATTTACAACACTGCGACACTGACAAATTTTCCAGCAAGACTAAATAACAGAGCAAGGCTAAGAAAGTGGGACTTAAAGAGCCAAGAGGGAAGGGGTTTTACTTTCTTCTGAGCTGGTTCCATTAAAAAAATTGCACGGGACAAGGTAAAATCCCAAATTTCCGAAATAATTATTATAATCACACTAAGCATTGGGTGGTTACCATTTGATCAGCCAACATCAATACGGTTTTGAGGGAGAACTTTCTTCCACAGTATACAAAAAGATCCTCAAGACTAGGCCCCAGCAAATCCATAACAAGCACATTATCCTCCCCATCTACACCACACCATTTTATGCTCGGAATGCCACCTGCATTAAAAAAAAATTCAAAATTTTCAAACCTCGCCAACTTCCTAACACCAACTCAATCCCTCACACACAATCCCAATAATCAATTACGAAAAATTAAAAGGAAAATTAGCAAAAGTTTTTAGAAAAAGAAAAACAGCATACTTCCTCCTTGAAGAATATTGTAAAGCTTGGCTTCATAAAGCAATTGCGGATGCTTCGTTTTACCGTTCTCCTGCAACACCACACCACCAAAAAAATCACAAATCAAATGGACAAAGAATATGAATCCGCAACAATCAAACATAATCCGCAAAGCAATAATGAAACAGACAAGTAAATGAAGCTGAAATTATACTAATTAATTTTCATTAAAAAGAGTAGGAGTAGGTAGCAGCATACGATCTTGACGGCGACGATCTCGAAGGTATCGATATGCGTGGCTGAGGAATCGAATTGAATCGCAATCAGAACACAACAATGAAAATTAAGAAAAATGGAGAGAGAGAGAGAGAGAGAGAGAGAAGAGAGAGAGAGACCGAGGTAGATTTCACCGAAGGATCCACTTCCGATCTTGCGACCTAGCTTGTACTTGGCGCCGATGATGCGCTCCATGGCTCTTCTACACCAAAACCCTATCAACTGCCACAACAATACAAATGCTTCGATCTCAGAGCAATAACACCCAAACCACTGGTTTTAGGAGAGAAGAGAACAAACAAATATGCACTCAGGGCTATTATTGTCCTTTCACTTCTTTCTCCATTTCTTAGCTCTTTCCTTTTCCCGTCTAGCTCCAGGCTCCGCCTACAAATGGATCCGTGTCCGGGTTCGTGGGTCGGTTCTCTCAACTTTACCCACCTCCACCGAGACAAAAAATAATAATAATAATTCAACGCTAATTAAACTATACTTTTGTGGATAATATCAACAGATTTATTAACATTATCTTTTAGTTTTAATTCTATGATTTTTAGATTGTATTTAGAAATACATGATTAAATATTAATAAGTAATATTTTTTATTAAAAATCATAGTATTTAATATTATTATATTAAATTATAAGTTTTTTATAAAAATAATAATTATATATAAATTTTTATTCCACATATATATCTATATGTTATAAAATTTATTGGTCTTAGAGAGTCATTTAACTGAATCGTAAAATTTTTTATAAAGTATTTAATATAGATATTTATTAGAATTTAAACTTGAAATGATGCATCTGTGAGTTTAATTCACGTGCTAGTGATATAAAATTAATTAATTTTAAGAATTTTAAAATAATAAATAATTTATTTAAATATATTTTTAATTCAGGGAAAAATGTAGACATAATTTTAGCAAAAAATTAAGAGTTGGAATTACGATGATATCAACTTCAATATGACTATTTATAACCAAAAAAAATATTATCAATATACTTTTTGTTTAAATATGTTATTTTATATATTTTAGTGATTAATTTTAAAAAAATTAAACTATTTATCCCATAAATTAATTATTTTTTAAATGTTGTTTTAACATTTTTAAACCATATCAATTAAAGATTGTGTCAGTAGAATTCTTTTTTATAAAATTCTCATGCTTTGTATTTATTTTTAATGAATATATTTTGATTAAAATTTTGCTAAGAAAAAAATCTAATGACAAAAATTAGTATACGGAATCAAAATAGAATTTTAACAGGTATCCTCTCGAAAAAAAAATATATAGATAACTTTTAATTTTATCATAATAATAAAAGTTAGTATAATGTAATTAATGACTTTCTATTTCGCAGTTTCGCTTACAATTTCTTTGCACCATGGAACCATCTTTGTTATCTTTTGTTTAAGAATTAATGTATCTGAATAATTGTTTAATTATTATTTACTAAAATTTTTTAAATGGTAATTTATGTTATAAATTTAACAATAAAATTTAGTAAAATAAACTAAAAAATAATTTATTTTGATAAAAAAAAATACTAAAATTTTATAAAAATAAGTTTAAAACACCCTTTTTTATATATAAATTATTGGTAAGCTCAAGGAATAAAACTCCAAATTTGTTAATTAGTTATAGAAATCAGAGGAAGCATTGCTTTTTGGCAGAGAGTATGTTATTTGTCTACTGCTACTTGTTCTAATTTTTGTAGAGATTCCTTTAATCATGACTCCAAAGCTTGGTTAGATTGTACACGTGATTTTTAAGATACTTGTTAGCATTTTTTTTTATCAGATTCAGGGCACATGAATTATAGTATTTTAAGATTGCACTTGACAGCGACTAATGCCCAGTTTGATCACTGCAGAATTTTTCCAACACACATTGAAAACCAAGTAGCAAGTGTTTGAATTGTTAAAAATCCTAAAATATAAATATGATGTAAAAATTATAATTAGTAGTGTTGAAATAATCATGAATTTAAATCTACTGTAACTTGTTTATGAAGCCTTATAAAATTATAATTACTGTAATTGTAATTAGTAGCAAGTGTTTGAGTGAAAGTTATAAGACAAGATTTTGCTCAAATCTTGGCTTAAGGTTTCTTCATTAAGAATTTAATCACATTTAATAAATCATTAATGAATTTTACCTTATAAGAAACAAAAATTTAAAATAGTGTTTTGCTATCAATATCAACGAAAAAATTTTCATATAAACTCTGGTGAATTATTAATTTACTCTTTCATGGATAAGATAACATTGGAAGAACCCTTGAGCATGGAATGAAGATCAAAATAACTGAATTGGAATACACAAACCACTAATGTTACTCAGTTCTTGGGAAACAAGAATGAAATCACAAAGATTGAAATACAAATTAACAAATGGAACAATGCAGTAAAAAGAAAAAATGATTGTTTCAGCTTGCTTGCCTTCATCATGTCATGTTTAGAATTGTGCCTTGAAACATTCAGGAGGCATCTGTCCATTGAATCTTTTGGTATCTTTGCAATAATCATATATCATGTAATTATTTCTGACCCAATTCAACTGACCCAACTGGGCATAACTCAATTGCTTGTATGTCGGAGAAGTCCACCAATTTGCATTGATATTTAAGGCACATTGGCTAATGCTGGCTGCTCCATTCCACTTGCAAGCCCTTGCTCTAAAGTTATTCAATCTTGCAGTGAAAGGTGCACAAGTCCAATTGGTCTTGACAAGCCCACCTCTTGTGGCCCAGTTATCTGCATTCCATAGGCTGGTATAAACCCTCATTCCTTGTTTGTTTGGGTAAGCAATGCCCTCATTTTCATAGTTGCGGAACACCCTAATTGGTATACTATCAATATACCACCTGAGGTAACAAATTAATGACATAGATCATAATGCAATTAGAAAGGTATAACCTCTTCTTTGTAAAATGAATAATGAACAATGAATAAATCTCCTTAAAGCATCCATCATTTTCATTCTCTCTTTTTAAAATCCTCACTTTTTAGGCTAAACTTCAAAGGAGATTTTTCACTTTAATCATTTTTTGTAAAAAATATCAATGAAATAGAAAAAGATTATAGTAAATGACTTTTTTAAAGTAAAAGTCTAAAATATTGACACTTACTATATCTTATGGATTAAAATGAGAGTTTTTTCAATGGATACTTAATTTTGTGCTGGCAGTGTTTACTAGTTTATCAACTTACACAACTTCTGTGGGATTCCAGTGAATGGTGTAATTGTGAAAATCAGCAGTTGGGTCAAACCAAAGGTAAAATTGTTGCTCCCTGCTTCCATTTCCTTGTGTATATATGTTTGTATGGATAATGTATGGTTGTCCTGTAATGTTGCCCAAGAACTCAAAATCTATCTCATCATGCTGGCTTCCTGTAGAGGATAGCTGCACACATTTGTGCCATGAAGCATTAGCACTTAACCATTTGTAAAATCTATATACTATTAATTTCACTTTAATTACTGATAGTTCTGAAGTTCTACCATATAATCATTATTGCTATTGTTGTTGTTTAATTATTAGACCTTTAGCTTAGTGAACTTACATAGTATGCTGTCACTGTTCCTGCAGAATTACCAGGCACCAGCTTGATTAGAGATTCAATACTTCCAAACAAGAATGCTCTCTTTGTTTGAGCTGCGGATCCTGAAATTCAAAAGCAACACAAAATATTTCCAGTTAAAAAATATAGAGGAATTCATGTAGCTATTTTTTATTACTATTGTTAACACAATGTTTAGATTGGTTACAAATCTTGTCTAAAACTGCTGCATGGATAGAGCAGTGATTAATTTTATCTCTATTTCTCTGATATATTTATTTATAGTTGAAAGCAATTGGATTAGATCATTATAGCCTTTCATTTCTAAGACTAATCAATTTCAACATGTTAAAAAAGCAACATGCTTGCAGTTTCATATTATTTTCTTGATCATAGATGCAACTCTTTAATTTCTACTGCCAAAGATATATATATATATATATATATATATATATATATATATGTTGAAATAATTTAAATTGGATGCAAGCATGGATTTTTTACCTGATGTTTGATCCAACACAAGCTGAAGATCTTCACCCTGCATTAATGCATGTTGAGAACCCCAAGTGATGTACATGCTTTTGGAAATGGTGGCATCTATGATCCCAGGTGAGACTGCAAAGAGGAACAAAGCTACCAACAAAATTTCAAATTTTGCCATGCTAACACCCATTAATAACTTCTGCTTCTGTTTGATGTTCTATTGATTGAAAACTTGAATGCTTTATATTCATGTTCGTGATGTCTTTATATAGCAGAAGCTATGTGACATTATATTTGAAATATTTAACTGATTTCAAAGTATATTGACCTTTTCATAGGATTTGACTTTATGAAATTATTTTTAAGAAGGGAGAGCCAAAAGAATTTATGTCAGTTATCACAAATAAGTTTGACAAGCAACAAGTAAAATCTGGGCACTTCTGTTTTCCTTTATTTCCTGGGTCTTGGGGCAATTTTTTAATAAACATTAAGTGAATATTTTTTTGGTGAAAAAACACTAAATATACACGATTAAATGCTTCACATTATTTTTAATGTTTTTTTATATAATAATATTTTGTTTTCAATACAAATATTTCTTTTCTTTAACAAATAGCCTTAAGTCATTGTTTAATATTTATTTTTTTTATTTATAGATCTTCTATTATATATATGTTTCATAGACACAAGCTATGAAGTTAAATGTAAAATATATATTATTTGACATTTAGTATAGTATATTTAATAATTTTCGTTTTATGTATTTACGAGTATACAATATAAAACTCATTTATTTTTTAATAGTGTTAATATCAATTTTTGAGATTAAATATTAAAACTATTGAGTTTTTATTAAAAATATAAACGTGAAACCACTTTATTTTGTACTAAAAATTTCTTATTTTTAAATATTTAAAATAATTTCAAAGAATAATAGTAACAGAGTTGTTATAAAATTGTAGCAATTGAACATTAATAATATTAAATGCTGTTTTTTTTTTTAAAATTACTTTAATTTTTTAATCAATGTGTTGTGGTTACTTGTTATATTTTTGTGAAAAATGTTACATAGCTGGAACGCGGAGAGAGTAGAATGTCGTGCATAGGACTATGAAGCTATTGTGGAGTCATTACCAAAACGAATAAGAGAATCCTAATTGTGTGGTCGTGCAAGCCTGAATGAGGAATTAACATATTCTTTAATAAAATAAAAATTTAGTCTCTATGTATAAGACAGAATATATGTTTTTTTCATCCTTACATAAAAATATAGTTATGATTTTTTTTGCATTTATTAAAGTTACCATGATATTATTAAATGTTTATTGAATTGGTAAATGTTATATGATGGTAAGAATTAACTCTACAAAAGTTTGGTAATTTACAAACAATAATACATCATTTTTTTTTAATGTAAAGACCAAAATAAAAAAACAACATCAAGCATCAAGAACAAAATAAAGAATTTATATTTGTATTGGCCACATTGCTTTGGGCTGACTTTAACTAACAACGACATCAACGACATTCCTGTTAAAAACTAACAACATTATTTACTGGGTGAAGATATATATATATATATATATATATATATGTGTATTCAAAAAGGATTAGAATAAAAAAAAAAAAAACTAAAGGAAAAAGACATTGACAAACTAAGAGCATGTTTGTTTTTTAGTTTTTAAAAATAAAATATAGTACAAATTTATACTATATTTTATTTTTAAAAACTAAAAACTCTTTTTAAAATAGAAAACAAATATACACTAAAAGTTTACATTTTGAGAGACTAATTTGTTGTTAGAACATAGCCACACTGAAGTATAGGTGTAAAGGAATTGTAGGAGATTTAAGTATTTATTTTTAAGTTTAAGCTGAAAGAAAATAAACACAAAATTGATTGTAAAGTTAATACTTTTAAACAATTAAAATGAATAATTTTTCTTATACCTGATAAGTTTGATGGTAGAATTTCTAAAATTAATTATTGTGCATGAACTAAAATAATATAACTTTTATAAAATAAAAAGTGTGATCATGATACCATCATTATTCTCTTTCAATATTTGTACATAAAAAATGAAGAATTTCAAAATACTACAACAAAATTTCTTAAAAACTGTACATGTAATCCTAAAACTCAGTTAGTAAACCTACGCAATGTGCACCCACATTCCCTTGCTAGGCACCCCATGATGGACAACGAAGAGCAAGTAATATCCTGGAGGAGCAACCTCACCAAATGGTGGTGCTCTCGATCTAACCTTGTAAATTCCTTTGGACTTTTGAACAATTCTCATGGTCTCAAGGACTACAAGCCTTTGATTCATAGATACCCCATGAGTAGTGAAGGGTGGAAAATACATGGTGACCTTAATATCATCCTTGGTCAACACATGATCTCCATCTTGTATTGAGAATTCTATCCCAACTTTGCTACCATATATTAATTTCTTCATTGAAAACTGCTCAATAATATTGGGTCGATACTTGTCTAGATTTTGGTCCAGGTAAGGAGGAGAAAAAGCTTCAACCCTGGTCTCAGTTGGGAACTTATCCGTGTCTTTGTAAGTATTATGAGTGTTGCTACCAGCAACCCATATTTTGCCACTAGGAAGCACTGCTGAGGATGAGTGGTACATTCTAGCTATCATAGAAGGCTTTAACACCCTAAACCTTTGACCCTTAGCCTTTTCTGGGCTATACAACACTGGAGTGAAATTAGGTACCTCAGCATCCCACCATGCAGCTGTGCCATTTTGTGCACCATTGATGAACAAGAGTTGTCCATTAGGGAGTATAAGAACATCACCCATGGTTCTCCTTGAAGGCATCTTTTCAGTGTTCCATGTAGGGTTAGGGTCCGTAATGATCATCCTATTGCAATCTTGAAGAGCTGGCACAAACACTTTTCTAGTCTCAGCTAAATTAAAAGCATCATAAGTGTTACCACCGCATACAATGACCTCTGCCTTGATGGTAGCACCATTGCCATTGGTGCCATCAAGTTTGATAGGGAGGAGAGCAGACATGCCTGAAGCTGGGTAGTTTCTAGAACCACCAGGTAAGACAGGGAAGGTTCGAACCACTTTGTTGGTGTTAGGGTTAAGGAGGAGAGAGCGATTGTTAGCAAAGATAAAGAGATTGCCATCTACTGAGAGATGGACAAAAGGGTAAAGATTATTTTCATCAATGTCTGAAGTTTCATAAAGAAATGGAAAAAAGTAATTTTTCCCACTAACTTGACCTTCCTTTGGAATGAACTCATAGCTAAAAGATTTGCGACCTCCTATCACAATAAAATCTCCATTGGGAAGAATTGCTTGAGTTCCATACCTACCATATAAAAGTAAAACGAAAAAACCAATAATGTATGATTAGTAAAAGAAAAGTAAAAAACAAAATAATACGAGTAAAGTGATTAATTATCTATGATATCATTATCATATATATGATTTATTTTTTATAAACATAAACAAAATTATCTCTTTGATTAATTTGATTGCTAATATTTTAGTTCCTTCACTTAACACATTTAGTATTTGATTGCTAATATTGTAGTTTCTTCATTTAAGGTAGAACTTAATAGACATAAAAAAAGATGAAAAATAACATAAATTCTATTTTGTGAAACTCAACACATTTAGTATTGGAACATGAAGTGGTAAAGTTAAAAAGAAATATTTATCTTTAATTTTAATATAATGAAAACAAACAAACAATAACATTCATGAGAGTGTGACGATTCATATGCATGTATACAAAAATGAGAAAAAAAAGTATCACATTTAATTTTAAAAGTGATAGACACATAAAGAGAAAGAATGAGATATACATATACAAATTATAAGGATTAAAAAAAATTAAGTGAAATTTATTAAAAAAATACATTTAGTATTGGTTATTTGATGTTCAAATTATTAATAAAAAGCTTAACAATATACTTAATTTTTGTAAATATAATTAAAGTAGATTTTTTAATTAGTTTTAAATTTTATAATTTTTTAAAAATATTTATATTATGGATGACACAACTATACTAATTAACCATATATATCATGGATAGCCGGGATCCGACGTTGATTTCCTATTTTTTTTATTTATTTAAATGTCAGCTCCATGTTTTGGGTGGCCCATCTGGTTAGTTCAGCTATCACTGCTGGAAGCCCCTGCGGTTGTTCGGCTGCGTACTCCCCGTTCGCGTATCTCACACTCCCCATCTTTTTTTTTTTTACAAGCATTTCAAAATGACATTTAATATACAAATTACAGCATATTATAAACTGTGATTTGAATTATTTAAAAGTTATAAAGGTTGAAATCAATTATTTGAAAAAAAATTAATTATATTTATGAAAAAAAGAATAGTAATGTTTAGTGGACAAATACCGTAATTACATACCATCTTTCCTCTAACAAT
Organism: Abrus precatorius; assembly: GCF_003935025.1. Taxonomy (NCBI): domain Eukaryota; kingdom Viridiplantae; phylum Streptophyta; class Magnoliopsida; order Fabales; family Fabaceae; genus Abrus; species Abrus precatorius. The sequence continues at coordinate 16,148,879 of NW_020874395.1, read as the reverse complement.
GTATTGTTATATTCCCTCCAATCACAGTTTTGGCAATGCCCACCAATGTATCTCATCGTTTTTGCTCCGACGAGGAAACCACCGGAACTCACGAGGGTGCCATCAGGTGCCAGTCCTCCACTTGAGCACCATGGATCTGCTACTACCTGCACCAAATGTTGTTGACATAATGCCATGCAATTAATCAATTTGTACCCTTTAATTTGAAAGTTTCATTAATGAAATCTCATTCTCTATCCGTTAAAACTCAGGTTTCCTTTAATATATCATTTTATTAAATGAAAATTTGACTGCTTATTAAATTTTCACTCTAATACTGCATCATATTAGCAAATACTTTTATTGAAAAAAAAAGTATATTATTGCATATCATAGAATGAGTATAATTTTATTGATTTAATGTTTAATATATTTTTTAAAATATTAAATTTAATCTTTAAAATTAAGCATAAATAATAAAAAATAATAAATTTTTATCAAAAATATTTATCAGAATACAAAATGTATTATATTTTAAAAAATTATTTTAAAATATTTAATATTAATTGTAAAGGATAAGATTAACAAATCATTCTTTTGGCTATTAGGATATATAAAAATTTGAAAGAAAGAAAGAAATATTAGAAAAATAATAAATATAATAAGTGATATGATATGTTAAAGAGTAAATCTTCACTTTAATCTTTGAAATATATTATGCTGTGAAAATTATTTTTTTACACTTATAATTTTAAATATTAATTTTTAGATTAAAAGTCATTAATTATTTTTTTCGTTAAAAAATATTAAAATATAATAATAAAATAATAATTTATCACGTTAAATGATATATTAAAATTTACTTTTAATATAAAATAATGTTATTTTAAAATTTTCCAAAAATAATTCAATTTTATCCTTATTTTAAAAAAAATTTAAGCTTTAACATGATCTTTTCATCTTGTACCTTTTTCTGTTTTATTTTATTTCGTGAGAAGATTATGCTATGACCTTTGACTCCAATAGTGAGAGTTATGGTATTCGAGATCTCCAAAACGAGATGAATTAGAAGGTAGAAGGTAGAAGTGAGGAGCATTATGGTGTTTGAAATTGTAGTTGGGAAGAGTGGTAAAGTTTTATTGGAGCTTTGGTAGCTTTTGAGATCCCAAAACACGATGGATGAAAAGGAATAAGGTATTAAGTAGTGAATACTATTATGGATGAGAAGTAGAAGAGTTACAAAAAAATTCCTTGCTAGAGTTGATATTTATGGCTATAAAAAAATCAAAACAAGTACTGTGGGTAAAATAAAAGAAGATAAAATAGAAGGAAAGAAGAGAAAATAATGTGAAACTTAGAAATTTCACAGGTTAAAGAAGAAATTAAATTACTTTTGAGATATCTTAAAACAACACTGTTTTATTTTTAAAATAAACTCTAATATATATTATTTAACGTGATAAATTATTATTTTGTTATTACATTTTAATAATTTTGTACGACAAAAGCAAAAATAATTGACGATTCTTACTTTTAACAACTTACATTTTAAATTATAAATATAAGTGACTAATTTGCATGTTATATTAAATTGTAGGGATTAAAGTGAAATTATTTTAGTGTTTATCAACCATAATTATTTTTTTAGAATGTTGAAAGGATATAAAGATGAGACGAACCTTGAGTGGCCTAACTTGATTTGTCTCAATATCATATTCCATTGAATGAGCAAAACAATCAAGTTTTTCTTGTCGAGTCTGGCCATCTATGTATGGAACACATGGTTCCCCTGGTGGATATTTCAGTCTAGAGACTCGGTAAACGGTGGCATCATAGACAATCATCTTGTTTGTGGGCATCAAATTGATTTGCATGGCGGATACACCAGAGTCCCGAGAAATCAAATCCCAATGCCCTAAGGAATTTGTTTCGAAATCAGGCTTGTCAGCATTGAGACCCTCAACAGCAACATTTTGGTCAACTCCTCCATAGATGGGAATTCTCTGTAAAGGAATCTTGTTTTTGTGTTTGGCATCCACAGCAATGAACAAGAACGTGAGAATCAAAAGAGCATTGTGCAAAAGAGCCATTGTTTTGTTGGGTAAAGGTGTTTGATGAGAAACCTGAAAGAGGGATATATATAATATATTGGACCAAACACACTTTTATTTTATGTATCCTTAGTTAGCTTTCTGTCTAATAAACCTTCACGTGGGCTTCAACATAGCCATTGGTTGGTTAAGGCATTTACAAAAATAGCAAATGGATTTTAGCCATGTTTACAAAAGACGGGCTTATAAACGGTAGCTAGGTAGCAGTTTTTGTGTTAAGGCATTTCTTTCCAACAAAAAATCCACCTTAGATAATTGTGGTAGCTAGATATATCATGAACTAATGACTATCCCAAAACTTCAAGCTTTTAGGCAAGGACTCAAACACTTTAGAGAAAGTGCTGTACAGTATGAATATGGAATTTGTACCTAATAATAATTCTCATGATTCACCCCATTAGGCTTAAAACATAGATAGTGCATGAGCGTAGTTAACATGTGCTGAAATTTAACTTTTTATTATTAAGGTGATCGACAAGAATATGAGATGACGGACCATGAATTTGATAATACAATAACTATGACACTACCATGTGAAATATTATAAAATTATACTTTATATTATAATAAGTAGAGATTCATGAAAAGTTATATATTTTTACATCTCTAGTATAAATGTTGAAGAGTTTTATTATCCATACAATAATTTATATAAGATTATTATTTTATCTCTTTTTATGATATTAAGTATTTTATCACACACTTCTCTCTTTGTATCTTTTATCTTTCTTTTGTTGTATAAATATAGTTTCTCATCTATAAATTTGTAGTGATATACATCGTTAGACTTCGTAACTGCAAAACATGCAATGCATGTGAAGTGGAAAATTAACCTCCTAACACATCTTCCTTTTGGAGAAATCTCCATATTCTTGGTTCTTTGATTTAATTAAAATATTGCATATAAAAATGCATTAACTAAACAATACATAACAACTCTTGACTTTGTGAATAATACATATCCTCAGATTATATTATTAACTAAGCAAAAACAACTTCATACCAATTAATTCATGTACTCAGTAGTTAAAGTAACAAGTTTTAACAGTAAAAACAACTTATGTGGACTAAAATTTAACAGTAAAAAGAAAACTTTTGGGTCAAAAATAATAAAAAGAATTTTTTTTAGCAAAAAAACTGAAAAGGAATTTTACTCTACTAATTTACATCACGGAGTTCAATTGAGAGTACTATCATCATGTAAATTTTACAAAAATGAAAAGAAAACAAAATAATGGGTAGTATATAGTGACAAAAGTTGAATAATTACAAGGAAAAGTCATAATTTATGATGTTATTTGCAAATTGCAAATATTAGAACGTTACCCCTTTAGACTAATTATGTCACACTTTTGCTTCTAATTAGACCATCTCTGTTGTCTTTTATCTTTTTGTCTTTTACATTTCTCTCCTTGAGAATTTGAGAAATAAAAAGGCGTCATGAGTATATAAAGTAACTATTATTGCATGTGTTAAAATAAATAACCCATTCCATTTTTGGCAGAAAATTATTTTTTTTTCTTTTCTATGTGTATAGTATTAACTATGTACCAGTTAAATGTGATGCGATTTTTCACAGTATAAAATGAGAAACAATTAAGAATTAAGATGAACAAATTAAGATATATTTTGATGTAAAAAGTGTTTTTCTTTAATTTTAAAGATTCATATGAAAATAACGAAAAGATCATTGTTACCAGTCTTTGAAACAACAGCATATAGTTAGTTGAAATAGTATATTTTTAATTGCAAGCCAGGTATTGCAACTAAATTGTCTATCCCATGAACCTGAATAGGGTAGAAAGTTGAAGAAATCTCTATACGGTGGAAGGATCGATGTTTGTTCAGTAGTAGTGTTCAAAAGTGTTAACTTTGATTGATTGGCAGCAAACTTGAAAAGAATAGGAAATAGGAAATCAATACAGTTTTAGATGATTGGGGATGGTAGATATAAGTTTAAGGAAAATGAAGGCTTTAAATCCTTGTGAAAAGTTTACTTCTACAAAAGCTTGCTCTATCATGGTTAGGTTTTTCTTGATAGAATTTCAACCAAATGTAACTTGTTTTGTAGCTGAGTGTTGAGTGGACATCATTATCTATTCTTGCGTTGATTACGAGTACACTTGTTGATAATTTAGCAAATCATTATCTCCAATTTAAATAGTAGTTAAGGAAAATAACATGGGAAAAATGGTCAAGCACTCATGAATGTTGATTTGGCATGCTGTAATTTGATCCCTATTAGTGCGCAAGAATAAAGTAACTTTCAGGTATCAGCATTACGACTTCATTAGAGTGATTGACCTCATCAACGTGAGATCATGACATTGATATGCAGATAAGGTGGAAAAAAATAGCTCCTATTATTTTCTCAAATTGGGGTCTTAATTCCATGGGCTGTATAATAGTTAAGTGTGGTTTGTATAGTTGTTGCTTTGATTGATTGGAAACACAGAAAATATGTGGTTGAATCTTTCTGTGGCTGGTTTTGGAATTCCAGGTATTGATCTATGTAAAGGTCTGTTGAAATGTATGAAAAAAAAATTCTAGTACTTGGATTGTTATTGTACTACGTTAAGAGATGAGTACTTCTTAAACTCTATAATAATATAAATTCAGTTTCCTTCTAAACAGCTGATTTAAAATATATTTATCAATAAGTGCCACTTTTTTAAATATGCAATGGTAACAATATCTTCTTCATACTAACTTTTATATTTGAGACAAAAAAACATGTGACATATATTCACTGCTTTAATTTGAAGGTAAACATGAGGATCAAATCAAACAGTGTTTTTATATTGGTTCGGAAGCATATGTTACCTACCAACAGACCGTATCTTTCCAATCAAGTTGTTTCTTTTAAAAGAGCTGTCTTTTCCTTCGTGACAGGTATATCTATGATCTGTGTTTGTATATGTGGAGATTATGTGTGATGCCTTCCAATAGTTTATATCAGATTATTTATTAAGTAATGGAATTTATGGTTTGATTTTGATTAAATCACAATATATGGTTGCTATTATTTGCTGTTATATATCTAATAAATTTATCAATTAGACAGTTTGTTAGGTTATTATAATGAGTTATTCATCTAAATTTTATATTAAAAAAATTTGAACAATGACAAAGTAAACAAATATGATGATTTGTTTTATATTTATATTTTACAATAATACATATAGTTTTTTAAATGTAGTGAGAACTTGTAGTTATATATTAGGTGAGAACTTGTAATTTTATCAATTTAAAAACTATACATGGAAGTGAGAATTTGTAATTTTATCTTGATAAAAAAAATTATAAAATGATAAAATTATATATAAAAAAATTAGTGTCAAATTAGGTAAAAGCTATATATATTTTTCTCTTTTTTTCTCCATATGTTTAGTGTTTCTTAATTAACATGGGTAAGATATGTTTCCTAAAAAGAAGAAAAAAAAAAGATTTTGCTACTCAACAACTGATGGGTATGTTGACAACCAAAAAAAAAAAAAAACAGATTTAAGGGAAAATTAAAATTTGACCAAAATTTAAATTTTGGTAAAGACAATTATTAGAAGAGAGTTCTAATACAACTGGAGTAAATTTTACACTAATGTACATGGAAATACCCTCATCAAAGACTATAAAGATCAAAATAATTGTAACTATTTTATTTACAAAAATATATAAGAGCTGAGTGTGGTAGTAAACACATCACATTTTCCTTAGGAGAGCACCAAACTTTAAATTATGGAGGAAAAAACAATTATTGAGAAACCCTAGTTGTGTAGAAAAAAATTATTAAGGCAATTTATCTCAAAAGTATTGTAATAATGATGTATGTGGGTTAGCTCGTTGCAAATAATAATAATAATAATAATAATAAGAGTGAAAGTAATTTTGTAAATCTATCCATCAATTTAATTTCTGAAATTCTGAATTTTATTTTTAGATTAATTTAATATTTTAATACAAAATAAAATTAGAAAGAGTTATAACTGTACAAGCAGCTTTCTGATAACTCAAGTATAAGTGGATTATAATTGAATTTTAATACTTGATCCTCCAAATTTTGCTCAAATATGTAATCTCATTACTTATGGTATCTGAAGTATTGTCTATTATCTTTCTCAAGGACCTTACAATTTCATCTTTAAAATGTATCTTGATAAGTTAAGAGATATGATAAACTTTTTTTATATATAAATTAATCTTAACCTCAATTTTTATTAGATGTAAAGCTTGAGTGACCAAAAAAAACATCATTGAGTTGGATTTTTCTTCTTCTTTTGATTGAAAACGCAACGCTCACTATTTTCAGCTTGGTGTCCATCTATGATATCTTAGAGGATATGTCGGTAGAGAATACATGGCAGGTGTTAGAGGATCTTTAGAGGTAAAGAGACGCATAATAAAACATCTCATTAGTTTATTCTAAATTGCATATATTTTTTATTTGAGACAATCATTCGAATTAAATAAAATTATTATAGTTCATAATTTTTATTTTTATTTTTCTTTATCATATATATTATGATCACTTTCATTGCTCGACAAACCGTATATATGACAAGATGGAGATGGGATACAATTAATAATATAAAATACAAGAAAAACAAGATAAAAAGATTGTGAAAGCCTAGCTTTCTAAGAAAGAAAGCAAGCTAGTTCCAATCCTTTTCATATCTTTTAAGAACTGTATCCCATATTCATAATGACATTAATTACTATTTCTATCGAGATTTGTGTGAAATTTTGTTATTGCATATCCCATTATGGTTTGTTTTTTTGGTTGACTACATTAAGCTTTGAAAAAGTTCAATTGAACCAATCAATTTAGACAAAGACAATTAATGAATTCATCATATTCTTGATCTAGACAGCTTAAAAACTTAAAATAAGTCAAAAAGTTTATTAAATTTATCTAAACTCAGTCAAAATTGCTTGGAAAAATTTAGTGTGAACATTTCTTAATTTTTAAATTTAAATCTTATAATACTTTTCTTTATAATCCTTGTATAATGATGTATAGTTTTATTTAACAATTTTTTTATAATTTATATTAATTTATTGCTTAAGATATTATATAATGTTAAAAATTATATTTATTTACCACTAATTTACACTCTAATCACTATTAAATTAATAAATATATAACTTGTACCATATTAATTTAACAACCACTCCAATTATTAAGATATTTGTCTAAACAATTTTTTTATGCTCTCGCTCACATTCTTCACTGAAGAATTAAAATTAAATAACCTATGTAATCCATCAGTGTTGCACCATACTGCTTTGATCATTGTTTGACATATGCATTTTGCTAAATATTGCATTTGATAAGAGAGTATGAAATACGTGAAACGATAGCATATTTGTTACATTTTTGTTTATTAATTAATTTCTTTTAAATTTAGAAATTTATTTGATAGATCAATTTTCGGTAAACTAAATAGTACATATTTTATTTAGAGATGAAAAATATAATTATCAATTTTTATATCATAAATCTATTCATTTTACACTTACACATGCTGATATTTGTATTAATTTTTTTTTATGATAACCCACATAAACATTATTTAACATTTTCTATATTTTAAAAATTAATCAAATAATTAATCATATTCAATCCTATTCAAATCAACCTTTGTGAACAACAAAATTTTTTTCTTTAAATATTAACACAATTGCATTAACTGAAATTTAAATTCAATATTATAAGTTAAGTTAAAATATTTTTTTATTAATTAATTTGTGTGTTTGATAGTAAATATATTATAATTTTTAGTTCTTTAAAAATGAATAAAAGAATGCAACAAGGATTTATAAAAAAATTATGAAAGAGTATCATAATAAATACTATATTTAAGAATTTACTTTTGCTTACAAATTACGTGGCTGATTTTATTTAGAAGAATAAGAATATTATTGTTATTGTGTATTTTTTTTAAAAATCTTAACTATTTATACTCTAATATATTTTTCATCCATTCCAATATTTTATAAAGTATTTAATTGTCATATATTATTAGTATGTAAATCTTTTACACCGACAACCAATCAAAAGTCATTCTAAATGTAACTTCTAAAGTAATTATAATAAAAATCAATAGTTTTTAATTATATATACCATATATAATAATAATATATAATTTTTTTTATAACTAATTGGTCTAAATGACAAGCGACATAATATTGCTTAAATAAAATTACTTTTTATACTGCAATGTATTTAAATTAAATTTAGTGTTAATTTTATTTTAAAAATGAGTATTTTGAATAGTTATACACACATTCTCATTAAGATATATACATTATCAACATTTAATTTAATTTATAATTTTTTATTTTTCAAATGTTAGTTATTTTTCAATTTTAGCTTTACTTAAATTTTAATTTTTGATACACTTTATTATTAAATTGATAAAATATATGTACACACATATATTTAAAATCATTATAATCTTATTTTAGATATTTAATTTTGATACAGTTGATAAAGATGGTGTGTCGTGATTTTAATTATTTATTTTTATATTTTTTAGTTTTAAAAGTTTTATTTTTTAATATATTTTATTTAATATTATTCCATCCATTGAAGTCTCACGTCAGAATAGAGTTAAGGTCATGAACAATTTATAAACATCTATATCTTTCAACTCTTAAAGATGTCTTTTAAGGATAAAGTCGTGACTCAGGTGCCACATGTAACACTTTTGATGTGGTAAGTTCAATCACAAAGTGGGTTAGAACAAAACAAATATGGTAGAATATTTATTATTAGTAATAAAAATATTTACTATTTTAATTAATTTATTTTTATAAATTTTATCTAAATTTAAAAATATTTATGCAACGTACTATAAATTTACTATTTTTACTTAAATCTAAACTACTTTATTTAAATTAAAAAAATACTTATATAATGCACGAGTTATTTACTAATATATGGCATGGAGAGAGTGGCATTAAATAAAATCTTCCACAAAATGACAACGTTAAAATTAAAATTCTAAGCATTATAGTTTACTTTCATCGTAACCAATGTCCATATTTTCAGTTTCTAATACTTTCTTTTTGAAACATTTTCTTGATCAGTTATCTTTTCATAACTATATGATGTGAAAGCAAAGTTTAACGTAAGAGCTGGATCCATTCAAAATTATGAGTGAGATATGCATTGGAATAAAAATGGAGTTTGCACTAATGAATTGGAAGATATGTATATATACAGGCCTAGCCTTTATGATGATCATTCATGTAGCATCCACTTGGAGTGATATCTCTATTAACTATTTTGTCTGGATTATTCTTTTCACTGATTGACACTAATACAGCTGTTTTTCCATCATTTGCCTCTAGAAGTTTATTCATGGATAGCTTTAACACTGTGTACATAGGTTACGGAAATATAGCAAAAGTAGCAAACTTTTAAGAGCGCCATGTTTATCTCTATAGGCAACCTAGCCATCAAGCATTTCTGTAAAATTCAGCTCTTCTTCATGGGACATGACTGTAGGGTGGTTATATCAGATCATGGAACTACAGAGTCAAAAATTAACATAAAAATTTCGTATTTTTTATAAGTTAAAAATAATTTATTTCTTCAAATTTCAAATAAATTAGATGAAAAATGTTTAAAAATAAAAAATAAGTTAATTACTACTTAGTATTTAACTTATAAATACTTATTAATAAATTTATTTAAACTGTAACTATGTCATATTTTGAGGTAAATTAACAGTATACGTAGTTTCTCAATCATTTGGTTTTAGTCTTCTTCTTTTTTTTTTTTAATGTTTAAGTCAAAATTTCATCAAAAAAAGGACCATACAAGACACACTAGCTCCTAAAAGCTGTGCTTATAATTAAAGTCACAAACTAGCAGATGATAAAAGCAACCCAAATTAGAAAGGAATCTAAAACTTTTAAACTCTGCATGTACCAGAACTTCCCTAATTGTCAAAAACCTTCAACAATTAACAGTTGATTAACTTTCTGTCAGAACTGTCATTTAAAGACTTTTCCTTGTTTGAGATATGCTTTTCTATTTTGATTGCCTAATTTTAACACGTGAGAAACGAATTTCTTTCCGGCTGCTGGAAGTGGAATATAAAAACAGACTTTTGATGTAAAATTATATTGAAAATCAATGACTGAAATTACAAAGAATCATTGTTTGCACTTGATTACTCATAAACAATATCATTACTCATCAAAGTTGCCAAAAAAAAAAAAAAATCCCTATACACAATTTCCACAATATGTTACGTATAACACACATTATATGTGTGTATTTCTCTAGAGAATTTTCGACTCAATTATCAGACATTTTCCGAAATTAAAATAGGCATGATGATTTTCTAATAGTGATTGACATCATTAATTAAGTTTACACGGCTCCGGATTAATTCATGTATCGTATTTCTATCGAAAATTCAGTTAATTATGTGCATCTAACTGCGGATGAACTAACTTGAAAATAATAAAATTCAAACTTTCATGCTTCGAATCATTTTCTTTTAAGTAATTAGAGTTGGGCTAGCTAGTACAGTAAACTAGATTGATAGTTTTCTGCAGGTATTAGCTAGATTCAAACGTTTGTATATCCTCTTTTTTTCAATAAAAAAGGAAAAAAAAAAGTATACATGTCTATACTTAGCTTATTTTTCGTGTCAATTAATTTGAAGTCGAAAATAAATAGATTGGATTAAATATCCTGCATATCTCCATTTTATGTTGCCCTCTTCTTATGCGTTTGCACCATATACGCACGCTTCTTAATATATGACTAAAAATACATTAAATATACATTATATGCACATGCTCAGCTATACTTTCATATTTATGAAGTAAACAAAGTTCACCTGAAATGTCAATTGGCTTCCACTGTAATTAACAACCATTTACAGTAATTTGCTAATATGTTAACGCTGGTAAAAGGGCCTTATTTTGATTACCCACGACTATGGTAACACACTCCCAAGTGGTAACCAAATTTGTGCTTAGCGATTGAGGGTCTTTGAAATGACAAGAATTTGAATTTGGAGGTACATTTGCAGGGCGATACAACCATAATATTTTGAATGAAAGTTAATCTTAGTTACATGGAAAACTCAACATGTGTGTGTGATAAAGTGAGTGTTATTGTGAGTCGTTAATTTGGATAAAAGCTACAGTACGTGATTCTTACACATAAAAATGAAACTAAAAAATATTGAGTGACCATAACATGCATCCAATTTAATGTTGGCTGAAGAAAAGAAAATGAAGTACTATCTCAGTTCTATAAGATTTTTCATGATCAACCCTTCCCAGCTTTCAGTACCATCTGTCACATAAATGGAACCTTACCTCTTAGCACATTAACGAAGATACAATCTTGAATTCATGAAAGATTCTGCATACTAACTAATGGAAATTACCTAACAAAAATAATTAATGATTTGAGATTATATATAACAACAAGACTAGAAATCGTATCAATAACTTCTCTTTAGTTCTTTGCACAATTTATGTTAATGGAGAAAGTTTGCATTGCTTTTATGCATACAGTCAATCGATCTATATCTTCCATGACACAAGAGTCTGATCTCCACATTAAACTTCATAACAAACACATTGGCTTGTTCATGTGCTTTTGCAATTCTTAATTGTAAATAAAATCATTACAATTACTAGAATTGCCACTCTTCCTAGTGGCAGATCAAAGTGATAATCTTAGTTCCAAATCTGGTTCTTGAGTGTCACTTGATTCAGAGTTCTGACTGCTTGAGCCCGCGGAACCACTTCTATGCTTCTTGGTATCTACGTGATGTGAGTCCTATATAATTATAGTAGCAAACATAATGGTGGTCATTTTGAATTAACACATAGATAAATGATTTGGTTGCTAAATTTATCTTTAATGCGTAGAATTTCAATGATATATATATATATATATATACATGTTGAAAAATTTACTTACATATAGGTTGAGTAAAGGTCTAGTTATGTTGGATTGAGTGGTGGCATTGCCATGTTCCCATCTGGTTTGCAACAAATAATTAAATATATATATCAGCTGGAAATTCGTCATGACAAGTAATTATAGAACAAGCTGATCCGAAGAACAAAAGTCCATCGTGTATAAACACAAACTTTTTTGCTCATGTATATATCAATGATAAAGGATTTAATAGGGCTGGAAGATTTCGGTACCTTGCACTATTAGTTGACTGATGAGAATCTCCATATCTAATGTTTGTTGTTTCATATTCGGGTAGGGACATCTGCACAAGCAAACAACGTTGTCCAAATTAAGGATCCTCCAAACTCACTCGAACCATATATGGATATTTCTATATCTACGGTACTCACATGAGCATGTTATGAGAAACAGAAGAATTATTACCTGTATATTTTTGCAACATTTTGAGAATTAATTAGCCAAACTGTAACTACAAAAATGATTGCAATGACATATTTTTTCCTCTTTTAAGTCACATTCTATACTTCAGATACTTTTCAATGAGGCCAATACATAATCCATCGCTTATCTCCTAGGGTTACTTAGTACTACCCTTACACTTTCAACTTTAACCGAACCTAAATAGACGACAGATGATTCAAATTCACAAAAAAGTTAAGATTGCTAGGGTTATATAGTATACATAAACTTTTCTAAAATAAGTTAAATACCATGTCATATCATTTCTCCAAAAGGAAAAAAAGATAAACCACCGCGATTGCTATGGGGACAATTTCAGCCCACTTGGATATATTGTTTTTGCAGTTATAGTTAAGTGATGACAGATAACAATTATGAAATCATGTGTGGAAAATGTTCACTCATCACAAACAAAGGAAAATGAATAAGTTAAATATATATAGTACAAGTAAAAATTATAGTATACCAGTAAAAGTGTAAAATCAATTGAGATCGGTTGAAGAAAAGCCAAAACTACACATACCACAATGTTGGGTTGGAAGCCATATGAAGGTGAGTATGATGTAGATGACGATGAGTAAGAAAAAGATGATGATGGTACTGATGAATAGGGTGTTTGCACCCTTGGATCTTCCTGCACGTTGACAAGGAATTAATCAACAAAACCCCCCCAATCAAATTCCACAAATCCAAGTAAAAAGAAATTCTATTTTTTAAGCAAAGGGAGAAAGAAAAAGAGAGTCTTACATTGTTGAAGTTAGATGGGTAAGGACCGTGCAGAGGAGGGTGATAGCCACAACCCATTTGACCATGTAATCTTATTTTCTCCAATTGAGCAACACCAAGTCCTCTTTGTGGTTGTTTTGGCTTGTCTTGATTGTTCTTCTTTCCTTTTCTTGAAGAAGAAGAAGACCCACTTGCTCTTTCATTTCCCATGTTTGGTTCTCCAAAATAACTGCTACCCATACTCTTCTCTTTTTCTGTGTTGTCCAGTGAAGAGAGAGAGATAACTATGATTGTGGTGTGGCCTTTTTTCAAATCCCGGAAGAACTGCTCCCACTTCTGGCTGGGAAATCAGAGATCTCTTTTAAGCTGCTAGCAAACCCAGGAATAATTGCATCGCTGGATCAGATTGTGTATAGATTTCCATGTTAAGTTATATATATACGCCTAGATTCTATGCTCTTTATCTCTCTACCTCTCCTCTCTAGCTAGCCTCTATTTTTTCATTGATTATTATATTAATAATTATTACATTATTATTTATTATTTATTATTTTTCTACCCATTTGTTATATGGACTTTGGAGACTATCTCTGAAAGCGATTGTCTCTCATTTAAAATGTTTAATAAGCTGTATTGGTAGACTCTCTGTAGCCACGCGCCACACGGTTGGCTGCAAGTGCAATTTTTTTTTATTATTTTGTTTGTCTTCAACCGAAAATCCTCACAACTAAGCTATGAGATTAACGCTTGGATTAGAAGTTATAGTTAAGGTAAAACCTTCCTTAGAATTGTAATCGCATTCTAATCTCTGACATTTCAGGTAAAATTTTGTCCAAAGTTACATTCCAACTTCTACTCTATTGGATGCTTACATGTTTATTTAATGCAAATCTTCACATATAGTTAATCTCAAGCTTGGATAAAAGGTGAAGATTGTGTTAAGCAGTCTACAACGTGAAACGTTTTGTTGAATTTCTAATCATCGAGATGGTGTTGCATCTTTATTTATTGCTCCATATAATATTGCTTATTGAATATTTGAATTGTTTTTCTTTATAGATGCTTGATCAAACTTTCTTTCCATTAAAAAATTGATTAGTGTGTGCTACGCAATACATGCCGGCGATGATGATGAGGTTGGCACTTCTCATTCTCTCAGCAATCCGCATATATAACCTTCTAAAGTGGCATGTAGGAGATTAATTAATTTTCTTTGATTCTTCTCTAGTCGATGGGTATTTTTAGGGTACTTTTATATAAGATTATTTTGATTACACTGATCAGAGTAGATTACAAAAAGCTGTGTACCAATAAAAAAAAATATAAAAAGAAACAAAGCCTTAAGTAGGTTCCACTCTGCATGTGGTTTCCTAGTTCTCGGTCAATTTGTCTCAGCTGATGGTACCCTAAAGGGCCTGAGCTGAAAAGCACCAGCTGTAAAATTCCATACAAGTAACTTATGAAGAAGGGAAAGTAAATCAATCTGTTGGTGAATAATTTAATACATTATCAGTAATATTAATCTAAGACCAAATCATGTGTGAATTCCAAATCCCAGAAGTCTTTCATTTTTGCAGTTTCAGAAGTAATAAATTTTCGAGTAAACTAGAATCCACAAATTTATTTTTATGTTGATCCAAATCTAAAAGTAATAAAGATGCAAATATTGCTTAATTAATAAATAGGGCGACATGAAGATTGAGATAGCTTAAGCAATATATACCTAAAACAAAAAATAATTAGTACACAACAAATGAGATGCGAAATATATGATTATAATAGTAATGGGATTATAATTAATTGTTAGAGATACCAAATGATCTAATTGGACTGTTCCACGCATGGTTTGTGGGACATATTTTATGAGTTGTTTGTGTGGTGGAAAGTGAGAATATCCTCCAATTTGTTCGCCAGACATGTGAACCCATGCAAATTACAAGAAACCCCACTAACCCCACCAACAGTATATCATTTGTTGCTTAAGCGGATGACAGATTATAAACATTTACATAGTGTTATAGTTAAAAAGAAAATATGATTTTGTTGCTTTACGTTATTTGGGGATCTGCTTCCTTCCCTTTCTTTTCTCTTTACTTTCTTTACCTTTTCATTCTTTCTCTTCTTCTAATCTTCTTGGGGGCTGATGGAATTGCTGACCTAAAAGGCACTTCTTATTTATTTATTTATTTTAGTCTTTATCGTCCATTGCTGCATCCACTTAGAACTAATCAGTAGTGACTTAAAAATGCAGACAATTAGTTTAAACTACACCAATCTATTTAGGGACCAGGGGCCTCAGCTCATTTAAATATTGGTTTTTGTCTTGTGATAATTATATGATGTACATTCACATTTAAAGATCATTTACTACTATTCTTATTTTGTGTATTAGTAGATTTAAACTTAAGACCACATATAAACTAGCCAAATTGTTCCTTACTAGCTAATAGTACAATTCTAGTGGCTTATTAGATTTTTTATTAAGCTCAATAATTTACTCTGACGTTGGAAAGGAAGACTGGAAGAACCTTTCACCTTAAAATTTTGTGACTAAAAAATTCAGTTTAGGCAACAAACGTAATTAATTGACATGGATCAAACCCTATTGGATATACTTACGTAAACAATTTGAGCAAAAAAGAATAAGCTTTAGGTTTCAAAACAAACATGAAAAGCCTGCAAAAGTCAACAAACACAAGGTTTTCTTTTTTCTGTTTAGTCAAAGTTTACCAGCTACAGTTTGTGTTCCTATAATTACGTTAATATAATGCTTTGTCCCGTCTTTAAAAATAATTGATCGTTACAAAGAATGATATTAATTAATAGGCTTAAATAAATATAGTATGTTTAAATAAGGGCTATTTATTTTATATGAGTGTAAGATTTAAATGAATCAAAAAACAATTCTTAACCATGCAATAATACATGAACAGTTTAGATTAGAAGTTATATAAAGTTAACCACTTATAAAATTATATCACAGAAAAAATTGTCATTTATATCATGGAAAAAATAAACATTAAAATTATCTATACTATTAATTGAATTTAACTTTAATACATTATTAGCATAATTTTTTACAAGGGGTTCTCTAACCCTTAGAGCAATACATATTTGTCACTTCAAGATATACAATGAAACTTTAAACATTGGATAGGATTACAAAATTTAATTAAAAAAATTAATCATTAAATGATAATCAACTAAAATCACTAAGTGTGACTTTTGAAGTAATTATAATAAAAATTAATAATTTATAATTATATAATTATATTGTATATATATATATATATAATTAAATTTATATTAATATCTTCTTCTCTGACCAATTTAACTTTTAATATAAACATTGTAGACCTATACTATGAATTCGATGCATTGTACTAATATTTGATGCAATATTAGTTTCTATTAAAGTTATTTGTTTATATAATTTATCATATTGCTAAATAGACTTGCAATAAACTTAAGGGTTCTCACAATGGTGTAAGTCTCTATTAAATTTTACTACTATGAATTATAAATAGAAATTAATCTTCAGTCTTTTAAACTTGGATACATTATATGATCTTTGACTTTGGGAGAAAAAGAAAAATATGAATTTGCAATATATCTACACTAATAATATCATTTCTATTGGCTAAAGGTCATATACTAATTATAGAAACGAATCTATCATCAAATTATTAGTAAATGACATATTTTGTCATGATTGAAATAAAAATGTGGGTAATTTTTTCAAGTGATCAATAAAGAATAAATTAGAAATGTCTAAATCCAATGATTACGAAAAACTAAAATTTCTAAAACAAGTAAGTATAGTTTAGAATTGTCTCATCAATTTTGTTAGAAAAATAAATATGTTTTAAAGAAGTACAAACAAATAAAGGGAGTAGATGGAGATCATAGAATAAATGAAAAAGACTTTTGTTTTTCTTTGATTGAGTTAATTGAGAATTACAATTTAAATTATGAGGTTGTAAATAAGAGGAATATTAAAACTTTATTCTTTTAAACAAATTCAATTCACTTAAACTATTCGTTTCAAACACTGAAAGTCTCGCACCCTAATTAAAAAGCCCTGTTCGGCCAAGATATTTTTATAGTCTACTTTGAGCTGTGTTTGCATCGTAAATGTACTTTCCACCATATCATTATTCTATTGCGCGTGATACTAAGCATTAAGATAAATGCAGTCTACTCAGCCATGATTTGTTAACGGAAAACGTATTCAATCAAATCATGAAACAGGTGATTTCAATATTATAATTCAAGATAATTCTTTCTCGTAAACCAAATTCCTCTCCTTCATTCATGTATCTTGGCATTTTCCTTTTTAGCATATGAAAATAATGCGATTTGTCAAACTACTAATAGAATCATGCCACGTATATTGTTAGTCATGCTATCTTGACATTATAAAATATTCATATGAGGGCATGTAAGATCATTAATATAATAATCAATATATTAGTTCGGTAAACAATGCTCTTCTGTCTCTTTTTCACTTAAGTAATTCAAGGTTTGAATTCTAAAGGATATAGCACAAACTGTGCAATCATCCTATAGTTGATGATTAGGTTTGGTGTTCACGGTCGTTCTTCGGAACTTGCTTATAATTCAAGGCATTGAATGGTTCTATTAGACTTTAAAAGATTTCATATATAAGCAAAGGTGTATGCTTTCAAGATGAGGTGCCTGATTAATATGACATTCACCAAGGAATATTAAACCTATAAAAAAAGGGTAGGGGGAAGGAGAATTGGGAAATCAATCGATTTCATAATATTGGACTTCAAAGTTAAGAAATTCTTGTTTCGTTACTCATGAAATATTCTAAACTATGCCGTTTTTATTTTTCATTTTTTATATTTTTGTCCAATTAAATTTTTATGCATATCTCCATGTACTTTTCACTTAAAATTAATCTATATTCAGGGCTTGATCAGATAATCCTTTAATATTATATATTTAAATTTCATTTTATAAATAGTATTGTAACTTAATTCCTGATTAACAAAATATTTTTATTCATAAAAACTGAGGAATGTATTATTTTAGTCCATAAAATTATACGTATATGTTAATTTAGCCTCTAAAATTACGAGACAAATTTATAATTCTTAAAATTATTAGAAATTAATTATTTTGATTCTTAAAGTTATAAAATTATTTATTTTAATCTCGAAAGTTATAAATATATGTCAAATAGGTAAAATATATCATAATGATTATAAACTAATTTGCTTCCTGTTTTTGCTATTTAATTGTAGCACGTAAATTTATGATACATTTTTTTAAAATTCTTAAACTACAATTAAAATTCATTCTATGAAATTGTGCGCAATGTGGTAGTTTTATGTAGAGTATTTGCAATGATTAAGGTATATATGTAATTGATACGTTTAGTGTTAGCACTCTTAGTTTCAATAACATCTTTAGAGTAAGCCCTTTTTTTACCAGGAAAGTTGTCAAAATCACAAATGACAAATATTTTTTTAAAATAAAAAAATTGGTTTTATACATTAATATTAAGAGAGGAATTACTAAAGTACTTAGTGTTAATAAAATAATAGATAAATTTAGTATTATGAAAAAAAAAATGAAGTATAGTATCTAAATAAAATTTCTTTTTATTACTTACAATATCTTTAACACTTTTTGATTGCTAGTTTTAAGTATTTTATTTTATTCCCTAATGAAAAAAATGTTAAAGAGTTTTGGAAGAGGTTTGAAAAGAAAAGAAAGGAAGAATTTATTTTTCTTTCTTTTTCTTGAAAATCTCCTTTTCCAAACAACTTTTAACTCTATTTATATATGTGTTTGTGTATGTAAGTATATAGAAAGGGAGAGAGAGAGAGAGAGAATCATGATCATAAACAATCTCGTAGATGATGATAATCATACCAATAAAGTAGGGATGAAAACATGGGATTATGTTGATCGGGTTTGGTTTAGTTTATTAGGAACATAGCTATGGTGATTGTGTGAGGGCATCTGTATTCGTGTGTTGTAATGCAACAAATAAGGGAACGAAGACAAAAGGAAGTGGAAAGAGATGTAGGGAATATATGGTATCTACTGTAGATTTGTGGGCACATGCAAACTCTTACAGGTTTGCGTTACTCCAAGGATTCCAAAAGGAAAATGAACCTTTGAAAAATGCTATTTATTATTAAGAGAACCCAAACAAAAGCTTCCCACCACCACAAGTTTCAAATCCACACAAATCAGCCACAATCTCTTATTATATCACTTTCTCTACTTTTTTTATTACTTTCAGATGTATTACACACACGGGGACTTGAGCCTACCTATCATCATGGTTAAGGCATTGAGTTATTAAGACCAAATAATGCTCAAGTGCTTCATTGTTACAAACGCCAGTTTTTCAAAAGCAGTGGCATGGAATATATAAAAAAAATAGTCACAATACACGTTCAAATTAAATAATGAGTTTTGATCCTTCCATCTTCAGAATTGAATTTGATTATTTAAAAGTAATAGTTTCTTAAAAAAAATTTATACTAAATAGTTATCTTAATAAAAATTGACTACATTTAAATATCTTATTCGTCATGAGATTATTGGATTTCACTATCATTCATCATTTCAATCAAGAGGTTCAACCACGAAAGCTGGAACATATATTTGCTAGCTAAAAAGCAGAAACCAGGAATCCATCATATTTCAAGTTTTCTCGTTCATTCTTTAATAAGGAAAATATTATCCACAAAACTTGAATGTGTAAAAATGCATGCTTTAATTTGTCTAAATCTAATATATAAAGTATAAACTGAACCATGCTGAGTTTTCTCTCACAAGGTGTTGTATATATGGCCATTTATAGATTTTTGTTTAAACTTTATATAATTTGGATATCCAATTAATAAGGTTATTTAGGAGTTCCCTTGCCCATGTACCTAATCAAAATGCATGATTGATCTGTGTCCAGTTAAAAGCCTGTGGATACCTTATTCTAGATATGTGTAACTTAAGATGCTTAAGAAATATTTTGATGTACATGGAATCCATGTTTTGCTTTGGTAGAAGATTTTCTTACAATAAAATAAAAGTAGAAGAAGTCTCTATGGACACTATACATATAATATAATTGGAACAACTGGACTGGGACCTTGGGAACTACAAGGAATGGTCCTGACCCACATGTGGAGAGGAAAATGCAAAATTCAACACTTGGCTTGACTTTAGAAATGAATCTGTTATTATAAAATGTTTATAAGGTCCCATTGATTACTTGGAAATGTGGCAGCATTAATGCGATAGGTCCTCCTTGTCTCATAAAACCAACATCCCCTAGTGCTCTTATAATCTATCTTGGATATGATCTTCTGATTCACTTGATTTTCATCATATAAAGTCTCATTAAGTTAATATCCCAGCTTTAATTTCATTTCTTGTGTGCGCTGTATTGATTAGCAGCGTTCAGCGTCTGCTTTGCATTATTTTATGGCTCAATCATATGTTATGAGGGCCTTTAAGGTTTATATATTTCCATTTATCCAGCGTTTGTATATACAGCAACCAAAGAATAATATTTTATTTGCTTGATTTAATTTTGATGTGATATATGCTGGCATGATTCAATGGCACAGGCCTATAGTGGTTAATTCTCCAATGTTTAATTAAGATTTGTACGAAAATTATGTTTCTATCTGCTTTATCATGTTTCTCGATTAACAATCTTTCCATTATGAAGATTCAATTGTATCACTTGATAATAATTTCTCGATACAAATCAAAATTAACTTCTTTGTACTTTACATTTTAATGCATGATTGATCACTTTAAATTCACTGAGAAAATTTCAACAATATTCAAAAGAATTTAATTTCAAATCTTCTTGCTCTCATTGTATATAAAAAAAAAAAGCATGACATTTAATTTATGGAGAGATTTATAATAATCATTATATAAGAAAAAAGAAAATACCTCTTATCTTCTTCTATACTTAGACGTGTATTTGTGTATGGACTCGACTACAAATTTTAATTTCGATCTTTTTCTATTATATATATATAGGTTTGATCAATTAGTTGTCTAGTCTTGACTCATGAAGCAGCCACATTTGGTCATGCATGACATGACATATACTCTGTCCTTTTCACGTGTCATTAAGATTTCCTTCTCAGATTAATTTGATTGTTTTTTAAATAAAAGTATCATCTCATCATCAAATTTATTTTAAAGAACAAATTGAAACGCAATCTCAACCATACCCATGATGTCATATCCCTCAATGTTTAAATCATTATTTAGAGGTCCACACATGGGTTGGCTTAGTTTATTGGGCATGGAGGTTCAATTATAATATGCCCTCTGTGTTTCGTTAAATTATAAAGAAAACTCAAATATCATACCTTGATAAATAAAAATATCAATCTTATATTACACCTATTTTTATTTATGTAATTTTTTTTAATGGAAGTTGATATATTAGTGTAGATGTTATATATGCTAATAAAAGATGTATTGGAAATATAAGATATTGATGTGTATCACTGCATCATTGGCCTAAATTTATGATAATTATATTGATAAATAAATTTTTGTTACATAATATATGTTAACGAAAGTAAGTATAACAATTAATTTTTTCTGTGTACGTAGTAAGACTTTAATATTTTTAATAAATTTATTTTTTTGATATTTTTATAAGTTTTAAATTATATCAATATAATTTTTATAATAAACATAAAAAATTATTAATTTTCGTACAATTTAAAATTAAATATTTTATTATATTATTTTTTAACTATTATATTGAATTTAAAATATATATATTTTTTAACTTTTTTACTGCATGTTTACAAATGTTTAACTTCTTTAAAATTTAGGATACAAAATAGTTTGATTTCTAAAATTTATTAAACATGTATTTTAAGGTTAATGAATAGTGTAAGAATCAGTATAATTTATAGAAGGGAAAGATTATTATCCTTGTTCAGAGAGAGAGTATAATATATTTATTGTTGTATGTAATTATATTCTGACTATGCTAAAAATAAAATAACAGAACTGTTTTAAAAATAAATTAATTTTAAATTTTACATCTAAAATTAAATTGACAAAAAAAAAATATCTTTCTTAAATTCTAATCAAGCATGATTGATATATTGCTCAATTCAATTCAACATTTTTTTTAATCTACAAATGCGATTCTTGATAGAAAAATACAATGTACATATTCTTCACATTTTCATTTTTTAAGTATCAGTCATTCTAT
Organism: Abrus precatorius; assembly: GCF_003935025.1. Lineage (NCBI taxonomy): Eukaryota > Viridiplantae > Streptophyta > Magnoliopsida > Fabales > Fabaceae > Abrus > Abrus precatorius. The sequence continues at coordinate 16,126,396 of NW_020874395.1, read as the reverse complement.
TATTTTATAAATAATTAGTTTTTAATTTGAAAATGCTCTTTTTGTTTTTATTTTACGAATATTTTATACTAATTAAAGTGGCTATAATGAATAATGTTTTACAAAAATTAGATTAAAAAAGTGATATGGATTATAATAAGAATTTGTTCCTTACCATTTTGTGCCTATAAAAATACCTACTCTGCCGTAAAGTATAAAAATTAACTCTTCTTGCATGCATCATGACTTAGGTGATTCTGTTTATTTTACTTTTGATTTTAGCTTCCCACTTTGTTGTGTACTTCTTTATACCTTTCCATGCCTTTAAATGGAGGGCATTGCATTATTTATTTATTTTTATCTACCTCACTATTAAGAATGCGTTCATACGAGTAAGAGTAGCAAGTAAAGGGAAAGTTTTTTTTCTTTTTCAATTGTTCAACTTATTCTCCTAAATAATTTATACCCGATCAATATTAACATTTTAAAAATTATTAGGAATAATAGACTTTCTTGAAGGTTACATAATTATACGAAATTTGCATCAATATATTCTTTTGCATATGCTATAACAAGATGTTATTTAATTTTTTACTTTATAAAATAACATTCATTTCAATCCTTTTATTTTATATAAAATGAAAATGAAAAGTAAAATAAGATAAAAACAAGTATTTTTAGAAAATATTGAACTAAAATAAAATGACATATTATTTATTATTAATTAAAATTTATTAAAAATAAAAAAAATGAAAAAGAAAAGTAAAAAAGAGTGAGACTCACATGATTTTTATAGTTTTTAATAAATTTTAATCAATAATAAAATATACGTGACAAATAATATGTTAAAAAGTGTATTACTAACTTTCTTTGTTCAACAATTAATAAAAAACATATAAATTTAACTGTGTAAATATAGAATACCTCAACACTGGTTAGTTTTTGGTAGCAGTGAAGACTGAAAAAAATAGAAGAGAAAGAAAGATTGGTGGGAATATTGAGGTGGGGATGGTGGTTTTCTTTCACAGATAATTTTCTTTTGAATTGGGAAACCATCGTTGAATGATGAAAATACAATATTATTTGATTGTTTTTCAGTTAACAGCTCGCATTTTAAGAAAGTTAATCTCTATTAAGATATCATAATCTAATTTTGTACTGTTATAGCTGTTGGGTTCACATCATGCATTATTTCTTCCAATTTCACAGGTACTCTTTCAACATCTCAACTTGCCTAACTCATCATCGTGTGAATACAAGCATTCAATATTGTATCATTAGGTCTATAACTATACTTTATATATTTTCTCCACGTGTTCACATTCTTACTATTATTATGCTTTCAAACACATAAATAATTCATTCACCTCATCTCTTTTTTTTTTCTTTTTCTAATGTACTTGTCTAGGATTCAAATATAAAATGTATGCAATTTGAATCACAAGTTAAGTTTCTCACATTTTCATATATTAAATCTTAATAAGACTTTTTCTTTCTTTGGATTTCTTTTTAAAAGCTAAATTAGGTCTTGAATTATTTGAAAATTTATACACAAATTATTATAATTTAAAATTTTGGTAGCAGGTCCTTCAAATTTTAAATTATTTGTAATAACGTTCATGGTCAGATTTTTTCTTAAAATTCCGTTAAGTATACGAATTTATTACACACATTTAAATAGCTCAAGAACTTGCTAACCTTGTGACCTAGTTTTTAAGTTATTTAAAAATTGGTAATTAGGTCCTTCCACTTTATGAAATTCCAAAAAATGTAGCTAGAGATCTAATTTAAAATAATTTAAAAACATATAAGACTTAAGCCAGAGTTAATCATAAAATGTATGCAAATACATTAGCAGAAATAAATAATAATAATAATAAAAAAAAAACGAGCATCTGTAATAAGAAAATACTTTTTGTTTACAAAATTTTTTAAACTTTTTTAATATGTAATTATCATTATCATTATTACCAATTATTTCTTATTTTACTTGCTTTTAGTATAATATGTCTATTAATACTAAATTATTAGATTTAAAAATTATATAATCTTTAGTAAAATATATAAATGTCTGTAAAGGATAAATAGGTACGACATTTTCATGTAACCTTTTGACATAGAAGTTTAACATATAAATCCAAGAAAGAATAAGAGTACACTAGTTATATGACCATTTGACATAGAATGTAGCCTCTAATCTAAGATTTTAACATATATTAAGAAAGAATAAGAGTACACTAGTATATGAATTTTCATGAAAAAGAATAGGATTTTCTTAAAAACTAAATTAAACTCATTTGTTTCAATTTATTCAATATTTTTTTTTATCATTTTTTAGAAATATTTTAAAATATCCTCTATTTTAAATGAATCCCAAACAAACAATTAACCTACTCAATGATATGCAAAAAAAGAAAAATCATAGAAAATGTAAATGGGTGAATACTTTTCCTTCTTTGGTGGGCAAGAGTTTGAATAATTTATTTCGGCTTAACCCAAAATTTAGAGTACTCAATATGGATTTTTGAAGCCCTAAGAGGCTAAGCCCATATTTTGAGCCCAATTTTATGGGCTTATCAATTTGGGCTCCAAAGCCCAGTGGCTGATAAAGCTGAAGCTGAAGCTTTCTGAGCCGAGCAGCTTCACGGTTTATTTAGAAGCAAAGCAAAGAGACAACAACGTTGGCTCATGAATGAAGATAAGGATTTAAAGCCTCGCCATTCATTTCCCTCCCTCCACTTTCATCATCTATCTATCATCAATACCCATTTCGAGTTTCACTACAAAGACTTCATTTTTACACTGTGTTTTTCCCCTTCAAACTTGTGAGTCCAAAATTTCTGTGTTTTTTAATTTGGTCTTTTGAAGTTTCTGAGGTACAGATTCTGCTAAAAACCATGATGGGTCTTTGTTTTCTCTATGCTACTTCTGATGATTGTGTGGATTTTACAGTGCTCTGTTAAAATTGCTTAATTGAGCTTTGGACTCACTTCTTACTGTTGCAAAGTCTCCCCACAGCATTGTTGTTCCACACTGTTCTAAAAATTGAGACAGAATATACTCCCTTTCAGCTTAATTCAATAAAATAATTTTGCTAATTTTGTGCATGACTTGTGTGGTATTTCAATGAATTGAGCTTAGAAAGACTTGTTTTTATTTTTTGGTTCAATTTGTCAACCTGATTGTGTTTTAGACTAATGCATAATTTTTGGGGAGAGGGTTTGAAATTGTTTATACTTGTGGTAATTTTAGCATTTGGTGAGATATAGTATCATGTAATGTTATATTCTGATGGAAATGCTAATATACACAGGCTAATAATATGTGCTATCGTTATTTTGAAATTAACATTTAGATAATTGAACTTGTCACAGAGTTGGATTGTGAAAACCAGACTTTGAAATTCAACAACTCAGTGTTTTGGATTTTGAACGAGGTGAAATAGTTAAAGTTGGAGCTTTAATGCTTCTAAACATCTTGCATGAATAAAGTGATAAGACAAAAGGACCATCATGTAGCTGGAGAAGATAAAGTATTTTAAGAAAAAACTAGGTTCTATTTGATTTACTAAAACGTTTTTTGTTCCTGTTTTCTTTCTTTCATTAATAATTGTATAGATACTATCTTGTATTTGTTTTGTTTCATGTTTTCAAGCATTTGTACAGGAAATGATGAAAACAAAAAATTTTGGTGTTGTTTTCACTGTTTGATGTACAAATTATTTAAATAAAGAGAAATTGGAAACAAGATGACATTATTATAATTGTTAGTGAAAATAAGAAATGATGACCAAACATTTTCTCACACCAAACAGACCCTTGTATTATAAAAAATGGCATTTGTGAAGTTAATTACCCTGCTACACTAAATGGAAATCCTGATATAAAAATTTCCTAGAATTTTTCAGGTTGATTCATTTACTATCTTTCTCACAGTAAATTCATGTGGTGTGATTTTGATGAAATATGTGATTATGCTTGATTTTTTCTGAATATTGATGCTGATATGCTGAGCATGTTTTGTGATGTGATTCATGTGTTTGTAAGATTTTGTTAGCTGAACAATTAAGTTATTTCTATCCAATGCTGCCATTATTTTGTATCCTTATATAATGGCCAACTAGGTACTAAACTTGCTACGTAAGTCCTTACTAACTTTTATAGCCTTCATATGTTTCCTGAAGGTGACAAAGATGAACTGAGTCTGAAATATAACTAAGTTTCACAATTGAAGTAACATGAATCCTTTAATACTATGCTCTGTTGGCAATGTTTCTATTATTCCTGGAGTTACCTATTCAACGAGGAAGAATAACTCTTTAACAAGACTCAGCTTGTCAAGGAGCTCTGTAAAACCTGGATCATCAACTTGGAGATTTCTCTTGCCTTCATTTGTTTCTGGTGGAGTGTTTCCACAGAACAAAAGGGTATGCTCTTTTCATAAGAAGTCTAGAACCTCTATATCAGCCACAGAAACAGATGTAGCTGTGGAGGAATCAGGTTCACCTGTCACAGATGAAGATTCTGGTGAAGTTCCATCAGATGAAGTTGGGATAAGTCAAGATTCATCTCCCAAGTCTGATGCCAACCCTGAGACAGCTAAAACTAAACGTTCAAGATCTACAAGGAGAAGTGAAATGCCTCCCGTAAAGAATGAGGATTTGATTCCCGGGGCAACTTTTACCGGGAAAGTAAAATCTATCCAGCCATTTGGTGCCTTTGTTGATTTTGGAGCTTTCACAGATGGGCTTGTTCATATTTCGATGTTGAGTGATAGCTATGTTAAGGATGTTGCAAGTGTTGTTTCTGTAGGCCAAGAAGTGAAGGTGAAACTGATTGAAGTGAATACTGAGACTCAGCGTATTTCTCTCTCTATGCGTGAAGATGCTGACACCAGTAAGCAACGTAAAGATACACCCACCAATACTGAGAAAGCTGGACCTGGGAAGAGGAACACTTCAAAATCCAGTCCAAGGAAAGATAATGTGATGAAAAGCACAAAATTTGTCCTAGGGCAGGACCTGGTTGGTACTGTGAAGAATATGGCTAGGAGAGGTGCTTTTATATCTCTTCCTGAAGGGGAGGAAGGATTTCTTCCCATATCTGAGGAACCTGATGATGGATTTGGGAATGTTATGGGCAACACTTCGCTGGAAGTTGGCCAAGAAGTCAATGTACGAGTTTTGCGTATCACAAGAGGACAAGTAACATTGACTATGAAGAAGGAAGAAGATGTTGTACATTCCGACACAACATTTACCCAAGGGGTTGTTCATGTTGCAACAAACCCTTTTGTTTTGGCTTTTCGTAAGAATAAGGATATTGCTTCTTTTCTGGATGAAAGGGAGAAAATTGAGAGTGAAGTTCAAACATTGTCCACTGCAGGAATATCAGAAGAAATTAAGGGAACTGTCAAGCAAGGGGAAACTGTATTGGATGTTCCTGATGTGCAGGGTGAACCAGAAAGCAGCAAGTTGACAGATGATGTTCCCTCTGCGGTAAAACAAGATGCTGAAGATGATATTTCTGAAAATAAGGAAGATGTGGGAGCCAGTACATTGAACATTTCCTCAACAACTATTGTGGATGATGAAAGTAACCTAGTCAGCAATGCTTCTATCCCAATGCCAGGTTCAAATGGTGTCATTGAGAAGGAAACAGAGGTAGCGTCTGGAAATTTGGTTCCTGAAGAGGCTTTATCTACTGTAAACGCAATTACTGAGGAAGCTACTCAGACAGATGTCACAATAAGCAATGAAAAAACTGTTGTGGATGATGAAAGTAACCTAGTCAGCAATGCTTCTATCCCAATGCCAAGTTTGGATGGTGTCATTGAGAAGGAAACAGAGGTGGCTTCTGGAAGTTCGGTACATGAAGATGCTTTATCTACTGTAAACCCAATTACTGAGGAGGCTACTCAGACAGATGTCACAATAAGCAATGAGAAAACTGACTCACCTGTTGAAATTGCTAATGAAAATGTAATAGAAAGTGGACTTGATCATATTGTTGCAGAAGGAGAGAAACAATCACAAACTTTTAATGCAAAGGAAGAATTTGCAGCAGCAGCACCAACCGAAAGTGATGCAGTTGAATTTAGCCCTGATAAAAATAGTGCTATTGCAGAGTTGGATATTACATCTAGTGCACCCGCAACCCAGGAAACTGCAGGTTCTTTTTAATCGATCTCACACTCTCTCTGCTATATCTATATATCTATCTGTCTGTCTATTTCTCTCTCATTTATATTTACATACAGAAATGCTGATTTTAAGTCTAAAATCAAACATATTTTCCGCAATAAGATGCATGTACCAGAGCCTTCTAATTAATTTATCAAATAATATTTCCTTTGCATCACAAGCAGATGACAATGTTGGAACTATTCCTGAGAATAAAGGTTATGCTTCCACTTTCTATTTGCCCACTTCATTTTGGTTAAAATGAACAGGAATTTGTAGCAAGTTTTCCTAAATTGAGGTTTTTTTTTTTTTTTATATATATACATCATATATCACATGATATTGCATCCCTTTCATTTCCAATGTGATGCCAATCAATTAGTTTTATCATTTATCTAACTGAAGAAATTGAGCCCTATATGGCTTATGTAACACAGTTTTTCTTTCTCCGTCTACTGTTATAAAAGGAGTGTTCTTGAAATGTTAATCCTCTATCAACAGATGTAAAAGGAGAAAATGATCAAGTTCCTGCTCCTGAAAGTTCTGCCACTGAAGTAGCAACAACCTCCATTGATGATCCCAAAGAAGTAGTAGAAAAACAAACACCTGCCACAGACAATGAAAATTCTTATACCTCACAGGTTGAAGATAAAGAGGTTGCAATTGTATCTGAGAAAAGCAGCAGTTTATCTGATTCTAATGGACAATCTGGAATTACTAATTCAGGACAAAGCTCAGGTAAAGGTTTAAATTTCATCTTATTTTCATCCTATTTCATTTCACACTTTTCTGCATCAAACTGAAGTATGTTAGCCAGACTTTGAGCACATACATCTTGGACTGACTAATGGAGGTGCACTGCAATTCCATGTTGATCAATGGCATTGCCTTTGGGGGAATTAAATTATGACAATTATTATTAACAATACTTTACATTCATGATATTTCTTGGTTTTCCACCCTATTGAATTTTCTTTGCATTCTTACATATGATTTCCAATAGTTAAAAGATCTGCCCCTTTTCTTTGGATTGCAGCAACTATATCACCTGCACTTGTGAAACAACTTCGGGAAGAAACAGGAGCCGGAATGATGGATTGCAAAAAGGCTCTATCAGAGACTGGTGGGGACATTATTAAAGCACAGGAGTACCTTAGGAAAAAAGGCTTATCAAGTGCAGAAAAGAAAGCCAGTAGGGTAACTGCTGAAGGAAGGATAGGTTCTTACATCCATGATAGTAGGATAGGTGTTTTGGTAGAAGTAAATTGTGAGACAGATTTTGTCTCCAGAGGTGAAATTTTTAAAGAGCTTGTTGATGACATAGCCATGCAAGTGGCTGCATGCCCTCAAGTAGAGTACCTTGTTCCTGAAGATGTTCCTGAGGAAATCGTTAACAAAGAAAAAGAGATAGAAATGCAGAAAGAAGATCTCTTGTCAAAACCGGAGCAGATAAGATCAAAGATTGTTGAAGGGAGGATAAGAAAAAGACTTGAGGACCTGACATTGCTTGAGCAGCCCTACATTAAGAATGATAAGGTAGCAGTGAAGGACTGGGTCAAGCAAACTATTGCAACTATTGGAGAAAATATTAAAGTTAAGAGGTTTGTGCGGTTCAACCTTGGAGAGGGTTTAGAGAAGAAAAGCCAGGATTTTGCAGCAGAAGTAGCTGCACAAACTGCAGCAAAACCAGCACCTACACCAGCACAAGAGCAACCTGCTGTTGCAGAAGCCAAGGAGACTGAGCAAACGTAAGTAGTTCAGTGATTTCTTACTTATTGAGTTATTTAATTGTTAAATTTAGGTGATTAGTTACTGGAATGGGATTATTTAAGATTTGGAAACAGGCACTGAAATTGGCATAATTATGCCAAAGTAGACATCATCTTGGTGGTAGCGTTAAATTGTGTCTTCACCACTCTATTATTACATTTAATATTACATTTCTAGCATGTGTTTACACCATCCTTCCTTGCATACACAGTTACACACACGCATCTTTAAATTATTCATCACTTGGGTGAAACTTAAATCGAAGGTGTTGAGTTACTGGCATGTGTGACTGTGAATGTCAGTTGTACATATACGCTAAATTTGCATAGCTGCAAATCTTAATTTGTTCAACATTCTGCTGCAGGCAATCAACAGTAACAGTCTCAGCCGCGTTGGTTAAGCAATTAAGGGAAGAAACTGGAGCTGGGATGATGGACTGTAAGAAAGCTCTAGCTGAAACTGGAGGGGATCTTGAAAAGGCCCAAGAATACCTCAGAAAAAAGGGTCTCTCAACTGCCGACAAGAAATCCAGCAGGCTAGCAGCTGAAGGCAGAATTGGTTCATACATTCACGATTCACGCATCGGAGTTCTAATTGAAGTGAACAGTGAAACTGACTTTGTGGGTAGAAGTGAAAAATTCAAAGAATTGGTTGATGATCTTGCAATGCAGGTTGTGGCCTGCCCACAGGTGCAGTTTGTATCCATTGAAGATATTCCAGAGACTACTGTGAACAAAGAAAAGGAACTGGAGATGCAGAGAGAGGACCTTCTTTCAAAACCAGAGAACATCAGAGAAAAAATTGTTGAGGGAAGGGTCTCAAAGAGGCTTGGAGAGCTTGCTCTTCTTGAACAGCCTTTTATTAAGGATGACAGTGTTTTAGTTAAAGACTTGGTGAAGCAAACTGTAGCTGCTATTGGAGAGAACATTAAAGTGCGGCGTTTTGTTCGGTTTACCCTCGGGGAGACGACTGAAAAAGAAACAACAATACCAGCATAACTTTAGGATAAGTGCTATGAAGCAAGAATGGTAACAAGGGAATCCATATACATGTTACAAACGCATATGAAGGAGTATGTGGAAGGGAGAGACTAATGTTGGAAACAGCAATTGATTCTTATTCTTCATAATAACCAAATGTGCAATCGGCAGGGACACATTTTACTAATCTGTATCTACATTGAGGATACACGAGGACAAAATTTTGTGTCAATTCTCTACAGTTTGTATGTTAAAAAATATTGGTGGATGCATTTTTGAATTACGAGTTTCATTAAGTTTTGAATTACTATTATCTTTAATTCTTGGCTCATTTCTTCTCATGTAAATGATCAATCCTTTTTAAAACTGTGTAAGGAATTGTTGCTCCTTGCATTTAGAATGATGGTATAGCTGAATTAATTGATAAGATGCTTATTATTCTTCTTTCTATGGATAAGCAATAAGTTTTGTTTTTTAATAATCTCTTCAATCACAAAGTTCATGGAGCTTTCTGCTATTTAAAACTGGAGTCCAAATTGGCATGACATCTTGTGCTATACGTTATACGCGTTTGAAATACATCACATATAACATACATATGGAAATTGTGCCTAGAGCATGCTCAAGAATTGGTTTTTTTTTTTCCTTGCACAAAAATAAACACTTTTTTTCGATAGCTCTCTTGATATGTTCCACTAAGAATTACTATATTTTGTCTGAAGAGCTAACATGGTCGTGAAATTCCTATGCTCCTCATGTGGGGCTAAGTAACTTTTTTTATAACCTTGTCTTGTGATTGTTATGATAACAAGATCCTATGCATCTTGGTGCAATGGATTATTAAAAACAGCACCATATTTCATAATCAGATAAATGTTTAAAACGGATTGTTAAAATCCAACTTCAGGAAGATGCTCTATGATAGTAGACATAGCACGCAACTTTCTCAACTATTGAATTTATAGATACATACAACTACAGAAGTGGCATCACCCCAGTTTAACATGCAAGAGCTTGTAACAGAGAGAGAGAGAGAGAGAGAGAAAGAGAGAGAAGGAAAAAAAAAAAAAGAACAGAAATAAGATTTCTATATTTTTAGGTACCTAAAAAATTTTCCTTTTAGTTTGTAATCTTATTCATCTATTCCAATACACATAATCCTTGAATGCATCAAATACTTCTGCTTTGATGACTTGCAGGTACAAAACGCCAGAGGTCCACAGCAATATCCACCTCCTTCTTCTTATGAAATTTGTACAATTTCGGTACATCAAATCGAAGCTGCCAAAGCATGAAAACAAAATTAGACTTCAAAAGCAAGAGTCAGGTAAATTGCATTGTGGTCGGTTTCTACATAAATAATTGGAATAAGAAAACTGAACAGGTAGATATGTTAAGTGAAATGTAAGAACTTGGGCATGGTTCAAATCAAAGTTAAACCTGGCTTATATAAAGGAAAATTTAACTTTTATTATAGTGCTAAAAAACATAGTCAAATATGAAGTAAACTACACTCACCTCACATAGAACTTCAGCAGTGCTAGCATTGAAATCCCTTAAGGCCGTTCGTTTCACATGCTGCAATCAGATAAAATTGAAACATGGTGTATTGTCACATAAGAGGAAAAAAATCATATCATACTGTTGAGAAGCCCCATGGAATTACAGATTACATGCAAACTCGTGCTTATGCAATATGCATAAATAAAACATAAAATAACAAAGCAATTGGTGAGAAGAAAAAGACATATTGGTAGTTTTTGTATTTTGTAGAACTGAGTTCTCATTGTGAGAAAATTTCCCTGTATAAGATAGACTTCTAAAATGCTTTAACAGGAATTTTATCTAAATATGTATCAGATAATAAATCAACATATAGAAAAAGGAGGATAGTTCAAGGAAAAATTAGTTACTAAATTGTTAAAGAAACGAAGGCAAGAATGCAAAAGTACAAACAATAATTATGCCATACCACATCTCTTTAGACTTTAAATGATTAGCCAAGTCAGTAGACAGTAAACAACTTCATATAGTGATATGACAACTTGGGGCAGGATTGGGTTATGATGTTGGTACACTTGTTTTAACTTTTTCCTATGATAAATTAAGTACAAAGGACATGTTTTGTTTAACTTATTTAGCCAACATTGGTGAAAAATCGCAACTGGCAAAACTACATGTTTTGTTTAACTTATTTAAAGAAAATAATAATTTGCTTATAGTTTCCTGAGAAAAACTGAAAGGAGAAAAAAAGACACGGCTTTTTTCCAAAATTACTTTATGGCTAAAATTTCAGACTAAGCCAACAACCTGAGCATTCTACTTGTTATAGTCTAAAAACTATCATTATTAAATGTAATGCTAAGCCAGATCCAAAAAACTAATTTGGAGGAAGGATAGAATAAGTTCCATACAACAATGCCACACTCTCATGAAAATCTAAATGAAAAGGTTCAATAAAATAACACTAGTGGCATCCTTGTGGAATGGGAAGGTTATTAGCTATTGTCCTGATATACCTTCTGTGATTAAAAACAACATATATGACGCAGGAGATAATAAGTCAAAATTTGCTTGGGCACACAGTGATGCAGACGGCAGACCTCAATCACCCAATCTAATACTTAGAATTTAAAATGAAAATGACTTACATCTCTTGTTGAAGTCTTATGCAAGGAATAAACAGCTTGAGAAGCAACCTGACAAGGCAATATATGGTGTGGTAATATTAGAATTCCCATCAATCATACGTTTATAAGCAGCATCAATGTTATTGCTTACCTTCAAAGCAACAAGGAGAAAATCCAAATCTGCACCCTTTTTTCGAGTACCAAATGGAGGATTCATTATAACTGTATCAACAATTGGACCTAGAGAAAATACCAAGATAACCATTATGAATTTGTTACAGAAAAAAATTCAGCAATAGATAAATATAGAGTTAGAATTGATTTCCAAGCCAACTTTCCCCTTAAAGCAATGACTAGATCACATGATCATGTTTTTTAGTAACAACAATATCATATAAATCATGGGATACTTGTAACTAGCTTACAATATAAATCATATAATGATGGCTAAAAAATATACCCATTGCTGTTGAAATTAAGGACTCAATTCACAAAATATACCCAGGCAACAAGCCTTCATTCAAAGTGTTGTTGCTCCATATACCAATAATTACAAAATATAAAAATAAAAGTGCCAAGATCGACATCATTAAACTCATTTTTTAAGACCATAAATTTCAACTACAAATTCAAAGCAAAACCAGATAGGTGTCATTAAAAGGATAGTGTTCAAACATTAACCGATTTCCCACAAAACATAACACCTGATACAAAGAAAAAGCCCTTGATAAATCAAAATAATAATAAAAATAAGACAATTTTATTTCAAAGCTTGTGCATCTTGAAAGCAACTGGTATCATATGAAGTGGAATTCAAGTGCTTATAAACTTGTTTAGATGCCATTCTATAATTTTTCAAAGATAATTGCTAGCACCAAAAAATAGTTTTGCTTCATGTACCACAAAAAAGAAAGTCAGGTTCAAGACACAAACTTGTACAATGTTATGGTATCATAAGATGAAGATGATGTGAAAAGCTACCTCTCCATCCCAAGTCCAAGACATTAGACTGAATAAAATCCATGTCCACCTGCAGTTTTTGTGTCAATTATTACTAGCCCACTTTAACATAATTATTGCATTCAATAAAAAAAAAGGTCTATTTATTGCATCTAGAGCATGCTATAACCACTTTTCATCTCTTCTTATTCCATTAGAACATTAATACATTGATCTGAGAATCTGAATATTTTCCATACAACATCACTCTTTTATGTTTGAAATCCAAAATATATCAAACATTACTAATATTCTTTTTCTCAAACAAGAAACTTGGCTATCAAGAAAAGAAACCTATAAGCTCATTTACCATAATAATCAGCAGAAAGACAATACCTCAAGTTCCTCAGCATTAAGAGATGCTACTTCAAGAGATTCAGGATCAATGTCAATGCCAAGAACATGTCTGATCAATGCTAAGAAAAATCAAGAGAATATTAGATCTAGTAATACAAAAACATCTTATGTGATTAAAAAAAGTATTTGGTGCACTATTTTGCTAAACAACAATTTGAATTTTGGAACTTTAGATTTGATTCAAAAAGGACGAATTCCAAGTGACCATGTCTATGAAATGGTGAATGGTTTAATAAAATAAAAATCCATTCAAGACGGTTCCTACACATTACTGGTTCAAAATTTAGAATAAGTATTATTAATGTAATTCTAATGTTGGCTTTGATTTAGGTAGCAATAGCATTAAAAAAGTAAGAGAATGAGAAGCGAAAAAGAAGACAAACTGGTATAAGATCCCACAAGAGTGAGCAGTGAAAGATATAACTCACTCTGCGCTCAAAAGTGCAGCTGCAACACCTAATGTACCACAACCGCATCCAAAGTCAGCCACAACTTTGTTGCTCACATCCTCAAAAGAATTCTCTGCCTGATTCTCGAGAAACACAAAGGAAACAGAACTTTAACAATGTGGAAATTACTATTACTATAACTATTTTCACACTAAACTCAAAAACCATACGCATCCCTAAACATTTTGCAAATCCACACACACACGTGCACGCCATTGGATCAATTTACTACAATACCCTCCCCAATAACGTTGCAGATGATTTACCAAATTACAGAGAATTGCAAGCAAATATTCGAAATGCTACCTTAAAACCCCACAAATAGTTGAAATTGTTACAAACAAGAAGTTGACAAACACGAAAGGATGCATTTGCATATATTAGTATGGTGAACTTGCATGAATAAACATATGTTAAAAAATACCCATTAACAAGCACGAGAAGAGGAACATTGGATAAGGCAAAAGAATCAAACTTTAACATGATTGATGAGTATAGTTAGAAGGGGCATAGAAGGAGTGAAATATGAAAAACTGGGAAAAGAGAAAGAGGGAGCACAGTGAAAAGCATTCGAGAAGCGATATGGGGTCCCGTAGGGTACTGTTCAAGCTCCACCTGCCATAATCCACAGACACAAGCGAGTGAATGATTCTTCACAACTGTGGTAGAGAGAGAGAGAGAGAGAGAGAGAGAGAGGAAACCTTAGGGTGAGGGAATTGCTGAAGATGAGAAAGGAAGCCTTCCAACTGCTTCAGCTTCATTTTTCCGGCGATGCAAAACCAAATTTTGGTTCACTTCCATCTTCTTCTACCTCTGTTCTCCTTCTTTATTCTCAGCTTCCACCATCTCATAAGGCCCAGCCCATTCAAACTCCCCAAAAATATACTCCAATTGGGCCATTTCAGATAATTGTGGTATCTTCTATTAGTTTGGTCACACTTAATTTTGGTTTTTTTTTTTTCCCATAAAGGTAATGTTTTTTCCATTCAAAGTTGATATTTTTGGGAAGAATGTTTAATCTTCGCCATACCTGACTTGAAATTGTGAGAGCACTTTGTATCACAATTTTATTGCATGTATATATATTATTTTTTATAAAAGTATTAACACCAGTCCTTACAACTAAGTAATTAATAATTTTGTTAAAATAAAAAATATTACAATTTTATAATTTTAATATAATAAATATCTCATTTTTAATAAAAAATTATTTTTAAATGTTTAAAATCAATCTTAAAAGTTAATGTTAATAAAATTTTATTTTTAAAATATACTTATGTATTAAGTTGGAGAATTAACTAATCAATTAAATAAATAATTTTTTTTTATCTAAATTGAAAGTACCATTTATTGAAAATAGAAATCATTATAGGCAGTTCTCATTCCGAAGTTTAACTTTTTTATAAAACCCACGTGTATATTCTATTAACCATCATAAAGATTATTGTCTTATAAAGTGAGAAAATATTTATTTTAATTATTATATTATTATCTTTTTTATTGAAAATTTCTATTATTGATGGAAATTATTAAAAATTTAAAATAATACAAAATAAACTATTTTCAAAAAACTAAATGCACTTAATTTCTGTCAGTGACTAGGTATATTTGATATTTTTCAGAAAAAGCTGTACTGTTTATGAAATTGTATTTTTAAAAGGGAACATGCATATAATAGAGAAATTTGAACAATGGATTGAACTCGTTCATTTCTATTTGCATAACTACAATATTTACATGAAATTTACAATTAATTACAATATATATAATTTAGAATTAAAAATATAATTAATTATAATTAAACATCAATAAAATAGAAAAAAAGAGATATTATTGTGTTGTGTTATCTACTAGATCTAGATATAAAAATCAAATTGAGAGGTGCATATAAGTATAACTAGTCGAACGAATCAAGCAAAAGAGAAGAAAAGAAGTCTTGGATGAAAAACGAAGCAAAGCCGCATCGGAAATATATTGGAGAATTAAATGCGATTCTGCGGAAGAATAACGCTTCCCCTTACAATGCAAACATTCTATAATTTGTGTATTTATATGTTTACTATAAGAACCCAACTGAGCATACGAAGAGGGCCATTTGATTATTCTATGTGAAGTGGCGGAATAGAGTGATCAAAGAAAATCGTTTATCTCGTCAAGTTTTGTGGGGAGGTACATATCTTCTTCATATATGTTTTTTTCATTATTGGTTTTTCATTTATGTTGCATGTTCTAGAAATTGAGCTAAGTACTCCTAATTAATACAAATACACAAACATGGGAAACGGTCATGGATGCTTTTGTCTTGTAGGAAATGGATGTTATTCTTACCATATACAACTAGGAAAATATGTAGCCATTGACTTGAAAGAAAAGCAAATTGAGCAATTACCAGATATGGGAGGAATAAAAGAAACATGGGAAATGTCATATAAAGCAGAAAATGGATCAATTTCTAGACTCTTATTAATCAAGACCAAAAGAACACCACAAGATTACAGAAGTCCTGGTTTAGAGGAGTTACAGATTAAAATCAGTGACTTTATTACAAGCTTTTCCATTTCGGTACTGAAAGATGAGGCTGGTCTTCTTTACGTAAATTTGCCACAATCGACGCTACCTTTTACAAGAAAGACAAGCTATGTATTAAGTAGCGTTTTAGAAACGGATGTTTATAAGTATGAATCTGCAACAAGGACGCGTCTTATAGTTAAGGAGGAGTGGAAGAAAATGAGAGGGAATGAATTAATGCCTTTCATGGCGACCGTGGCATTCTATTATACTTACGGAACATATATTGGCCTTTCTATTGTGATTTATATTAGGGTTTCAGATGATGGGTATTTGGATTTGGATGTGGATGGCCCTATCCAACACCCTACTTCTGCATTGTTTTACATGTTTGATGAAGTTACTAGAACCGGCCTTTGGAAGCCCACCATGTGTCCTCATTGTGCTGCTGTTAAGAAGCAACGTAGCAAGTAGCAGCATGTTCTCACAATCTGACATTGAAGGAAGTGACAATTCTCTACCAACAAAATTTCATGGCCACACTCATAGTGGAAGGAAGAAGCGTTCTTGCAAATGATGGTGCCATTAGTGACAATAATAACCAAAATTTATATGTGAAGCGACTTATTCTGGGAAGAGAATGAGGTATTTTGTTTGTACTTTCTTTTTCCTTCCCTTCTTTCAGTACAAGGTGGGTTGTATTTGTATTTGGTCGAGAAATTTATTTGTATAATATATATAATTAAGAGAAAAAAAAAAGGAAAGAGAGAAGTGAACTTAGTTAAGTGCAATTTGCTTCTCAAATTGCCATTATAGGGTAGATTTTAAAAAATTTATGGATCTAAGATTAGTCAAGGACTCATGGTTGAGAAAGACGAGTTCCCTTTAAAAGATCATAGATCCAAAATGCGACTTCCCTTAAAACAATACATGTTTAGTATTAATTTTAATGGTATTTTAAGGAGTGGTAATATTGACGACGATTTATATTGGGCAAAAGTTATTATATGGTAAATTACGACTTGTTTTTTTTTAAGAGAAGTTTTATTTCAGAAAAACAAACACACTGAGTAGTCACAATTGCTAAACAGGACTTCAAATTTTTGTTTAACAAATCGTTATTTTAATCACTGACTCTTAATCCTAAAAAAAAAAATACCATGAAAGTTATATTTAAGATGCAAAACTTTCAAAGGGATGTTATGTTTCTAACAGCTTATCCTATATCAATAAATTTGTAAAAATTTATACTATTACGGTAATTTGGAATTAAGATTACACTACAATGATAAAAAAAAAACCATAGAGAAGAATAGATAAAATGATTAAATACGTTAGAAATAGATAAAATAAATAAATTTTAAATAAGATATATAAAAGGTATATTTAAGAATAATTTAATTCTATTTTATCAAAATTACTGCCACCTCGTATAAATTTTTTAAGGCTAAATAGTTTTTATCCCTTTATTTTAACACAGCAAAAAAAAAAATGTAGAAGAAAGGTGTATCTCTATCCAACACTTTATAAACTACACCCAATAATTACCGATCCTAATTTGTCATTACAATCATAATTTGTCAAGTTGCATGTCATAGAAGGAGGTGTATTCTCTTCCTCATTCAAATATAAAAGAAAATGCTAACAAATGTTGTTAAGTTTTGTTAAATAATTCAAATAAAACGAAAAAAAAATTTTTTTTATAGTTTTTAATGTAAAGTTTACAATTAAAGAACTGGGCAAATCTATTAGGATTGACTTGAAAAAAGAAAGATTGAGGAATATAAATTAAAATGAGATAAAGGAACGTGATTGGTGGTTTCCATTCTAATTTTGAGATTTTATGAATTCTAGAACTTAATGTTTGCTTAATTAAAACATTTTAAGTGATTATGTTCTAATTTGAAGAAAATATTTGTTGAATTAAGAAATTGATTTTCAATTATATTAAAATTGAACTTTTAATTACACTTTTAAGACTTTAATTAGAATAAAAATTTAAGTTATTTAAGTAAAAATTAAGTGAACTGGTGCTTTTAATATATTAACTTTTTATAGTAAACATTTTGTTTGGTTTTTTTATTTTTTTATGAACCGATAACAAATATATTAAATGGTTAAAGGGGTAGCCAAACTCCTATATACATCATAATAATAAAGGTACTTTATTATTCATAACAAAATAATTAAACCGTATACTTTTCCCTAAGCTATGTCTAGAACCTTAATTGTATCATATCCATCATTAATTCAACTTTAAGATCTTATTTTTAAATATAATATAATTCTTATGCAGCCATAGTGATCAAACACAAACAAACCAACTGGAATTAATCCCAAGCTATTTTCATAATCTTCTTGGATATGAAATCACATCAGCATAAAGTGGTCATAGCAGGTAGAAAGTTGTGTTTATAAAAATTACTAATACAAAATTCATTAATTCAGTCGACATTTTTACGATAGAAACCATTGTAGATTGTATGGTTAATATATAAAAAATAATTCTTTCATTCAAATTGTAAGTCAAATAATATAAAATTTTTAAAAATTAATAACTAAGTTATAATATTCAAGAAAATGGTATTCAACTTATTTTTATGATTAAAATGACTAATGCATTTGTTCTGATTTTTTTACCAGAGAAAACCTATTCATTTATATTTACACGATTATAATATTTACATGAAATTTACAATTAGTATAAAGATTTGAAATTTAAAATTTATAAATAATTACATTTAAATATAAATTAAATTTAAAGAATAGAATAAATGAAAAGAAAAAGACAGAGATATTGTTGTGTTGTGATATAAAAGAATCAATTGGGAGGTGCATATGTCAGTCGACTGAATCATAAATATGTTGGAGAATTAGATGCGACCAAAATTATTCTGTGTAATTAGAATAGAGCTTGCTTTTCAATAACAGTGCAAAGATTCTATAATTTGTGTATTAATATGTTTACCATAAGAACCCAGTTGTGCAGAGCAGAACTATCATCTGATTATTTTAGGTGAAGTGGTGGGATAGATTATAGTATACTTAGTCTCAATGCTCATCTCATCAAAGTAAATCGTTTATCTCGTCAAGTTATATGTGGAGGTACATATCTTCATATATAGTTCTTCATTCTGAAATTTTTATCATTTCTCTACATTCTTACTTCTCTGTCTTTTTGTCACCTGTTCTATCACGTTGCATGTTCTAGAAATTGAGCTACACCTAATACAAATATATACACACATGGGAAACAATCCTGGATGCTTTCGTCTTATAAGAAATGATAATTGTTCTTACCATATACAATTGGGAAAATCTGTTGCCATTGACTTGAAAGAAAAAAATCTGAGCTCTTACGAATTACGGGAGGAGGATGTAAAGAAACATGGGAAATGTCATATAATGCAGAAAATGGATCAATTTGTACACTTATCTTAAGCAAGACAAAAAAACTAAAATTTCGACAGGAAAAAAGTCCTGATGATGAGGAGTTACAGATTAAAATCAACGACTACATTGTAGATGATAAATTGAAAAGCAGAAGCTTTACCTATGAGGTACGAAGAGATGAGGCTGGTCTTCTTTACGTAAATAGTGTAGGGTTAACATGGGAACTTTGTAAAGCTGTAATAAGAAAGAGAACCTATGCTTTGAGCAGTGTTATTGAAACGCACGTTGATACGTATGGGATTGGAACAAGGAAGAGTGTTATAGTTGAGGTGCGGAAGAAAAAGAGAGGGGATGAAAGGCCTTTCATGGTGACTTTGGCATTCTATTACACTTATGTTAGTGGTGGAGCAGATATTGGCCTTTCTATTGTGATAAATATTAGGGTTTCAGATGATGGATTTTTGGAGTTTGCTGTGGATGGTCCTATCCAACACCCTACTTCTGCATTATTTTGGATGGTTGATGAAATTTCTAGAACCGGCCTTTGGAAGCCTACGATGTGTCCTCATTGTCCTGTTATTCAGAAGCAACATAGCAGCAGCTTCTCACAGTCTGATGATAGTGAGGAAAGCGACAATGTTCCACAAACAAGGCGTTATGGCCGCACCCATAGCGATGGAAGCGTTCTTTAAAATAAGGGTGCCATTAAGGGCAATAATAACCAAAATTTAATTGTGAAGCGACTTCTACTTGGAAGTAAATGGGATAATTAGGTTTTTACTTTTCTTTTTCCTTCCCTTCTTTTAGTATAAATTAAGAGTGTATTTCGTGTATTACTGTTAATTTTCTATTAAATATAATTTAACTTTGTTCTAGAATCAAATAAAAAAAATATTCCAATTAACTTTGGGTCATAAATTTAATCCTAGTTCAAAATAATATTTAAAATAATTATTATCGTTAATTTTATATTAAATATAATTTAACTTTGTTCTCATCTCTTACAAGGGAAGAATCAAATAAAAGAAAATATTTCAATTAACTTTTGGTCTTAAATTTAATCCTAGTTCAAAACAAAGTTGCTTCTCGAAAGAATGGAGTGTATTTTCTCACTCCCTCGAATTTATTACCACTCCTTATTTGAATGTTTTATTTAAATATTATTGTTAATTTAATTAACTAATAAAAATAATTTTTTATATAATTTTTAAATGTGAAAGTTCTGCTGTCTTTAAATCTTCTTACCATTACTTTCGACTATGTTAAAATTGGAGAGAAAGAATTTGGAGTGTTTTCTATTATTTTTGGGAGTTTATTACAAATAAGAAGAATACTGTCTTCATTTTTTTATTTTAGTTTTTGAAATTAGTCTATCCTACCAATTTTTAAATTTATTTGCTTTATTATTGCTTTTACCACCACTTTCCTAATCTTTTAATTGCATAAAATATGGAAGTTTTATGAATAAAATCCACTATCAGAATGCAGATTAAAGATTTCGTTCTCTTTTTAATGCAATTCTTCTAAAGTATAAATATAATACAAATAACATGAGGATAAAAAGATAAATTATATTTTTAAACTATTTATTTTAAATTTTTACCAATTATAATATATACAAACTGTTATATGCTAGTAACACAATCTTTTAAACATATAACATATTCTTCAACACATTTTTATGATTAGTTAGTGTTTTTTTTTTTTACAAATTCATTAACTTTTTAAAATGTCAAAATGTATACTTTGTAAATTAATGAATTTTAAAAAATTACTCTCACTTTAAAAAAAAATTACAATATAAAAAAGTGTGATAAACGTGTACATGGTTAATGAAATTTGGAAATGATGGTGGAGGCCCTGAGCAACACCCTTCTTCTGCATTGTTGTACATATTTGATAAAGTCATAAAAACTGAAATTTGGAAACCTACGACATGTCCTCATTGAGCAAATATTTGGACCCAACGTAGCAAAATGCCGCGTGGCAATCTGACAGTGAAGATAACAATAGAGTTCCTGTAGCACTACGTTGGCAAAATAGAAGAAGTGTTGGCAATGAGGTAATGGTAGTTTTCATGAGGGAAATCTTACGGTTTTTAATAATGGAAAACCGTAACAATCTTGGAGGAACGTGAATACCAATTTTTGCCTCCTAAAAATTACTTCCAAAATTTAAAAAAAAATAAAAAATAAAAAAATTTAATTAAAAAAAATTGTTTTACAGAAAAATAGAATTTTTTTTAAAAAAAATGATTTTTGCTTTCCAGAAACAGCGGCCTGCATTAGGTTTATAACTCAAAATCAAAAATCAGTTCTAAGCATGAGAAACTGAACATTTTTAGCGTTTCGTAAAAACCCTAAAAATGATCGGTATAAAAACGCAAAAGACCCGGTTGAAAAGGACAAGTTTTTTCTTTTCTCTGAGAAAAAATTTGAAAAGGAGTATGAGTTTTCAAAGAAAAAAAAAATTCAAAAAATTTGATTTCGAAAAAAATATCCAGAAAGTATGAATGAAGTGAAGAACAAATAATGAGGAAGATATCAGGAAGAAAGAGCAAAAATGAAAGTGAGTACAACGAAAAATAGACTAGAGAAGAAAATTAAAAACTAGAAGGAAAAGAAATCACACCATTAAATCTTCACAGTCTTCATTTTGGATTCAGATATGAAATATTTATTAACTGCATTTAAAGTTTTTTTTTTTTCCTTTTTCTTCTTTCTTTCTCGTTGCAATAACATTCTTTTGACTCTTAACACATTCTGATATTCTGCAAATGAAGTGAAGAAGAGAGACTAATGTTGTATAAGTTACCTAATGTTCGTAAAGTTTCTTTTTTTATTATTACTTTATTTTATTTTATTTTAATCTTAAATAATATAATATTATTAAATTGAAATAATAAAGTGGAAATGACTACTCAGATGAGTCATTGGCAGATTGCAATAAATCTTGAACATTTGTCATTTTAAATCCTAACTTTCGGCTCCTTTTTCTTTTTTATTTTCTTTTTCTTGTCTTTTTTTTATTTTTTATTTTTTAACTTCTTAATATTTCTTAAAATTTTGGACTTAGGCCCCTTTTCTGTATTAAACACGTCTGAAGTCAAAAAAATTTTTAAATAATAATAAATAAATTTAAATTTATTTTATTCATTTTTATTTTGCTTTTCAGTTTTATCTATTATTTGGTTACTTATATTTAATTTACTTTAATAAAATTATTCCATCTTTTACTATTATTAATTCTTTCTAATTTATTTATTTATTTTTATTTTATCTTTATTACTATTAATATTTATTTTTATATTATGTTTGGCTTCAATTTTTATTTACAAAATATGTCTTTTTTTTTCATTAAAATCAAACAGAAAATTAGTAAAATACTATAAGTAATTCCCTTTTACTATTCTTAAATTTTTGCTTATGTTTATTTTATTATTTATTTTTTGGGATGTTCTATAAGTTTGGAGTGTAATTTGATTTTATATTTATGTTTTTTTTTTATTTTGTAGATGAACTACATTTTAAATTTATTTCATGATAAAAGAATAAATAGCACATGTTTACATCAATTTATAACATTAACGTATAGCTTCTCTACCGTTGTGTGTTATAAATTGATAAAACTTGAATGTACCTATGTTACCTAAAGCTTTATGCAACATTAATTTATCATATGTTATCTTTAATTAATTATAAAATTATCTTAATAATCAATTAAAATACGTTCCCTATAATCACTATTTTGCTAATCAGTTAATTTAAATAGAAATTATTTTATTAACACAATAATTTATAATGCTAATGTGTAGCGACTCTACTTTTACGCGTTATAAATTTAAATTTAAAACTTTATTCATTAAATTTTCTTAAGTCTTATTTCTAATTTTTAAAAATTAAAATAACCAATCATTTCTTCATTTTATTATACAAATTTTTACAATATTGATGTGTGATTTACATTACTTTCGATTGTCCAAAAATTATAAGAAATTAATGTACAGTGTACGCTATCTTAAATTCTCTTTCAACGTTAATTATAATCAAAATCAAAATTCAAATACTTCAGTTACAAATAAAATATTTTTAACCATTTGCAGTATAGTTATGTGATTTTCCTTCACTTTCTGTATTGTTTCTCGTAGGGTACATGTATAAGCGCGTTATCTTGTATCCTAAATATTATAATTTTACAAAAAATATTTTAATTTAAAAATAATTTTTCTCTTACTAAAGTTAATTATAATCAATTAATTTCATAATTTTTAGATAGAACTACGTGACTTTGAATTCCTATTGCACCCGGAGATACGTAGGAGCGGAAACCGAACCTGTCAAGTCAAAATAATTTTTAAAATAATTTTCAAAATAAACTAAATAATATTTCAATAAATAATTTTTCTTCTTCTAAAATAAAAATAATTAATGTTTAGGGATTAAATAAATATTTTTAAAATTAAAATGAATTTGCACAATTAATTTTAGGTAATCATTTTTAAACGGACGTTGTGGGGTGCTAATACCTTCCCTACACGTAAATGACTCTGAACTCATTTTTGGTTTCAAAGATCATATTAGTTTAAAAAGTTTTTCCAAAGTTTTCTTAAAATAAACTTTGGTGGCGACTCCTCTGATATTTTTTTGAAAATGTTTTTCACCGTACCGTTGCGATTGCTCAGTTGCGACAAAGAAAAATAAATTTATGGGCTTTATTTTTTTCTTTTAACACAATAACGTATCCCTTGTCTTGTCTGCTTATTACTTTTCACTTTCGTTGTTACCTATGTGTTGTTATCGGAATAGTTTTGTAAAACACATATTGATGAATAAAACAATTTCTCCAAAACATGACCATTGGTTTTCTACTTCTTTTCTCTGAATATCATCAACCTTGTAAGACTGGTTGTATTTTGAAGAAACTAGGATGTTACCTCTGTCTTAAAATACCTGTCTTTGAAATCACTCACACAGGAAAAAAAAATTCACAAATTTAACGTGGTTCAACATATTAATCTTTATATGAGTTCCACAAAATTTTATTTATTACATGATTGACTTAGAAAATCAATACGCGTTAAATTTACTTTTGTAATGATGCTTAATTTACTTATAGTATATTACATGCTTTACTCCACACACATGTCAGAAGCTGTTGGTAAATATTTGACGTTTCCTTAAAAAAATCATTTAATGAAAAAATTGTTTCTAACCATATAATATATGTTTTTATTATATTGCCAAAGAAAAGCTTATACTTGTTACGAATAAAAGGATTGATTTTATCGGTGCATAGACTGATTTATTATAATAATTAGGATAAAATTCAAATATAATTATATTATTTTTTTAGTGCTTGTTAAAAGTGAATTAATTTATTATTTATTAATATTATATGTTTAAATTTTGCTTGTCTTTTTAAGATTTCAATTTCAATTTCTTTTCAAGTTCTATGATTTCTATATATCTTTTAATTTTTTTAATGCTTCCGTGTAATTTTTAGAATAACACACGTACGAGATATGATAAGAATCAATTTGATATGTAGATAGGACAGTTTACTACAGTTACGCTACTCGAATCCAACAAATGGAAGAATAGAACAACAGCAACGGCACAAGAGTCATTCATAAGACAGATGTTAGTGGAAAATATATACGTTAAAAAATTAGATGCCACCTAAATTAATTAATCAATTAATTAATCTGCGGAAGATTAACGCTTCCCTTCCTCACAATAAAAGATTCTATAATCTATGTATTTATATATTTGTCATACGAACCCAAAATGCAAAGCACAAGGACGATTTGATTATTTCAAGTGATGAAGTGGTCAGATCATATACATAGTTAATTAGTCTTAGCGCCAGTTTGACCAAAATAATCCATTTGCGTTCTCGAGTTGTACGCACGTGCAGGTATGGCCCGATCTTTTTATGTTCACATAGATTTGATGATAATTTCTTAATTAATTTACTTTTCTAGAATTTTATAAATACAGATTTTCATTTAAGATTGTTTAATTTCACCCATTGTATGTCACATTGCATGTTCTTGAAAGTGGGCTATACATTCTACTAACTAGTACTATCATACAAATATACAGAAATGGGAAACAATCACGGTGGCTTTCGTCTTCTCAGTAGTGCAGATACTTCTTACAATTTACGGCTAAAATCTGTTGCAACCGGCTCAAAAGAAAAGAAATTTGAGTATAACAGTGACAATAATGAAACCAAAACGACATGGGAAGTATCATACACAGGAGAAGATGGGTTAACTTGTAAGCTAATCTTAATCAAAACCATCGAAAGACGATTTGAAAAAAATCTTTGGGAGCAGTTAGATATCCAAATCAAAGACCGTATAAATAAAGATTTAAATTCATTTTACGATAGAGCACAAACAACTGAAGCTGGTCTTCTGAACGTAAAAACTAAAACGATCATCTATCCGAACCATTTCACTTCCAATAGCGTCAGTTTAGGTCAAGTAATTTTCCTAACTAGTCTTCTCGTTCCAAGAAAGAGTACTAATGGACGTGGTGATGTTATTACAGAAACGAGTGTTTTCGAGTATGGGAGTGGAACTAGAAAGGGTCTAATAGTTTGGGAGTGGAAGAAAAAGAGAGGGGATGAACAACCTTTTATGGGGACTGTGGCACATTATTATATCAATAATTTGGATGGAGACGTTGGTCTCTCTGTGGTGGTGAAGATCAGAGTGTCAAATTATGATGGGCATTTGGAATTTGAAGTGGAAGGTCCTGTGCAACACCCTACTTCTGCATTATCTTACATGTTTGAAGAAGCTTGTAGAACCAAAACTTGGAGGACTACAATGTGTGCTCATTGTGCTGCTATTCAGAAGCAGCGACGTAACAGCATGTTCTGGCAATCTGAAAGTGAAGATAGTGACAACTTTTCAATGTCTAGACTTCAAAACCGCTGGCAAACCTCTTCAAGTGTTCTTGCTAATGAAGGTGCTATTAAGGGTAACAACAACGGCAACTTCAGCGTGGAAAAATTTTTCTACGGTGGACGATAATTTAATTAAGGTATATATTTTAAGTAGGTTTTTTTTTTACAGTGATTTCATGTATACGGAGAATGAAAGCTATTGCACTCTACAGTATGATTTCTGAAACGAATGATCGTTTGATTTTTGGGTGCAGTGTCCGAAATCTAAATACACAATAATTTCATGTTTGCGAAAATGAAAGCTGTTGCACCATGCAATATATGATTTCTGAAACAAATGATCATATCTATTCTTTGGGTGCAGTGTACGTGTTATGATATTTAGAGGAGTTATAAATGATTGGCTGGGGCTGCAAATCGCTTTATCAAGTAATGGCAATTCATGTTTTGTAGAAACAAGCGTCAAGATGAAAACAAAGCTTAAGGCAAAACAAAGGTGTTAATATCATTTCCCGACAAGAGAATTTCAGTGAAAATAAAGTGAAGGAATCAATCATGGTTAGGTCTTGGATGAGAATTAGTGCTTAGATATATGATGGTTCTATTTTTCATTTATAAAAGTTGGCTTTGTAATTCCTTTGCTATGCTTTTGTCTCCTCAATAAACTTCATGGTTTTCAATTATTACTCTTCTCTCTGCATAAATCAATTCTTGTAGTGAACTTATTTTTTGTATATAACATTATATTCAAAATTAAATTAGGGATAAGTGTATTTTCAAAGAAATTCTTTTACATGTTTCATCTTTGACTATGATTGGGGTCGTGACAACGGGGCATGGTTCTTTAACGTCCCATGCAGTGCAGTTTCATTGCAAAATTACGAAATTAGATAATTTTACATTTTTTTATGTAAATAAAATAAGACATATCTCTTCTATATGATTATATTTTCTAAAAATTAAAAAGTAAATGCGATTTTTGTGATATACTATTATACTTTTATAATAATAATAATAAAAAAGTCATGAGTAGGTACTCTGACTTTCATTTTTTATATATATTAAATAAATAGTTGTGCATGAGAAGTATGACTTTCTTGTTAATATTTACTTTTAAGATTTTATAAAGCAAAATAGTCGATGAAAAAGAAAAAGATATATCAGCTACAAATAAGTTGTATATGAAAAATACGATTCAACTTGCAATGCTAAATTTTGACAAGTTGTAATGTCACCAATTTTATAATATACTTTTATTTAATAATTTTAATTTGTAAATTAAATTTTTCTTTTTTTTTTCAAACCTTTCAATATATCTTTTTTTGTATTATTTTAAAAAAATGAAAACAAATACTTGTTTAATAATTAAATGTTATAATATAAATAATATACAAAAATGACATTTTTATTTCTAACATATACACTATTTTCATAAATTTGCAATGACATTGCACTGATACAGTAAAAAAGCCTACCTATTACTGTCCTAAATAATTAGGCTAGTTCGACAAATGTGAAAATAGAAAAACAAAACATTGCGACAAACGCTCAGCAAAACCATTGGTATGAAAAATATTACGTATTAAGGATGATCATTCCTGGTATGCCCCTTATGGTTTTTTGGAGTGCAGAGGTAGAAGGAAAAGTAAGATAAAAAAATATTATGAATTATCTAAAATGAAAAGAATGAGATAAAAGTGAAGAAAAATATACTGTACAAATGTATAAATATCATTTAAACACTGGATGCCACCAAAATGAATAATCTACGTAAGATTAACGTTAACCTGGATATGGATTGGGGTATACAACTAAATTAAATTCATTTCAAAATTAATAATATGGATTGGATATTAAACCAATCCCTTTTATTTTTTTCAAAATCAGTTTAAAATTGATTTTAAATTTATATTTGTTTTAAATTCAGTAAAATATACTATAAATATAATATTATTGAATTATTATATTAAAAAATAAATTTTATAATAAATAATATAAAATTATATCTGCATATATTTTAATAAATTAATAATATAATTCTTTTACATTCATATTGTATTAAAATTAAATTCATATTTTTTACTTTACATTATTTATCTACTGCACAAACTAATTATATAGATTAAATTTTAAACTAATTTTTTTCTTTTAAAATAGTTTAAAATTGATTTTAAATTTTAGATTTAGTTTAAAAACAGTTTAAAATCGGATTTTAGTTGAATATATTTAATATATATATATATATATATAAGTAATACATCTTAAAAATGGAAGAAAAAAGGTAAATTGCAAAATATAATTACAAAAAAAATGCAAACATAGAAATAAATATTACAATAATTAAAAACAATAAAATAAAAAATAGGCATTAAATTATTTAACATGAAAACTCTTTTAATGTGTGATGGGTAAAAAAAATCATGAATTAATAAATATACAAATTGTGCTTTCAATAAGTTAATCAACTTTAATAGCAAAACTTACAAAGCTGAAAACTAAAAATAAAAATATCTAAAAAAAATTACTATGCGAATAAAGGATCAAATTTAACTGTGCATAGACAGATTTATTAATTATTAGGACAAAATTTTATATAATTTTGTAAGTATTTTTAGTACTGGTCAGAAGTGAATTAATTTATTATTTATTTAAAAGTTGCATGTCCCTTTAAAATTCCAATTTATATTTTTTAAGCTCTATCATTTCTATTTATCTTTCAGTTTTTCAATGTTCTCGTGTGATTCTTAGAATAAACACGCGTACTAGATATGAAAAGAATCAAGTTTATAAGTAGATAGGTTAGTTTACTTGAATCCAACAAAATAAATGGAAGGATCGAACAAAAGAAAAGGCACCACCAGAGTCATTAAGAAGACAGAAAACAGTGGAATGGAGTATATATATGTTGAAGAATTCGATGCCACTTAAATTAATTAATTCTGTAATCTTTGTATTTATATTTTTGCCATACGAAGCCAAAAATGCAAAGCATTTTTTTATTTATGAAGTGATCTGCATTACTGAGAAGACGATTTGATTATTTCAATTGATGAAGTGATCAGATCGAGATATATATATATATATATATATATATATATATATATATATATATATATATAAAATTATTCTCAGTCCAATTTACCAAAATAATTCATTTACATTCTTGGCGTTCTAAGTACGTGCAGGTATGGTTGATTTTTTTATGTTCACGTAGATTTGATGATAATTTCTTTATTAATTTACTTTGCTAGATTTTTATGGATATAGATTTTCATTAAAGATTGTTTAATTTCACTGTTAGCGTGTCATATTGCATATTCTAGAAAGTGGGCTATACACATAATTAAACAGAAATGGGAAACAATCACGGTGGCTTTCTTATCAGTAGTGCAGATACTTTTTACAATTTATAGCTAAAATCTGTTGCAATCAACTCGAAAGAAAAGAAATTTGAGTATAATAGTGACAATAATGAAACCAAAACGACGCGGGAAGTGTCATACACAGGAGAAGATGGGTTAACTTGTACGCTAACCTTAATCAAAACCATCAAAGGATGATTTGAAAAAAATCTTTGGGAGGAGTTAGATATCAAAATCGAAGACCGTATAAATAAAGATTTAAATTCATTTCACGATACAGCACAGACAACTAAAGTTGATCTTCTTAATGTGTCTAGTAATACATGCAAGTATCCCAACTATGAAGTTCATAAATTCTTTCTACTTAAGCCGTGGTGTGTTTTCTTTCCAGAAAAGAGTACTCATGGACGTGGTGATGTTCTTACAGAAACGAGTTTTTTCAAGTATGGGAGTGGAACTAGAAAGGGTCTAATAGTTAGGGAGTGGAAGAAAAAAGGAGGGGAAGAACAACCTTTTATGGGGACTGGCCCTCAATAATTTCAAAATAAAGGGATTACAAGTTTATATCAATAATTGTTCCAGGACTAATTTAATTACATCTAAATTTTAAAATAAAATTTAAGCCTTATAACAGTTTTATCCATCTCTTCACTGAGCCTAGTGCAGATTGCCTTGATCACCTGAAAAATAAATGTAAGGGTAAGTACTTTATATCATCAAATACACAAATATAGAGACTCATCTTGCATACCCACATGTATTCTGACATATTCTACTTAAGTATTTAACAATCACAAACAACACTCATTACACCAACATTGTTCTACACACATGCGCTCATTACACATAGTCATGCTCATTGTGATCATAGTTTCACACCATGGATGGTCACCGATTATTCCCATATCACGGATACCACGTGTGTGGTCACGAGTCGCTCGACAAAGGTATTGAACAGAGGTCTAGTCAAGAGGAGAGTATGTGGCCTGTAGTACACTCACGCTCACTGTTATATCACTACCACTCTCTCTTCGCCAAGGTATTTCTACCATCCCTATCTTCCATACTCCAGTGCATCGCTGAACCATTCATAGCATATTTACAACTACATTTAATATGCCTCATTCAAACACATTCCAATTACATACAATATTTACATTTATACACGGCACACAGGCCCACATTCATTCACAACACACAACACATATGCCCGTATTCACCCACATCACCCTTAAATATTAAATTTTCATTATTAAATCATTAATCAATTACATGTCACAATAGGTTCAACCATCTCATCACCACATCATATTGCATTCAATCACATAATAATTTTAATCAAAACACACATTTTCTATCTTCTATCTCAGTTACATTATAATATTTAACAGAATAAACGGTAAACAAAACATAACATAATAACAGAATAAATAGTAACCAAAACACACATCAACCTTTTAAGACTGGTTGTATTTTGAAGAAACTAGGATGTCCATCCTAGCTTGTACTTTTATGTTTTCTGTGACCATAAAAAAAGAGAAAAGGACCACGCGGATATTTTGGGCTAACTCTTGGATAGAAAAGGAGCCTTATGTTACCTGTCTTAAAATACCTGTCTTTGAAAGCACTCGCACAGGAAAAAAAAATTCACAAATTTAACGTGGTTCAACATTTTAATCTTTATATATGAGTTCAACAAAATTTTATATATTACATGATCGACTTAGAAAATCAATACGCATTAAATTCACTTTTGTGACGATGCTTTACTTATAGTATATTACATGCTTGACTCCAAACACATGTCAGAAGCGGTTGACGTTTCCTTAAAAAAATCATTTAATGAAAAAATTGTTTCTAACCATCTAATATATGTTTTTATTATATTGCCTAAGAAAAGCTTATACTTATTACGAATAAAAGGATTGATTTTATCGGTGCATAGGCTGATTTATTATAATAATTAGGATAAAATTCAAATATAACTTTATGATTTTTTTAGTGTTCATTAAAAGTGAATTAATTTATCATTTATTAATATTATATATTTAAAACTTGCTTGTCTTTTTAAGAATTCCAATTTCTATTTCTTTTCAAGTTCTATGATTTCTATATATCTTTTAATTTTTTAATGCTTCCGTGTAATTTTTAGAGTAACACGTACCAGATATGATAAGAATCAAATTGATATGTAGATAGGACAGTTTACTACAGTTACGCTACTCGAATCCAACAAATAGAAGAATAGAACAACAGCAACGGTACTAGAGTCATTCATGACAGATGTTAGCGGTATGGAAAATATATATGTTAAAAAATTAGATGCCACCTAAATTAATTAATTAATTAATTAATCTGCGGAAGATTAACGCTTCCCTTCCTCACAATAAAAGATTCTATAATTTATGTATTTATATATTTGTTGGAACGATTTGATTATTTCAAGTGATGAAGTGGTCAGATCGATATACATACATAGTTAATTAGTCTCAGCGCCAATTTGACCAAAATAATCCATTTACGTTCTTCGAGTTGTATGTACGTGCAGGTATGACTTGATCTTTTCATGTTCCCGTAGATTTGATGATTATTTCCTTATTAATTTACTTTTCTAGATTTTTATGAATATAGATTTTCATTTAAGATTGTTTAATCTCACTCATTGTATGTCATATTGCATGTTCTTGAAAGTGGGCTATGCATTCTCCTAATTAACACTATCATACAAAATATACAGAAATGGGAAACAATCACGGTGGCTTTCGTCTTCTCAGTAGTGAGAATACTTCTTACAATTTACGGCTAAAATCTGTTGTAATCGACTCAAAAGAAAAGAAAAATGAGCATAACAGTGGCAATGAAGAAACCAAAACGACGTGGGAAGTGTCATACACGGGAGAAGATGGGTTAACTTGTACACTAACCTTAATCAAAACCATCAAAAGACGTATATTTCAAAAAAATATTTGGGAACAGTTAGATATCAAAATCGATGACCGTATAAATAAGGATTTAAATTCATTTCACGATATAGCACGAACAACTGAAGCTGGTCTTCTGGACGTAAATACTAATACGAAATTCAAACCGAACCATTTCACTTCCAGCTGTAGCGTCAATTTAAGTGGTGGAAGAATATATATGGAAGCAACATGCCAAATACACGTTCTCTATCCAATAACGAGTATTAATGGACGTGGTGATGTTATTACAGAAACGAGCGTTTTCAAGTATGGGAGTGGAACTAGAAAGGGTCTAATAGTTAGAGAGTGGAAGAAAAAGAGAGGGGATGAACAACCTTTTATGGGGACTGTGGCGCATTATTATATCAATAACTTGCGTGGAGATGTTGGTCTCTCTGTGGTGGTGAAGATGAGAGTGTCAAATTATGATGGGCAGTTGGAATTTGAAGTGGAAGGTCCTGTGCAACACCCTACTTCTGCATTATCTTACATGTTTGAAGAAGCTTCTAGAACCAATACTTGGAGGACTACAATGTGTGCTCATTGTGCTGCTATTCAGAAGCAGCGACGTAACAGCATGTTCTGGCAATCTGAAAGTGAAGATAGTGACAATTTTTCAATGACTAGACTCCATAATCGCTGGCAAACCTCTTCAAGTGTTCTTGCTAATGACGGTGCTATTAAGGGTAACTATAACGGAAACTTCAGCGTGAGAAAGCTTATCTTGAGTGGAAGATAATTTAATTAAGGTATATATTGTACGTAGGTTTTCTTCATTTTTCTTTACAGTGATTTCATGTATACGGAGAAAGAAACTTATTGCACTCTACAGTATGATTTCTGAAACGAATGATCGTTTGATTTTTGGGTGCAGTGTACGTATCTAATGATATTTAGAGGAGTTATATGCTTGGAATTGGAGCTGCAAATCGCTTTATCATGTATGGCAGATCATGTTTTGTACAACACCTCAGGATGAAAACAAAGCTCAAGGGAAAACATGTTTGGGTATGAATATGATTTGTTATTCTATGGTCTATATGGATGCAAGGAAATGGTATCATTTCCCGACAAGAGAATTTCAATCATGGTTTAGGGTGTAAATTAGAGCTTAGATATGATGGAATCAATCATGATTAGGCCTTGGGTGTGAATTAGAGCTTAGATATGATGGTTCTATTTTTCATTGCTCAAAATTGACCATGTAATTGATTCCTTTGCTGTGCGCTTGTCTCGTCAATAAACTTATAGTTTTCAATTATTACTCTTCTTTGTCCCATAAAACATTTAAGAAAAGAAGCACAAGTTCTTGAATCCTAAGGTAAATGTGTTACAGGTATTGTGATATTAAACTGTACCTTATTCCAATAAATTTATAAAAGTGATGATAAATTTATTTTGAAATAAATTTTTTTCAGTCGCAGCTGTTCGTTATTCTCCTATTCCGGTCCCCTATTTCATTTGTGGGATTTTTTTTTTCTATATTCTCATTTCCTAATTTCCACATGTTTCACAGGGATTCCCACTATTGTAAAACAAATAATAATAAATTATAAATTATAGGTGTGGGAGGGGAAGATGTAGATTGTCATGCTAGAACCGTATTTCTAAATATACTTTTGGGGTTAAATTAGAACATGGCTAGGTAGATTGTTTTGCTGTGAGTAGAACCTCTTCAAAGCTATCAATTGTGGCTTTGAATAGGGTCTGCTTAATGACCGGTGTTAATTGTATTATTCTGCTTGTATTCTTGAGTATATTTTGTGCTCCTATTAATTCTTACTTTGTGATTATAAAAAAAAAATAATTAAACTTTTAAAAATATTAGACTAAACTTATTAAAAAGTCTATGATAAAAATAAATAAAACTCAAATTTTAAAATTATTGCATAAGTTAAACTTATTTATGCAAAGTCTAGTCTAATATAATATTTTTTTCAACTATATTAACAGATTAATAGAACTAAGAAGTCATTTGAATTTGAGTTAAAAAGATTAATTTATCACATAGACTTTTAATTAATTAATTAATTTAATTAAAAAATTTAATATTTTTTAGTACTCTAATTTATCTTATATATTTTTATGATCATTTGAGTAACATGTATATAAGAAGAATATCCTTATTGTAGGATTATTAGCAGGGTGGCCTAAAGCCCAAGCAAGTAAGGCAACGGCTTTAGGCCCCAAATTTTATTTTATTTTTAGTTTTAATATATTATTAAAAAAATAAATTTAAAAATAGTTTTTAATTTAAATATTTTAAGTAATTATTAACTTTTTATTGATATTATAAATAATATTTAACGAGCCTTAACTTTTAACTAATAGATAATAAATATTTTATAATTTATTTTTTAAAAAAATAATTAAAAAAAAAAATTAAACAGTTTTTTACTTTTTATTTAATTACTATTTCTTTATTCTTTTTTTCTCTAACTACTCTCTTCTTCTTCTCTTATTCAATTTTGTTTCAATTTGTATTTTTTTACTAACAACAACCTTGGAGTAGAAGTGAAGGAGGAAGCACAGTCTTCTGTTTTTCTAACGCAGAAGTATTGGTACGAAGCCTTCTATTTTTCCAACGCAGAGACACTGGTACAAGAGTCCTCCCTTCACTACTCAGCTTCTATTACCCACACCTACCAAACAGTATTTCGCAGTTTCTTTACAAAGCTGTCACTTTTGGAGGCATAAAGATTGCAAGTATCAAGTTTATTTTCTTGATAATCAGATTTTATTGTAATTTAGTCTTATTTTAAATAAAATTTAAATAAAATTATAATAATTTATTTATTAATAAAAAAAAGCCTTATTTTTAAATTTGCTTTAGGCCCTAAAAGCTCTTGAGCCGTCCCTGATTATTAGATAATGCTAATAATTGATTAGATAATTAGTAATTATGTTAAGACAATTAAATAAAATTAAATTAGGGAACATATAACTAACTACATGAAGAAATTAAAGTTTGACTTTCATTCATAACAATTATGATTTATTTAACTTTTATTTTTTTATTTTTTTAATTTAAATACCCTCATCAATTGTATTATTTAATATTCAAAAGAATATTAATAGTAAGTGCTTATGATTATAATTTTTATCACAATTTTATTGGGAAGGTCTAAAATGTTTCCTCGTATTACAATTAACATGTATACTTGAGTTAGATTTTTTTTGAAGAGTTTAATATGTAATACTCTATATGATTAGAGAGAAAAAATTATTTTTTAGTTTTTTTATTATATTTTAACACTATTTTTATTAATTTTTCCAAATTAATCCTGAAATATCATTTTTAGCCTGAATGGGATCACAACAGTCCAAATCTCACATGAGCATCTTGTTTTGTCTTTTGTATCTAGATCCAGATATTGATAAAGAAAGAAGAAGATGAGAATATACAACATCAAGATCCAGTAGATAGATTAGATAGTTTGTTTTCTCTCTATTTAGCAAATATAAAGCTTAACTATCGTGAAAGGTCCAATGGCAAGGTCCCGTTGGTTCATTTACCTGGGCGCTGTGCACTCCTGCAGCATCCCAAAAGCCCAAGCTTCAGATTGAGTCCAAGGTTTTCTTTGCTTTAGAAAGCGTCGGTGACATAGAGAAGGGTGCGGTGTTAAACAGTGCGATTTATATTGGTCTGAGGAATATGGGAAGATGAAGGTGATTATGGATGGGAACGAGAATGAGAGTAATTTTGCAAAGTTAATGTATTCATGGCAGAGACTAAATTGACAATATAAAAAATTTATAAATTAAATATTTAAATAGGATGTCATAATTTGGTTGTTTGTTTATTGAAGGATTACCCTTTAAATTACAATGTACCGGTTAATCTTCTATATGTTGATTTATGTAAATATTTAATAATTATTATATTTTAAATATATATATTTTCAATTTTTTTATAAAATTCTTTTAAACAAATAATATATCTATATCTATATATTTGTGTATATTCACTAAAAATTACTATATAAATGGATTATTTTGATTAAATTTGTCTTAAGACTAATAAATAAGACAATCATAAATCTAATAAAATTAAATCCATGTTCTAGAAAGTGGACATATATAAGGTATTTTAAGTAAGAGGTGAGAGATATTAATAATAATCATTGGTAAAAGAGAGAAGAAAATAAATAATAAAGTAGCAACAACCTTTTTATTTGATTCAATAGTCATTGTTAATGCTTCTCACTTCTCATAATACTTGATATGCCTCTCTCTCTCTCTCTATATATATATATCTATATATATATATATATATATATGAATTAAAGGATCAAATTTACCGGTGCATAGGCTGTTTTATTATTGAGACAAAATTTTAAAATAATTTTGTAAGTATATTTAGTACTTGTCAAAAGTGAATTAATTTGTTAATTATTTAAAGTTTGCATGTTCCTTTAAAATTCTAATTTTTATTTTTTTCAGCTATATCATTTCTATTTATTTTTCAGTTTTTTATGTTCTCGTGTGATTTTTAGAATAAACACGAGTACAAAATATGAAAAAAGAATCAAATTTATAAAAGTATATAGGTTATTAGTATACTCGAATCCAACAAATTAAATGGAAGAATCGAACAAAAGAAAAGGCACCACCAGAGTCATTCTTCAGAAGACAGAGAACAGTGGAATGGAAAATATATACGTTGAAGAATTAGATGCCACCTAAATTAAGTAATCTGCGGAAGATTAACGCTTCCCTTCCATTATTTATAATAAAAGATTCTGCAAACCCAAAATGCAAAGCACAAGGACCATTTGATTATTTCAAGTGATGAAAATTTCACCAAAATAATCCATTTACGTTCTTCGCGTCGTAGGTACGTGCAGGTATGGCTCATCTTTTTATGTTCATGTAGATTTGATGATAATTTTCTTATTAATTTACTTTTCTAGATTTTTATGAATATAGATTTCATTTAAGATTGTTTAATCTCACTCATTGTATGTCATATTGCATGTTCTTGAAAGTGGGCTATACATTCTCCTATTTAGTACTGTCATACAAATATACAGAAATGGAAACAATCACGGTGGCTATCGTCTTCTCAGTAGTGCAAATACTTCTTACAATTTATGACTGTGAAAATGTGTTGTGATTGACTCAAAAGAAAAGAAAGTTGAGTATAACTGATGAGTCATTGACTCATAATAGTAAATTGAAGGTTTATGGCATATTTTATTAAATTAATAATCTAAGTTAATATAAATTAATTGGAATATTCAATAAAAAGACGTTATTGTTAGAAATGTAATGAATTGTTTAATTATTAATGATTTGCAGTTAATTTTTAAAAGGTTGAGAAGAAAAATCTCAATTGAATTTAAAGAAAAAAAGTTGAATTGTTATATGACACAATTGTTGGCCTGCACATGAGTTTTTTATCGTAGGGACACGAATCTGTCATAGAGCATATAAAAATAAAATTTTATGCTAAAGGTAGCATCTTTTATTACACTTTTCATACATAAAATTCTAAGTTTTTTTGTACAGTTTTACTTGCAGACGTCATTCATTCCAGTTTTCCTTTGCTTTCGTATGAGATTTTGATAGGAAGTACAGCTTCATCCCTTCATTCCTTCTACTTTGTAATGAAACAATGATTCCTACATTTTCTAGTTTTTTGTAATTTTTTGTTATTTTGAACATGAGGTTCTATTCTGTAATATATTTCAGTTTTTCATTCT
Organism: Abrus precatorius; assembly: GCF_003935025.1. Lineage (NCBI taxonomy): Eukaryota > Viridiplantae > Streptophyta > Magnoliopsida > Fabales > Fabaceae > Abrus > Abrus precatorius. Next base: position 16,088,202 of record NW_020874395.1, on the reverse strand, counting down.
TTGATATGATTTGTTAATTTTTTTGGAGTTGAGAGAGGATGAACTTAATAACTGGGAAGTTGTAACCTTTCTTAGATGTGAATTAATATGCTCATTATAGATTATTTAGGAATAAGAGTATCTAATGGTGTGGTCATGTGATTTCTAAATTTAATACTGATAATTTTCTTGGTTACTTAAGGGATTAAAAATCTAGTACTAGTTGAGAATCAATCAATCAAGGAATTGGTATTAGATACATTGAAAAATCTGACCATTAAATTTGATTATAATTTGGGTTATATATATTTTTATGCAAAAAAAAAGGATTAAAAAAATTCTGATATGTGTTTTTATTATATTGCCAAAAAAAAGCTTATACTTGTTACGAATAAAAGGATTGATTTTATCGGTGCATAGGCTGATTTATTATAATAATTAGGATAAAATTCAAATATAATTTTATGATTTTTTTTAGTGCTTGTCAAAAGTGAATTAATTTATCATTTATTAATATTATATGTTTAAATTTTGCTTGCCTTTTTAAGAATTCCAATTTCTATTTCTTTTCCAGTTCTATAATTTCTATATATCTTTTAATTTTTTAATGCTTCCGCGTAAGTTTTAGAATAACACCCGTACGAGATATGATAAGAATCAAATTGATATGTAGATAGGACAGTTTACTACAGCTACGCTACTCGAATCCAACAAATGGAAGAATAGAACAACAGCAACAGCAACGGCACGAGAGTCATTCATAAGAGAGATGTTAGTGGTATGGAAAATATATACGTTAAAAAATTAGATGCCACCTAAATTAATTAATTAATCTGCAGAAAATTACAGCTTCCCTTCCTCACAATAAAAGATTCTATAATCTATGTATTTATATATTTGTCATACGAACCGAAAATGCAAAGCACAAGGACGATTTGATTATTTCAAGTGATGAAGTGGTCAGATCATATACATACAAAGTTAATTAGTCTTAGCGCCAATTTGACCAAAATAATCCATTTACGTTCTCGAGTTCTACGTACGTGCAGGTATGGCTCGATCTTTTTATGTTCACATAGATTTGATGATAATTTCTTAATTAATTTACTTTTCTAGAATTTTATAAATACAGATTTTCATTTAAGATTGTTTAATTTCACCCATTGTATGTCACATTGCATGTTCTTGAAAGTGGGCTATACATTCTACTAATTAGTACTATCATACAAATGTACAGAAATGGGAAACAATCATGGTGGCTTTCGTCTTGTCAGTAGTGCAGATACTTCTTACAATTTACGGTTAAAATCTGTTGTAATCGACTCAAAAGAAAAGAAATTTGAGTATAACAGTGACAACAGTGAAACCAAAACTACGTGGGAAGTGTCATACACGGGAGAAGATGGGTTTACTTGTACACTAACCTTGATCAAAACCATCAAAGGACGATTTTCTGAAAGTGTTTGGGAACAGTTAGATATCAAAATCAATGACCATATAAATAAAGATTTAAATTCATTTCAAGATACAGCACGAACAACTAAAGCTGGTCTTCTGGACGTAAAAACTAATACGATCATCTATCCGAACTATTTCACGTCCAATAGCGTCAGTTTAACTCAAATAATTTCCAGTTTAACGCAAACAATTTTCCTAACTGGTCTTCTCCTTCAAAGAAAGAATACTAATGGACGTGGTGATGTTATTACAGAAACGACTGTTTTCGAGTATGGGAGTGGAACTAGAAAGGGTCTAATAGTTAGGGAGTGGAAGAAAAAGAGAGGGGATGAACAACCTTTTATGGGGACTGTGGCACATTATTATATCAATAATTTGGGTGGAGATGTTGGTCTCTCTGTGGTGGTGAAGATCAGATTGTCAAATTATGATGGGCATTTGGAATTTGAAGTGGAAGGTCCTGTGCAACACCCTACTTCTGCATTATCTTACATGTTTGAAGAAGCTTCTAGAACCAATACTTGGAGGACTACAATGTGTGCTCATTGTGCTGCTATTCAGAAGCAGCGACGTAACAGCATGTTCTGGCAAACTGAAAGTGAAGATAGTGACAATTTTTCAATGACTAGACTCCATAATCGCTGGCAAACCTCTTCAAGTGTTCTTGCTAATGAAGGTGCTATTAGGGGTAACAACAACGGCAACTTCAGCGTGAAAAAGCTTTTCTTGAATGGAAGATAATTTAATACACAATAATTTCATGTTTGTGGAAACTCAAAGTTGTTGCACTCTCTGCAATATATGATTTCTGTAACAAATGATCATCTGTTCTTGGGGTGCAGTGTGTACGTATCTTATGATATTTAGAGGAGACTGCAAATCGCTTTACCAAGTAATGTGTGATTACGTTTTGTACAATACATCGGATGAAAATAAAGTTGAAGGCATAACATGTTTGTGCGTTGGTGTGTTTAGAACAGCATTTTGTCATCTTTAAGTTTGAATAAATTTGATATTGTAAACTTAGCTTTATTTAAAAATCAGTTTAACATGATATAGTTTATGTTTAAAAATTTTATATTAAAAGTATATTTGTAGTAAAATTTAGTATAAAATTTTCAATTCAACAAAAAAGATACCATTTACAATTTATCATGTTAATTTAACTATATTCAAGAATGGTCAAACATCAAATTTTTTTTTTATATAAAATCACGTTAGGAAATAAACATAATTATATAAACATCAATTGTAATAATTAGGCTATTTGAATCCAACAAATGAAAGAATCGAACAAAAGCAACAGCATCGTCTGTATGAAAATTATATGCGTAAAGGATTATCGTCGCTTGTATAGCCTATATTTGAAGTGTAAAGGTGAAAGGAAGAGAAACAAAAAGGTAAAACGAAAAATATTAGATGATAAAAAAACTCATATTAATGTTAACAATAAATAAAAGAACTTATTAAACAAGAGGTCATTATTTTAAATTATTAAAGATTATTAGACAAATAGATTACTTAAAAAACACACACTATATCCTCTTGGATAGAGGCAAGACACTTAAATTCTAATATAGTATTAGAATTTAATTAAAAAAATTTGAAGTCCAAAATAATGAAAAAAAAAAGCTAAGAAAAAGTAGATATGTCGCATAAAAAAATTTAAGAAAGGACCACAAGTTCTTACATAAGAAAAGCGATGATAATAATGATACAAAGGGAAAAAAAAAATGAAATAAAAGAAAAGAAAAACATACTGTAAAAATGAAAAAATATCATTGAAGAATTGGATGGCACCAAAATGAATAAATCAGCGGAAGATTAACGCTTCCCTTCCAACACGCAAAGCAATTAAGAGGACCATTTGATTATTTCAAGTGAATAGTGATCTTATAACATCGTTCAAGTTGCACACGCAGGCACGGCTTGATCAATTTATATCTACATAGATTTGTTGATTATTTATTTTCTTAATTACCACATAATTTATGTTTTAGATCTTTATCTATATAGTTTTTCATTCTAGATTATTTGATTTCATGTCCTAGAAAGTGGGCATATATATCTACGTGGGAAACAGTTTTGCAGGCCTTCGTCTTCTCCAAAATGGAAGTAGTTCTTACCATGTACAGTTGGGAAGATCTGTGGCCATTGACTCAATAGGACAAAAATAGTGTATTATAAAGACACAGGTGAAATCGAAACGATGTGGGAAGTGTTATACACCGCAGAAGATAAGTTAACTTGTACGTACACTCACCTTAATCAAGACAACTGGAGGAGATGCATTTGACAACAGTTATCGTGAGTAGTTAGAGATCGAAATCAAAGACAATACAGCTAAAAATTTATATGCGTTTAATGATGTAGTACAAACAAATGAAACTATCTAAAGAAGGTAAACCAACGACTACGCGTTCTTAGATGAATATACTCTTTATCCCTAAAAGACTACAAATGCAAGGGTGGTGTTACGGAAACGAGTGTTTTCATGTATGGGTCTAAAACTCGGAATGGTCTTATAGTTAGGGAGTGGAGAAAAGATAGTAGGGATGAAAATCCTTTTATGGGGACAGTGGCACATTTTTATACAAACATTTGGGGTGGTGAAGATTAGGGTAACAGATCATGATGAGCTTTTGGAATTTGATGTAGAGGGTCCTGTGCAACACCCTACTTCTGCATTATTTTACATGTTTCAAGAAGCTTATAGAACCCAGACATGGAAGCCTACTATGTGTCCTCATTGTAATGCTATTCAGGAGCAGCTACGTAGCAGTTTGTTTTGGCAATCTGAAAGTGAAGATAGCGACAATTTTTTAATGGCTAGACTTCAAGGCCGTAGGCAAAATGGAACAAGTGTTGTTGCTAATGACCGTGCCATTGAGGGCCATAATAATGGTAATGTCAAAGTGAATAAACTTTTCTTGAAGGAAAGATAACTCCAGGTATTGTATTTTTTTTCTTCTTCTTATTTTGATTAGAGAGATGATAAGTTATAGCGATTATTGTTAAATGTTACTATTTTAAATATACTTCTTATTTTCATTTATCATCTTATTTCAATTTTTTAATTTAAAACATGAAAGGATCGTGTTCAAAGGGAAGAATAGGAAAGCAACATGCACCATTGAGAATTAATGGGAGAGAGAAATTCAGTGTGGAAAAGTGACACAGATAAGAATAAGATGCTGCCATAACCTTGCTCAAGATAACGTTCCCTCTACAATTGGTTGAGTGATTTAGGGACTGTTGAAGGTGATTTGAAGATAATATGAGAAGACAAGAGGGTAATGGAAAACGTATTTTATTTGGCATGATTTGTGAGTAGGAATATATTATCTTCAAATAGATTACGAAATTTTCCAAGTGGAAGAGCAAATGGTGAATATGCTTTTCTTCAAAATTTATGGTAAAAGATTGTCCCTTTGAAGAATAAACTTGTGCAAGAGAAAGATATTAGACAACAACCAGAACTGCACTTTCTGTGATGAAGCGGAACGAACTTTAGAACACTTGTTTTTTCTTGCAAATATGCATATATATAACACTTGGAGTCATTGCTATGCATGGCTGAGATTTTAAAATGTTCTCCCTAACTATGGAAAGCTCCATTGTCTACTGCATATATGTTGATATTTGCTATAATTATTCTGATTTGTTGATGTAAATTTTGAAGAGTTGAATGAGATGATTGTGATTAAATCTTGGAATTGTAATTGACTTACAGTCAATTTCAGAAATCTTTATTTTCTTTTTACGAGTGAATGGTTCTTTGTATCTCAATGATTTAAGTTATTTTGCTATCAGCTGAAAATTAAAAAACGCTCTTTCAATGGAGCAAAGTTTCAGAATCTATAACTTATCTGTACTTATAATTTTCCTTATTAGAATTTAATACAACATTGTGTTGACTAGGAAATTTAATAGGTCTGACCTATGTATTACTTACACTTGAGGAAACCTTCTTTTTTAATTAAAGCAAGGCTTAATCTTAAAATTTGGTCCCTTCTGAAAATTTTTTGTAAAAGAATGGTTTTTAATAAGATTAACAAAACTTACATCTAAATTATACACTTATGCACCTAATTCCATTATGTATGTTTACAATCTAAACCTTTGAAGGATTGACAGGGAAGGTGGACTTGTACATGCAAGTTCTTAAACTACGGGAATATTTTTTATTAGTATAAAATTTGTTTAATAAACAAAATTTAGCAAATATTTTGAAGATTTGTATTAAAAAAATATATTCTACTAAGGTTTAACAGTATATAATAATATTTTATACTGATAAAACTGTTTGTTATTATAAAATATTATATTGATAGTACAATGTCTATATATACATATATACTGAAAATTTATTTTTTTTATTAAAAATATATACAAACAAGTGTTAATTTAATATTAAATTGTTAATAAATTTCACCGTCCATAATCATTCTATCATGCTTATCTAAATAAATAAATTAGTTGATAAATAAATAAATTTGTCCCTCATAGTGAGGATGGAGGTGGCAGATTTCTCATTCACAGCTGTTCGTTATTCTCTTATTCGACTCCCTTTTTTCATCTGTCGGATTTTCTTAATATCATTTCCTAATTTCCACATGTTTCACAGGGATCCCCACTATTGTAAAACAAATAATAATAAATTATAAAAAAATAAATAAAAGATAAAATTAGACAACTAATTTAGGTTTCTTTTAATGGATTTAAAAAATAAAATAAATAAATGAAATTATATGAAAAAAAAGATTATATATATTATTATTATTAAAAAACTACAAAAATTATATAATTTCAATATAATTTTATTATTTTAATTACATAAGAATCTTCAACTTAAAATGCACATGAAATAGTCTCCAAGAGAATTCACGTGAAAAATAAAAATAAAAATTCCTTCCATATCATTCTATTTTTGGCAAAACGTCATTGAACTTACATCACAATAAGTATGAAGTGGAAGAATATCGATAAAAGTGCCCATAAGCCTGGGAGAGAATACAGCTACCTCTCCTTTTTGTTGAGCCAAAGAATCTATATTTATTTACATATTTACTCACTCTAATTATTTAAGTATTTACTTTTAAAGATAACTTATTATATAATTTTTTACATGTAACCTTGTCAAATATATTTTTAATTTATTAGGTGTGAATTAGTGGCTTGTGTTTTTTTTTTTTTATTTACTTCAATAGAGAAATATATCACTATAGATACAAGGATACGCCAAGTTATTAGTTTATCATGTTGCTAATTATATTAATTTGAAATTTCCACGTCCTTTATTAAGTACAATTTTTTTTCCTTTTTAAGCTTTAAGATTCAGTGTTATTCTTTAATTTTTATTTTTTTTAAATCCTGCCCATATTTTTAATATAGATCCTATTCCCAATAAACTCTATATATATGTGAAACAAATGAAATCCAGTAAAAAAGAAACAAATTAAGATGAAGTATACACATAAGTAAATCATAATTCATATAACATATTCATAAAATATTTTTTTTAATCTCTTTCTATGATATGTACCATCTCAACCCCTCCCCTCCCTTTTTTTTTTTCTTTTCTCTTTCTATCTATTACTTTGTTGTATAACATTTTGTATAAAATTTTTTTATCAATGTAATTTCTGCTTGAGTAATGATATTCACACTCCTTTACAGTGTGTAAAATAAATTTTAGCAAATAAGAGATAAGAAGTAAATAAAAAATGTGATAAAAAAATAAAATAAATAATTGTAAATAAAATATAAAAAAAATAGCATTATGAGGCCAATTCTCAAACGAAATTACCAAGACCATAACACACCAACAAAAGGTACCATGAACAAATCACACATGTAGCATATTACAACAAGCAAAAAACCAGCACAGGTAAATATCAGATCAGAATATTAAACCAACAGAACCATGTCGCACAATGTCAATAGTAATTAAGGCCGTTCAAATGCATTGAACAGATGGAAGAATGGATCAACAGGAAAAGCAAAACAGCACGAGAACGATAATACATAGAAAAGTGGTGAGGAAAATATAATGAAGAATTAGATGCTAGGCAATATTAATCAATTAAGCAGCGGAATATTAACGCTTACTTTGCAATTACAGTGAAAAGATTCTATAACCTCAGTATTTATAGTTTTTCCAGTGAGGACATTGCAAACCATGCAGAGAAGAGAAACCCACTTACCCATAATTGCATCACTCTCATCAGATAGACTTGCTCCCTCTCTAGTTTATCCCTCGACTTGTTCGTGCTCAAGGTACGTATATATGTATATTATCTGGTCAGAAAAGGTGCTTGTTATAATACTCTTATGTTTGAAGGAGTATATCTTCTTTAAATTAAATAACGTAATTTAAAAAAAAAATGAACTATTAATCTTATTATGTAAGAGAGCATGGAATACCTTGCACTAAAATTTACTACTAAGAATTAATATTGTATATATTATATATAATTATTTTTATTTTTTTATACAAATTTTAAAGATAAGTCTACGAAGTAAAAAGGAGAACTAAAGATTGTTTCCAAAAAAATGTCCAAAAAAAATACTTTTATATTCATAAAATCCTTTTCTATAATATTTTATTTCTATTTTTATTTATCGTATACCAACTATTTTCTTTTTCTATTTTTCTTTATTGTGCGAAAAAAGTGTTCAAACTTGTAAAAATTCAATTCCTAAGCGTATACTCAGACGGGAAATAGTCTCCGTCGCACTTGCCTAACATTTTTTATTCTTTCTAGTTTTATCAAGACAAAACTCAAATATAACTTCTAAGATTATGTTAAGGTTTCATTTAATTAAAATTAAGGTTTTATATCGCTAAAAAATATTTCGAATTATATATCAAAATAAAATTTTAATTTGTTAAATATAATCATCAAATATAATTATAAAACTATACCTATTATTCTCCGTTTATTAGTTACATCAATCGTCTTTATCAAAATTTTAGTATGACTTTTTTATACTTTTTAGTATTAATTCTCTTTTAAAATAAAAATTTTACCACATTAAAAAGTTCATATTTAAAATTTTTGCAAGTTATAAAAATAAAGCTATTGAAAAACACCGCAAATACAACTAAAGCTAAAACTAATTTTTATCCATTTATCAATTACATCAATTATCTCTTATCTCATTTTCTCTTCTTTTCTTATCTGTCGTTATTGTACAAAAAAAACTATGCAAACTTGTAAAAACACAATTTCTCTCATTTTTTTAATATTTAGAGAAGACAGTTTGCTACAACATTTTTTTCTCTATTTTCTTCAATTACATCAATCATCTTATCTCACCTTATTTTATTTTTTTTCTCTCTTCTCTTCTTATCTCCCATTGTTATGCAAAATATTATACAAACTCGTAAAAACACAAATTCTCTATGTATTCAGATGGGAAACAGTATTCGCGGTGGTGGTCTTTTGAGAAATATTGGTGAATGTCCTTTCTATGTTCAACTGGGAAGCTTCGCTGCCATTCACGTGACAGGAAGAATGGTTGAGGAAACAGAAGATGGAGGATACACCGAGAAGTGGACCGTGTCATACAACGTAGATGGTTCAACTTGTTCACTCGATTTAACCAAATTCGTTAGTCCAGACGGTAATGTCAACTGGGTATTCTTCGACCTACGTGAAAGCATATGTCCAAATTGTGGTTTACACTTAGCGATTCAAAGAACTGAAAACGATCATCTTCAGGAGTATGATTACAGAAGGTGCAATGCTTTTAATTCTATCATGTCAGTCAGGTCAAACAGGACCACTAATAATTGGGGTGGAGTTACGGACACTTTTGTTCACTTATATGGGAATGGAAACAAAGGGGGTCTTCTTGTTATGGAGTGGAAGAAAAAGGGTAATGAAGGTGCTTATGATACTCTGACTGTGGCACACTATTATGCTCATAGTAATGGAAGTTATTTTAATAGAAATAAAATTGATGTTGGTCTTTCTGTGGTGGCAAGGATTCGAGCTAATGGTGGTACTTTGGATTTAACTGTGGAGGGTCCTGAGCAACACCCTCCTAATGCATTGTTTTACATGTTTGATGAAGTGTATAAATCTGGGGTTTGGAAGCCTTTGGCATGTCTTCATTGTGCTAATCTAAAGAAGCAGCGTAATAGCCCGATGTTTCAGTCTGAGAGTGAAGATAGTGATAGTATTCCCATTTTGCCACGTCGTGGCAGCGGAAAAGGTGGAAAAGGTGTTGGTAATGATGGAGCGTTTTTGGGGAATGGAAATGGAAATTTCTATGAGAGAAATGTTATGGTTTTCAAAGGAAAATCAAGGTAACTTGATGTGTCCGAGTTTATGTATGTGAACTATAGTTTTACTTTTGCTAATTAATAATGCCATTAATAAGAAGCAGCTTGGCAGCATGTATTGGTAGTTTGATACGAGGAAGAAAATAAATTCAAGTGCTATCTAGTCTTCTTTTTTTCTGGGGGGTACACAATAATTATTTATGTAATGGGTGTTGTTGTATTGTGAAAGAATATAAGATGTTCAAGTCGTGTCTGTTTGTAACCAAGTGCTTGCACTTTTTGTTTCTATCTTAATAACATAACAGATTGATATTACTGCAGAAGAGATATTGCTATACCTGCTCAATGAGCTTATTATATATCTTGATTAGCATTTTATTTATTACAAGTTTTTCCCTTTCAATGTTCTCCGTGTACTCCATATATTGAACTTGCTATTTGCCATGTTGATCACAAATTCCCCCAACAAGGTACCACTGGCCATCAGCATTTGCATCACCTTCTCCCACAAAAGAAAATGACATTTATATCTTGCTGTAGGTGTCTCAAAGAAGTCTAGGGTATATACAAGACTTGGTCAACAAAAACACACGCAACATCAGAATTTTATTAACGAATAACAAAATAATAAATGGATGTTGAAACTATTTGTATGTTAATTAACCGTATAGTTGTTTATAAATTTCTCAGGTTCAACATAGCCCGGTCCCAAAGTTTCTTTTTTTAGCTCTAATTGTTTTACCTTAAATTAACTTTTTCTCGATATTTGTGGACTAAACGCGGGAATATATATACATCAAAGAACTTGTCTTGTGAGCTTACTCACTGGACTCAAAAACCCTCGATGGAACTTCCATCAAAATGAGATAAAATAGAATAAAATGGTTTGTTTGGAAATGAAGAAAAGTTTATGATATTCATTCCTTATAGAAGTATAAAAGTAATGGTTTGGAAAGTAGTATGTAATAACTGCATAGTTTTGCAGAAAATAAGAGTAAAAGGAAGAGTATTTGGATTGAATTTTTGCTTATTTTCTCGGCAATTGCTTTCTAGCTACATGACATCCCTATTTGGATCTTCTCTAACCTTTCCATAATTTTTTTTTTCTGCAAATAAAATCCTCACCGTACATTTCATTCTCTCTTTTTCAATTATATTTTGAATGAAATAATGTCTTATGTTAATGCGTGATCAAATTATGATAAACTAGATTTTTTTTGTCATTGCGAAGCTAACTTGTTACAAAAAAGTTGAAAACTTCCTTCTTGCTTCTGTACAATGTCCAAATATTTTTCTCAACCAAATAATTTATTGCGTAGCCATATATAACTTGGTTGTCCACCATTAACCAAATTACAGAAGTTTCGTCATCAGTATAATAGGACTTCATTTGGATGTAGAAAAAAAAAAATTATAACACTTATTGCAAATAAAATTTTGACAGTCGATGAGCCATCGAAAATTCATTGATACCGATTGGTTTTTCAAACTACCAAAGGTCAAAAGCAATTGATAATTGCGATATTTCTTGTACACAGTGACAAGAGCTCTTGTTAAGTGAATCTCTTTAGTTTTCATCTATAAATTTGCACTTTGGTAATTGTTTTTGCTAAGGAGTTGAATATTTGAAAATCATAATCATGTTTCATGAATTTTTTTTCAATTGTCTAAACTTTACGGACAAATTATATGATAGAATGATTATTGAGTTAAAGTGAATTCATCTAAATCTTATATAAAAAATATTTTAAATCTGAGAATTTATTGTTTTTTCACCACAATAATATATAGTGTTTTAGTTATATTAAAAAAAAATTTAGACAGTTGTGTGTTAGGTGTGATTCTACAATTTTATTCACAAAAAAATTGTACCTGAGAAAGTTTGTAATTTATCTAAATATAGTTATAAAATAATAAAATTATATTAAAAGTTTGTATATGAAAATAGAAATACTAAATTGTGTTAAAATTATGCATTTTTTTCTAGCAAAAACAATTATGCATTTTTTTATTTTTATGTGGATACTTTTACAGATAAATATTTCTCTTTTTTCCCAACAATAAATGTTAAAGCTTACTTAATATTTAGTAGTAACTATTAACTAATCCTTAATGTGCATAAAAAATAAGGAAGAAAAAAGTCAGTAATTGATGATGAAAATCGTATATATCTATATAGCTTTAGATTAGGTATGGACTTGTAAGAGAGTGAAGTTGAACAAATTAAATTAAAATAAAATAAAATAAATTTTAAACATTTTTTTTTGGATACGATATCTATGATGAGGTAGGGAAAGAGACTTGTTCTTTCCCATTCAAGCCAAATTAAAAGGAATAAAAAGGAAATAAGATATTAGATAGAATTGAATGAAATTTTAAGATATCTAATATTAAACCTTTAATAATTTCGTTTTATTTTACTTTATTTATTTTTTTATTAATCTGCACATAACTTACCTTTTTTAATCATGTAATACGTGAGTTAATTAGTATATAATATACTATCAGTTTAAATTACTAAAATATGAGTGTCATTTAAATTTAAGAATATAAAAAAGAATGAGTTTAAACTTAATTGATTTATTTATATAAAAAGCTTTGATAATTTAAGACGCATGCTTGGTCTACTTGTTGTTAATTTATTAATATAGCCTTTCTTATCGAACTCTTCTTTCTTTTCTAATCATTGTTATCTAAACTAATGCTCTTTTTCTTAAATTTTTAGATGCCATAGGTTTTTTTTTTTTTAACTTTTGTTAGCTTTTTCATTTGGCTTGACTTTTTTTGGTCTTCCAAATTCTTTTTAGACTTCAAGTTGGTTTTTAAGAACAAATTCTAACACCATATTAAAATTTGAATACAAACTCAATCTGAAAAATGTGAAAGAGAACAAACTTAAACTTAAATGTCTTGTCTGTCTAAAAAGTTTTGTCAATTTAGACTCATTACAATATGTTAGTAACTAAGTAAGACGGTACTTTATTATCTAACAAGATTAAAATTATATTTTAGAAACATAATTAGTATTCTTATATTGCAATTTAATAAATGAAAAAAATGGGTAACTGCTATGTAACCAACATATTTTGAGTGTATGTGTAACATTAACTAAAGGTAAACCTAATATATCTATAATTTTAATTTATAATTATATATATAACCTGAAGTAATAATTTTTATTAATAAAAATGTGAAAGGAAAACCATATGAAGAATAAAGTGGACAATAAAAATCATTGTATATAAAAAAAGGAGTAAATATTTTCAAATAACTTGCTCGACTTAATTAATAGATAATATATTATTAAGATAAATAGGATTATATTTTAAAATATTTTTTATAATTTAATAATTAAAAAATGTTATATTTTGGGCTATACATTTATGGATAGATATTGATTTCACATAGATTTTTGTCTAAACAGTGCTTAATTAATTGACGCACATAAACTGGATACAAACCGTGATGTTAGAATTAATAAGTTTAAGGATAACAGAGAGGCATTATATTTTTGCCATTAACTTTAAGTTTACAAAAGATTAAAGTGAGATAATTTTTTTATCAGCAAAAATGGATTTTATTAATAAAGATACAGAAGTACTCTAACCTCAAAGCAATACAAAATTGTCACTTTATGATATACAATAAAAGTTTAAATATTGCATAGAATTAATACACCACTGAGAGAAAGGAAAAGTCCAATTTTTGAAGTCAACTAAGATCAAGATCTAACCATTTCTGAGTTCAAATAATCTAAATTACAATAATTCAAATTCAAAACCTCCTATTATGTGTAATTTTTAATACTCTGCTTTTAAAAAATTGTCTCATGGAGTCCTTAAAAGGTGGTACAGTAAAACCTAACCAAGCAAGTGCTGCCTCACTCCTCAAGAGCTAAATTAAATGAGATGTAGATTAGGATGAACAACAGTTCCCTTAAAATAACTCCTTTGTAGGCTAAATTAACCTCTGAAGGAATCTTAAATTGAGACAAATTTTAATTAGTCATGAAGTAAATTGTAAAAACTTGTGTAGGACTCATATTCAAGACAATGAATCAAGAACCAAAAAATATTTCTTTTGTTTTGTTACATTCATTAAACAAGCTATGTTATTCATGAGTTGTATTTAGTATGAAGTCAAACTCAACCAACAATGTTCTTTTGACTACCCTGGTACTCTAGTTCTTTAATAAATTTCTTTTCACTAAAAAAAATTATGCATTAGAAAATTAAGCCTAACTCACAAGAAAAAGATTAATGAAGTCCTTATAAAAGTGTTTAATCATATTTTTAGTCAATATGAGATATCTTAACACTGAAATACTTAAATGGCGTTAAACACAATTAAATTCCCTTTAGAAACAAATCAAACTACGATGCTTTTTTTTTTTTTTTTCTCATGCGCAAATTGAAGTCAGAATGCTCACTAACATCAACTTTTAGAGGGAGCAACATAAGTTACAAAATTTACATACTAAAGTAGCTTCAACCTTGTCCACAATGAGTGTGTTTGAAGAGAAGTGAGTAAAAACAAACCTAATTAAGAAACCTTGAATGTCTACAACAAACATATATTGCCTACTATAATGTTTAGGACACCTGGATCCCATATTTAGGATTATACATAAAGCAAGGAAGAGAAGTCCCAGCTTGTGCCCTGCACCTGCCTCTGTCTGGTATGATATGCTTAAAGGTAATAATAGTCCAACTTTCTGTATCAGTTGCATCTTGCTAGTTGCGACTTTTGCATTTTTCCATGGCTCTTGGTGCTGCAGGAATATTAAGCAGATGTAGATGAGTGTACCAATAAAGAGGGGTCTAATGATTTATTTTAGAGTAAAAAAGATGCTAGTATGTGAGCTCACATTAATATTTATATAAAACCTTCAACAGATATTAGACATTTCCATTATTTTAAGAAAAAATTGTAAGATGAAATATACCATTGAATAGAGTTCAAGAAATTGCACTCATATTGGAAGAAAAATTTGCAATTTTTCAATTCAACCACAAGATATAAATAAGAGAAGTGCTAGCAACAAGCTCTTCATTGTTCTCGATTAAAGTACGAGTGAATTGAGAATGTGTTAAAAAAATATGTTATGTGTTGCTTTTCTATAAGAGAAAGTAGAGATTGTTATGTGTCAACATCACCTAGTCCAATTGCTTCAGAACTCTTCATTATCCTCAACCTCTTGCAAGTGTCGGTGAACATCCTAAGCCAAGAATAAGATAATTTGAGAAACAAATACTCTTCAGTTGGTCCTTCTTTGATTCTAATATTTTTCAGATGAAAACATATAATAATGTCCTTATTACTAAATACCAAGAGAAACATCTGGTAGAACTCAATCAGAAAATGCACAGCACTATTAGACATAACATGCACTTACTCCCATGGAACATCACCAACTAGCATCCAATCACCATCCTTGTCTTCATAGGTGAGCACATATTCTGAACCATGAAGCAAGTCCATCAATCTACTTTCACTCAACTTATCTCTATTAGAAACTCCATGGGAACCACATTGACCTGCACAAGTCATTGATAAAAACATGATTAGAATCTGTAACATAAAGAACATTTTATTGGTAAAGAATTAGTTGACCTATTCATAGCACTCCTGTAAAAATTCCCCAGCTCATGGAACCAACCAGCCTTAGCCTGTGACATTTGAAGACTTAGGATCCTGATTTAATCATCACAGATCTAAAAGGATGCCAGTTCTGATCAGGACAAATTCTTTACATTTCTCTCAACAAAATCAAATGAAGAGAAAAATTGGTATAACCAAAGAACATTGAAAGCTATGCACAAGCAAGTAAGAGGGTAAGACTTTGATTGCAAATAGCTAGTAATGAAAAAAAAAAATAAAACTCACTGATTGTAAAACAAGTAAACATCTTTTCCAGTGCTGAAGATAGTTCCCGATAAGTGCCAAAGTTTTTGAGATCCACTTTCCTCAAGTATGGAGCACCATCCATACTGACCTTTACATAAAGGCACCCAGACTTGACTTCTGCATCATCATCATTCTTTTGAGGCTGAGTGGCCATTGAGTTCTTCCTGAAAGAACGGATTGGAGGCCATCCCACAACCTGTTCCCTGATTCACAAAATAGGACAAAATTACACTATGTAATAGGGAGTGTGAAAGGTACCCCAGTTGAGAAAAATTTCTACGTAGAGGTCATATAGATTAAAAAGTACACAACAACATGCAGAATGAAAAAAAGAACTTTCACCATGGAAATTGAATTTTAGTCATACAGGACACTGAATAATCAGAGGAGTTCAATCCAAAATCATACCAGATAACCAAGATGAAGAAAATTTCAAGAACAACTAAATCAACCTTTAGACGATGATAAACATAGAAGGAATATTCCCTAAACTACATAGAGTTAACAAGAACTTTTCTAACACAAGAGGCTAACATGAGAAGATAATTATTAACAAGAACAGTTAGGGAGCAAAAATGTCTCCCCTTCATAGACTCTTATCACTTTTTTCAGTTTAAACTTAAACCAAGTAGATTTTAAATATATTATATAAAATAAATAAATAAAAATTCCTTTCCTTTTTCTCTGAATTATCCCATTTTCTTCATGCTTCCAACATTTTGTTATTAAACACACAAAATTGAGAAAACTCTAAACACAACAGGACATCAACAACAAAAAGTGGACAAATTTTGTGACAAGGAAAACAAATTATTGCAAAATAAAACATCTTCAAAATTAGGCACCATAAACTTTCAAATTTCCAACAGCAAAAAAAAAATAAAGGAAAGATGAGGCTAAAGGAAGGCATAGCTACTTTGCAGCAGGAGCAGATAACTGAGGCTTCTTCTCATTCAATGGCTTTGGAGACTGAGGAACTTTATCTTTGACAACACAAGTTTGTTGATTGGTACACTCAACCTTGCCAGCTCCAACACCAACACCCCTGGGAGAGAACAAGGCACCATCTTTACCCAAACCCACCTCAGATCCAGCATTCCCAGAGAGAAGCCACGTCCCAGAACCCCCATCAATGGTATCTGAGAAACCCCTTTTAGCCCCAGACACCAAACTCTTGAGCATGCCTAAAGGGTGCACAGTAACACTCTTGTCCTCCATAACCACACCACCATCTCTTTCTGGTGACTCAGAACCTGGCAAACCAAGCCTCAACTCAGTAGCCTTAAGGTTCAAGCCACTGCTAGTCCTCTGAGAACCTTCCATTGCAGGAACCTCAGTTAACCCTCCATAGCCTTGCTCCAATGGCACAGACATCAAACTTCACCTCACACTACTACTTCGACGGTTTCCCTTATTCTCAAAATTGGAAAAGAAGAGAGAGAAAGAGGTAGCAACAGAAACTAAGAATGGAGAATCAGAATTTAACAGTGGAGGGAAAAAAAAAGTTCTTTTAAGCGTTGATGAAGAGAAGCTTCTTTGAGGTTTGATGTGTTCTGTTTGTTTCTATATAAACTGATGAATGAAACTCGCTGGATTCTGTTGAACTGAGAGTAATGAATGGCAGTGTAAGTATGTGGTGTAACAAAAAAAGAAAAAGAAAAAATTGGAATATTGAATTAATAATGAGGACCTTGAAGAATAAGATATTGTAATTAATTACATTAATATGCAAAAGAGAATATGGAACTGTGATTGCTTTGTTCTTCAGATTAATTTTGTGAAAAAATTCCTTTGAAGATTGTGCTTTTTCAGTTTTTATAATTTGTATGAATCTTTTTGTGGGCAACCACTCCGACAAACCTTAGAAAGTCGCTGCCATACTTTACCCGTTTTATTATCCTTTCTTTTTTTTAAATCAATAATTTTATATTCACTTGTCATTTTATGTTAAACTAATATGTGTATAATTTGATTTTGGATTATTATTTCAAATAAAGCTTTTTTAAACATAACTATTAAGTCTAAATTTATGCATCTTTCAATAAAAAGTCTTTAATGATAAAAATACATATTTATTGTATTAAAATTATAAAAATATAATAAATATTTTTTAATAAAATTTTACCAATTTTAAATATATTAAAAAAATTTAAATATATCAATTTTAGTTACTGTTTTTTATCGTAATTTTGATAGTCTTAAAACTTATATTTGTGTTAATTTGACCAATCAAAATGAGTGTAAATATAGATGTTATGAGTTTTTTTAACTAAAATTAATGTATTCAATTATTGAATTTATAATATAGAAAATCAAATTAAAAGATTGAAGAACTAAATTGATACACGTAATTTTCAATAATTAAATTAATACATATTTCCATTTTTTAAAATAAATTGTATATTTATTCTAAATAAAACTATAAGAACAACCAGTAATAAATGAACAAATGTCTCTAGAAAAAGTAATAAATAAACTATAAAAAAACTTAAATGAGTGAAAGTTGCATAGTCAAAATTTTGTTAAATCAATGTTCATCAACAATTTATAGAGCATTCATATAATACTTTTTTTTTTTTTTGGTTATATTTTGTTCAATAATTTACTGAGCCAAGAGCTTAGATGCGCTGGAGGCAGCGTTTGGACGAAAGGTAAATGAGGCTACAAAAAGGTAAACAAGGAATCGCAGAGAAAATGATAGAACGAACAGTGTCCTTCAAAAAAGCAATTTTTGCAGCTCAGAAAATCACTAACAATAAAGAAAAAGAAATTAAATATATGTTGGTATGTTTGGATTAAGAGGGTTAAATATAAAAATAAGCTAATAAATAAATAAATTATTTTATTTTATAAAAAATTAAATACATTAATGAGATAAGACTTGTTAGTATTGATAAAAATAAATAAATATAGATTAATTCTGTGTTCTGACAAACAAACAAACAAAAAATCTATCGAAAAAACAAAAACTAGATCAGAGAGTAGAGGATAAATTAAATCTTGGTTCTGATTTTTAATTTAAAAAAATTTGACACTTCTTTCCATAAAATTTTTGTCATTGACCATTTAAAAATTAGAATAAAGCAATTCAAAATTATGCTTCAACTTCAATTTCATGTTGTTTATATAGATGAATAAGTATATCAGTAAAAATGAGATGAAACACACAATAATTAACATGAAATTTTAATTACTCATTTTATGAGGTACAATAATTGTTGGGAGGTAAAGGACCACATACATTAGAAGATGCCTTTAAAATAAATTTACTCAACATACATATTTTTATTGTAGACCATAGTATAGGACACTGGATATATGGGAGCATTCGTAAATTGTCCCCTAAGTTTGTGACAAATGACAATAAGCCACCCCTTTTACTAAAAATTATAATAAAAACATTTTAATATTTGATAGTTTTTATTACTTAATAAATGACAATTTTTTAATAATACATTTATGTTAAAAACCAAATTGATGAGATTGTGATCAAATTAAAATTAGCTACCCTAGTGGCAAATAAAATACCTATCAATAAATATCTTCTTCCAATGACATTAATTTCATGCATGTATAAATATTCATATAATAAACGAAATATTTCTTTTTTAAAAATTTATCATACAAAACTGCCATGGTAACTTTTCTTTCAAAATCAACTCAAGTTGGATTACTATTTATATTTAATATTATTTTGACGAGCTTCTAAACTTGAATTATGATTAGGTAAAATAATTTAAACTAAATAAAGAAGGCTATTTTCTAAAATAAAGCACTCTTTTAGTCTTTGTATAATGTGAAAAATATACAATTCTTATATTTATTTTGTTATCACATTATTATTATTTTCCATCTGCTTTACACACATGTGAAGCAATAGTTTTCCAAAAATAAATGCATGGAGCCAAGAAAATGAAGGTTAAATAGAATCTTACCATTATCAACACATTAAACAAGAGAATCCCAAGATAGGACTCTCATCCGCAAGGGGGTCCCATTGTGAAAATTCTGAGTTTCTTACTTGTAGTTGGTGGCCCCAAGAACAGTGTGTTAACAGCATTGCAATTGATCGAACACTGCATCAATCCATCCCTCAATAATCAATATTTTATTATTTTTATTCCTCTCCTCAAAGCAGAAATTATGATGGCCACTCCACTATCTTTATTCAAAATGGATCTTATTATTATGAAGCTTTCTCTCATGCTATCCCAATCAACTAGCAGTCCTATGTTTGATGGTTGTGTGTGGCAATTTGTGGGTCCAACCTGCCATGCACTTTTGCTACAGTTAAGCCATAATGCTAACTGGATAGTAAGATAAGTCTCAGCTTTTAACCCCCCACTTGTGTGTATCCTAATCTTTTTTCCCCAACACTCAAAGCATCGCATCCATTTGTGCATGGAATAATAGGCTTTAAATTATAGTCTTCATCAATCATCATGGCCTAGCTCTTATTTTAATAGTGCCAATGGTAATGGTTATTTTCCACTTAGGCCTTGTTCGAATCTATAGCCCGCACCACAATATACACTTTCAACTCTCACTATATACAAGCAAAGTGCTCCTAGCATTTTTATATATTTGGGGGTAATTTTTTTGCGTTTAATTTTCTATCTTCTCCTATATCACTTCATAGATTACTTGAAAATATAAAAAACTTTTGATTATATAACAACTGTTTTCAATTAATTTGATCAAGAAATTAAACTTATATAAACTAGCTGGAGTGTTGAACTGGAATATATATATATATATATATATATATATATTTATAACAATATCCGGAAAGCATAGCTCTTATGAATTGCATCTTTTATGAGACAAGGGCAAATAATTTAGGAGACTAAGGATCAATAATTTGACTGTTTGATCACCCTTTAACCTATCATGTCCAGTTGGAGACGATCTTTTTGTTTTATTTTTAAAGTAACAATGAGCCAAAATCCAACCAAAAAAAGTAGTCAAGAAGGACAACATCTAACTTCAAAAAATAGAAAGTGAAAAAAGAATTACAGCTGCCAAACGGGGTTTAAATAATGTCCAACTCCAACATGTGAAATGGTTGTCATAATCGTACAAAAGACTTTCTGGTATGGGGTAGGAGACAGCATGAATCTTCAAAACAACACTCCCTTGACCCCATCTAGGATTTGATTAAACATCGAGTGGAATCCCAACCTCTTTATTATTATTATTATTATTATTATAATAATAATAATAATATGTAGTGTCCTAAATGGACTATCATAGTCATGTATGAATAATGCCACAATCTGCACACCTGACACATTTGATCAGAGAAACCTGGTCCCTCCATTTCATTTGCTTGCACAAGATTCTCCATACTGAAATAGCAAAAGGAAAAAATAAATTATTACGTATATGGCCTTGAATGCATTCACATATTCATGAATAATCACAATTTCTTGTTTGTCACAAGTGTAGCAGTGAAAATACAGTGGTAACCCAGCTTAATTGAGCTTCAGGTAGGTAGAGTGAACCATCTTCTCTCCATGGTCAATCACATATCACATCCTCGCTTTTCGTTTGTCTGATCGGTTTGTTTTTTCAACCAAGGGGTGCTGAATCAGAAATCATATATTTTAGCTCATAAACACCTTTAATTAATAGGGTGTATACCCAAAAAAAATAAAAAATCATTAATTTGGTATTGATACCTACACACATGTATATTGAAAAAAAAATGTGTGTTGAGTCTTTAGATTGTAAGACATGTGCACCAAAGAGTTGATATGACTCAGATTTAGAGATAAACTTAATCGTGCAAAAGGAATGTGAGAGGGACGTAAAAAAATGAGTGTGTAAAAGTAAGACTCCATAAAGGCTACTACTACATGACCAAGCCATAATTGTCAAGCCTTTTTGCAGAACTAAATGAAACCATGCATTGCATGGTTACTACAAAAAGGAACATCGACCAAATACTGTACACATACAATTAAGGTCACTCGTTGTTTAGTAATTAACTACTATGGAAAGAACCAGTCCTTAATAGTAATGATCATTAGTAAGAACTCTCTGAGGAAACCATCAATGATATAAAGATTCAAAATTAAGCATATGTTGGCACTAACATCAATTTTTTGGAACAGAAATAAACGTCTCGATTCTATATATGCTGAAATTATCATTTCACGACCTTTGGTCTTCTAATTTCATCATGTAGCATAGGGAAGTTTGTAAGTTACAAATTTTCAATGCAATCCAAACACACCACACTACCTTAGTCAGGTCTTGTTTATGTTCAATGGAATGCCTATTCATACCTTCACCACAGGGGGAGTCATATCAATGTTCATGTATGGCAAGGATACAAGCTTGTCATGTAGCACACTATATAGTGGATACTGCAAAAAGCCTGCAGGTTTTAATGCATTCCAACTTGCATTGCAACCATGGAGGGACCCTTCATCAAAGATGAATTATTGGCACTCAAGGGGTCTGCACCTTACTCCATGTACTATGATTTAACTTGAAACTTAAGGATCACCACAATTCTGTTGTAGCAGAAATCCAAAGGATAATTATTTCATAGTGCTGCTGCAACCTTTTTCCACCTGGACCCATAGATTTTTTTATTTTTTTTCAAGTAATGGTCACTTATATGCCATTATGATTGGACATTGGTTGGTTATTGGAAATTATCAAAATGAACTTGAGGCAGGAAATGAGGAACATGATCAAAGAGGAATTCATTGCTCATTTACCAAAGTAAAACCTCTACTTCTGTCTTATCGGTATCTCGAAATCAACAAGAATGCCCCTACCTTGTACTGTTGTAGAGAAGTTACACAGTCCTTCTTAGTCTAACAATTATGTACTAAGTTGGATTTATTTCTGATATTGTTGTCTCTAGCTCGGATTGAATGAATGGCAAAGAAAGATCTTGCATTGGAACATTCAGTGAGTTTTGCTGAACCTTGATTTTGAATATTTTCTTTATTATTGTGCCATTTCATTTATTTTTCTTTTTATAACTTGCTAGAGCTGCATGCCATGATGCCATACCATGGTCAAAAGTTCAGCCATTGCAAGCTAGACTGATCAATTATCCACTTCAGTGCTTGTTTTTTCAGAAAGAGAACTTTTATTACAAAAAGTGCTATTAACCAATTGTATCTCATCTCATACAATGAGAACTGTTATATTTTATTGCAGTTCAGTATGTATATTAAGATCTGACACAAGTCACTATTGAAGAGATTAGAGATCCTTTTGCTGTAAATAATAATATGCAGTTACAAAGAATATATAGTATAATATGTTAGATCTTTGACTATTTGGATCACATACAACAAATAGTATTTTAATTTATCCATTATCACGATGATACATTAATATCCATTTTTTCTCAATTTATAAGATAAGATTAGAAACTAGGATTTAACTCATTTTTAAAATTTAAATAAAAGACTATTATAAAAATTTTTTAACCAATATAAGATATATATATATATATATATATATATATATATATATATATAGAACTTCCTTGCCTATGGATGGAAAACACGGAGAAAGAGACTTCTATGATGTACCCGCTGATGTTGGGAAATAATAGTATTACACGACGTAAAAAATTATAAAAATTCATATAATGAACAGAACGAAAACATATTTAAAATAATAACTTTGAATATTTTGGAATTTTAATTACTCATATTAAGAGAGTTGTTAAATTTTCAGTTCTATGAATCTCCCATAGTTTTTTATACAAAATACTTTTTTATTTATTTTTCTTTTTTAATTATACTCCTTCTGGAAATACAATGTTATCAATTAATGGTTCTTTTCCATTAAAAAGGAACTAAGGAAGCCATTTTTTTTAATCAGTAACGTAATTTAGTAATCATTTGATTAGTTCTTTATGTTTTTGGAGGGTATTCTATTGAAGATTGTAATAAAAATAATATCACCAACTAATTAACTCAAAATGTTAAACTATGCCATGAATAGCTATATTAACAGTATTCTCTGCTAAAATGCTCTGAGTAGTCAATTGATAGAAGTGCTTCGTGGAATATGACTTTTGGGGACAATTCATGTCATAGAAAATATGCACAAAAGCTACATCTAGCATACTCATCAAACCAAAATGTTATTATATGCTATTATCACCAAATAAGAAAAAGAGTGGAAATATGAGTAACAAGTGGAACTAATCAATTTTTTCCTTTATCATTTAAAGATGTCAAACTACAAAATACATAAAAATAGGTAAAGATAAAAAAATAAAAAAAATAGTCTTTAAAGATTATATCTTAAAATGACGCGAGAGAAACATGCCTCCATTTTTTTTTTCTCAATTTTTTTATATTTTAGAAAGTTAACGATAATGAAACTACCAAGATAATTGAAAAATTGATGAGAACAAGCTAGGGCAAATATTTAATTGCCATATATATCTTAAGACACAGAAGGAGCACTTCCTACTATATTTATTGGTTGATTCATAACCAATGAGAAACATCCACATTAAATATATATATATATATATATATATATATATGACTTGTATATATGATGATCCACGATAACAAATATTTCTTCCTATTGATGATTGGCTCAAAGAAAAAACTTAGATCAAACCCAACTTTTTATTTAGAACTTGGAAATTGAAATAGTTTAAACCTATACATTTGGTCATATATAGCACAAGTTTTCACGACCCAAAACCCTGCCAAACAGACAAAAAGTTCGCTAGAGTCGAAATCTGTCATAAATTTATAAAGTATATAAAATGTTGCACCTTTACCTAACTATTTAAACTTTTTGGCTTTAGAATAATTAGTGACCATGACATAATTAATATCAGACTCAACATAAATATAATAAAGTGGTCTAAATTTTGAATCTTTTTTATTTTCTAATTTTTTTAAAAAATAAACACAAAATAAGTAAGTTTGTGCATTTTCAACTGTTCGTACCACAATACTCTTTGACCAGTCAACCAATGTCTGAATATCAAGGCAACAATTTTATTGATCGTGTGAGTAATGGCAGTGGTACTGGTCATTTTCCCTCGTCTGAAATCAAATCACTTAAAACTAAGAAAAAGTAGAAAGGGTTAAAAATCACTGAAACGAATCTTTATTTCCCTATTCAAACTGTTCATACGCTTAATTATTTTAAACTAGAATATGAGGTGCCTAATTAACCAGTAGATGACTTTTCTCCCAATTTTAAGCACCTAAGAGGAGACAGAGACTTTTGTTTTACCATATTGTTTAACTACGTCCATGCATAAAGATTTATTGTGAAGACAGGTTAGACTTTTTCAAGATAATGATATAAATGGCTTCGACTGTTTTTATGTTAATAATTATGCAAATTGATGCACTTAAATTGGTTTTTGCTGTGACAGAAATTGATTCTGAGAACTACACAAACATACACCTTGAATGTCTGTTTCATTTATAATTAGAAGATTAATTTATATATATTTTTTAATAAAATATATATATTAACAAAAAAAATATTATTAAAATTAATTTTAGTTCATATTCTATTTATATTTAATAATTTAAAATTAGATCTACTTAATTTTAAAGCATAAGTACCGGAAATACATGTAAAATTCAATGTTTTAATTAGTAGTCGAGCCGCCAATAATTATCTCTGCAATATATGTATCTATTTTTTTATCCAAACTTGTTAAACAAAATGATTAAAATATTAAAAGAATTTTTTATTAATATATTATTAAATGCACATTTATCATAATTTTTAATATATTTTTCCGTAAAATTTTTAATAAATTTTAACTTCTTTAATCACTACCATTTAGTTAACAAGATCATGACAAATTAAACAAGTTTTTAAAAGTGGAATGTGGACAACGAAATCTAGATTAAATGAGAGACCCTTCAATTGGCTCTATTCCAGTTTATTCCAGGTTTAAACTTTATTGAATCATATCATTAAATTATTTTATATACGATATCAATGACATAATAATAATGTTATATATTATACATAAACAACAATTACCTTCAAATTACACCTGATTATCAATTATCAAAGTTTATTATTTGATTAAAGGTATGTTGTAAGTAGGATATATAACCATTGAGAAAGGTTGCTGTATAATTTGATTCTGGCAGTATGTGGCCCATTTACCAAAGAAGCAGCATCTCCATTGCACAATTCCCCAATAAAATGGGATCTTGGCACCAGAAAACAGTTTGCTCCCAGTGATGTGCGTAATTAGTCAAGAATGATTAACGTGGATGAAGATGATCCTGAATTTGAGAGTAGCTTGCACATCAACAAATTCTTGGACAATGGGAATATGATGACACCATTGTAGAATCTGCTACCAATTTTTTAATTTGTCAAATGACTTGGAAGGTATCTATCGTTACATTCTCATAATATTTGTTTATATAACTAATGATTAATTTCACAACCAATGAAAATATGAATAGGAAGCAATTTATCGTTGCATTCTCATAATATTTGTTTATATAACTAATGATTAATTTCACAATCAATAAAAATATAAATAGTAAGTAATTTAAGATCGCTTAAGTAAAGTTTTGGGTTTGAATTTTTTGTATATATAAAAGAATCTCAGTCAGTGGTAGACTCACCAACCATATTCAGATGCGTGACTTGGGTCGGATTCAGATTAAATCAAATAAAAAAAAACAATATTATTTTGACAAAATAACAAGTGATATGTAGACATTAAAATTACATCTTAATCAGGATTATATAAAATTATGCAACTTCAATGTGAAGCGCCATTGGAATTGCTATTAGATACGATTCTGGGCCGAAGAGAACCCACAATCTGTTTTACGCTGGGCTCATATCATGATGTGAAGTCCATATCGAATTGGGCCTCCAGATAGTGTCCAATGTAAAACAAGTTCAGTTATGGGAAAAAAAAAACACGAAATTAAATCAATATCTATTACCAAAGTTATTTATTGCATAAAAACAGACAATCAAGTTTATTGATTTGCCCAGCTATGTGTTCTAAACTAAAAGTATGCTTTTATTTTCATATGGGTATGGGTGAGAATTTATAAACTTAATTTTATATTATTTTCTTTTCGTAAAAATAATTTAAGATTAAAAAAAATTCCAATGAAGTAATTTGTATTCGGTATCTTAAAAGTGATTTTGGCTGATGAAAGAAAAGTGATTAACTCAATTCACCACAAAGTATAGTTTTTGCTTCAACTCAAGCAGGATTTTGAGACCAAATTACATGTATTCAAAGCAAAGTATGGTTAAAATGCAGATCCAAACATAGCTTTAATCAATAGAAACAATCACAAAATTATCTTTTTTCAACTTGGGAAATTTATAGAGAGGATTGGGCTTTTGACAGATATTTAATTGCTTTCAAATTAGAAAGCTTGAATTGTAGATTATAATATATAGAAATGCGAAATCATGAAGAAGCTTTTTTTCCCCTTATGAACTGTTTATAATGGAAATAAAGTATTTCCACGAGGTAAAGATATATAAAATTATCTCGAAAGTAATGCATGTTTTTAACGGTATGTTGCCTTTAGCAATGTCAAAAGATTAATTCGTTTGAAAACAAGAAAACATGGAGTCAACAAATTTTACTTTTAGGAATAATTAAAGTCAATATAGGTCATAATGCAAAAAGGATCAACAAATTGCGACTCCCAAATAAAAACTATCACGAAAATTTAGGATACACACATGCTTTTGCCTTCAATTTTGCTAGCACTGTATCGTTAATTTTATTGATTGCTGCAAATGCACTTCTTGGCTATGGTAACTTTCTAGTTAGAACTTAGAAGAAACACCTAATTTTTTTTATCTTTTTCTTTCCTTACAGTTACCTAATAATGAAAAGTATGGGAATCCTAGTTTCTTCAATAAAGAACGAGTTATTGGAAATGTATGAAATTTTTAAAAATTTATTAAAAATTATTTCTTATACATTTATATCTTAAATTTAATAAATATTTTTTACTAAAAAATTTAGATATGCTTAAAAGTAAGTCTAGGTTGGTGTTTATAAAACTGTTTTTTAAATATTATACTGTTCGTTAAAAAAATTAGTTGAACATCACTACAATATAGTCTCTCACTTTGTGATATCTTCATTATTTTTTTTTCATTTAAGAATAATTTTAAATCCTCTTACATTTTATTATTCTCAAAAAAAATTTATTATTAAAATAAAAATATATTAAATATTTTATATTTTTAAAATTATAAATGCATTCACTTTTTATTCAGTATTTATTTTATAAAAAAAACATGCTATTTGAGCCTGGGTTAAAATATTAAAAGTAAACATATTTTATTAAAATATAAAAATATACCTATTCTGTAATTTTAAATACATTCTAATGTGATTTAATAAATTTATTATTTAACCGGTGCTAAAATCCTATTTTATAAAGTATTTTTTCTAATATGTATGATAAAAATGAATGAATAATAATTTTTTAAAAATTATAGTATTTAATACTTTTAATATATTAAATTTCATAATTTTTAATAAAAAAATCTTTTATACAAATATTTATTTTATATCCTTGATTACAGATTAAAAAATATTGATGAAATAGTAAGAAAATTAGGAAAAAGACATTTAAGAAGATATAGCAAATTGTTTTAAGAAGAAAAAGAGTATATAAAGCGGTTACCTTTTCTCAATATATGAATGTGTTCCTATGTAGGTTGTAAAATTTGAAACAACAGAATCCATATATATTTATAGATAAGCCAAAATTGAAAGAAGTGCATGTGTAGGCATAGTTTATTAATTAATAGGTCAGTATAAGTAGGATTAGACTATAAAAAGTTATTTGAAAAAGAAGCACTTTTTAAGTCAACAAGAGTCCTCGAGTGCCCGTGACAAGCATAACGTTGTAACAAGTCAAAACAAAAATCCGTGACACGAAGAAATGATTGAATTTATGATTAGGGTTAATGTTTAAGATAAATGAGAGCACACTCAGTACTGAATCTTCTTTCTATGTTGAAGTGGGGAGCATAGAAAATTCGAGGTTGGGTTACTTGGCAATTAAGATGTGTAAACACCAAGCATTCAAGCAACTAGTTCCTTCCCTTCATTAGTGTACCTCACCCAGAAATAATGGTAAACTCTCTTATGATCACCTTCCATTATAATTCAACATCTAGGGTAATAATGAACAGTGCAATGCATTTGAGATTTTACTAGCAATTTTGTGTATGTGTGTGAAAAAGTCTAAACACATGTAGTATATATGAAAAGATATCAATGAAAAATCATTAACAAAGTTTAGATTTAATGCATTTTTGTTAATGCTATTCAATTTGATCAATTAGGCCAATCTTATTAGCTGGATCTAAATATTACACAGCTTATTTAGTGACATTACCATCCTGTTATGTGAGATTCTCAAGAGCAAGTTTCCATGTGTTGTCTCATCGCGGAGAAGGGATATGGTTTAATAATAAATTTACAGTTAATAAACAACACATAATGGATAGTAACTCTAGCCCATGTGATTAATTAAGGAAATGTATTTAATGCCATGATTAATTTGATTTGTTTTAAACATTCCCACAAGCAAAATCAAGCTAATTATCCTCGGCTTGATCAATTTGATTTGATCTTTACCTAAGTATTTAAGAAAATTAATTTTTGAAAATTGACTAGACTGTGTGAGAGTACACTCTTTAAACATTATACTTAATCTTCCTGAAAATTTTATTACATTAAAAAATGATAATAAAACTAATATTTTGTAATGACAAGTTATCCACTTCATTTGATCAAAAGTTCATACGGTATTCTCTTAAGGGATTTTATTTAAGGAGTTTTTTAAGGTAAAAGAGAGAGAGAGAGAGATATTTTTTTTATTTAAAGCTTATATATCAATTATCATAGCAAATAAATAAATAATATATTAAATTTATACTAATTTATTATTTTAGATATTTTATTTTAAAAAATAACAAATAAAATAAATATATTTTATAATAATTTTACCCTCTCCACTCTACTCAAAATCCTTCATTCCAAATAATCTGTAAGACAACAAATCACATGCCTTCAACATGGTTATATTTTTAATTTACACTTTCCGTGTATATTATTGTACTTTCTTCTTTCATTCTCATTTGCAAATATATATATATATATATATATTAGTGAATAAATTTAACAAAATAATTACCAAAAGAAATAAATATAATAAGAAAAGCATTCTGATGTGTAATTAATAATTATCGTTGTAAAAGTAAACGTTGTGATACATATCATGATTAGCAGGTTGAAGAGGTATTCTCTTCGTTCTCTCAACTAATTTGGTGGATGTTAAATTCAGTGTGTCTAAGGTTAAGTAATCACCTTTTGACAATATATTGAAAAATATTTGGAAAAATAATCTAATATACAAAATGTTTTTAAATTATAGTTCACATCTTATGATTTGATTCAACGAAAAAGTATTATTCAAATCAAGATTTATGAGTCAAAATCATGTTCAAACACAATTCAACAATAATGTTATCAAACATATTATTTAAAAATAAAAAAATGTGTATTACAAAATTTAAGTAATGTAAACTATAATCTAAATGTGCACTTAATTCTTTTTAACAGCATGATCATCTTGTTGTCAAGACAAAATGATTTAGGATGAAGAAATGAGATCTTAAGTATCATTAATAATAGTAATTATAATAATAATTTATTCCATTACTTCAACGTAGGGTTTGAATAAATATAATTAATGTAGGCTATACATGTGTAAAAGAAAGAGATATCAATTAGCAGAGATTGATTTGAATAGCAAGTAATTAAGTATTGTTTAAATAAAATTTTGAGTTTAAATTTTTGTATATAAAAATTTTTTAATAATAAACTCATTTACTATATTAAGTATGCGATTTGGATTTGAATTAAACTAATTAAAAAAAAAGTAAAAATTGATAAGAAAAGGGGTGTCATGTATGAGGTAAGAATGACATGATAATTACATACTATTAAAGAAAGAAAAACTTAAAAAATAAAAAATAAAACAAGTAAGAGAAATAATTACAATGTGGGTCCTTAGTTGATTTGAGGGGGCTGAGAGGGAAGGGTGGATGACCCTTTTGCTTTATAGAAAGTGAGGCAAACTGGGCCCAACAATGGGCCCACTTCTTTAGTAAGTAATAAGAAGAAGAGACCAAAATTTTGAAGTCACTTTCAGAGATGAAAAGCTAAATTGGAAAGAGTTTTGTTTGTATAGAACTCTTTTACGGACGATAGCCCACTCTTCTGGGCCCACACACCTCTCCGTTACGTTCAAAATTACTTTTCGGTCAAATTATCACTTTCCCTCTCCCTTCTTCTTTGTTATATTTTAATACGAAAACTGTCAATATTTTCTATTATTTTTTGGAAATATTTCTATTTAATTTTTAAACATTAATAGTTTAAACTAGGAGTGCACTTGGACTGAGGTATTTGAGCTAAAAATAATACTCATGTCTTAATCAATAAAATAAAAACAGTTGATTTGGATCAACCTGAGTCAAACCAATCCAACAAGATTTGAATTGGATCATCATGTTATTGTTTTCTTTATTAAAAACATAAAAAAAAATATATAGAAAATTTATTAAATATTTAAAAAACATATTATTTATCTTAACTCAATAACAATACTTCAATATAGTCAAATATAACATTAATATTAAAAAAATACAACATTAATAATCATGGAATTCTTAAGTAATGGGCATTTGATGAAACATATTTCTGTTACATAGTGATATAAATCTTAAATTTTCACATACATTAGTTTGATTGGGGTTATCAATTCTCACATGCTTAAACTTAATATTCAAATTAAATATAATTAGAAATTACTTCTTAAATTAATACTAATTCAATTATTCAGATTAATATGATATTTTGTCATTGGTTTGAATTGTATTTATCAAATTTGTGAATAGTCTCATACTTACTAGCTCCCTTAATTTTAACCTTTAATAATTATTAAATGATTAGTTAGTTAATTATAATTTATTATTATCTAAATATATTTTTGATCTCGATAAGTATCTCAAAATAAAATTTTAATTTCTAAAGATTTTTTAAAAAAAATTTGACCCTAATTTTATAAAGTAAATAATTTTAGTCTTATCTATTTATAAGTCACTTGTGATAAAGTTAGGTTAATTAACGGTGATTTAAATTAATTTTATCATATGTCCTAATCAATGTTCTATCAACTTCTTCTCTTAATGTTTTGTCAAATTTTTCTTCTTTGACTTAATTTTTTTTTCTTTCTTCTAAGCAAAAAGTATCGCAAGTTAAAGTTAAATGAATTTAAAAAAAAAAGTCTTAACTGAAATTTAATACTTAAGTTAGATAAATAAATAAAAAGTCATAAAGTCATCAAAAGAAGTAAGACTATCTTAACTTCTAAATGATGTAACTTAATACAAGACATAAACTAAAATTATTTTAGTTTTACAAACTACGATGGAAAATAATTTTTTAATTGGTTTACTAGTGAAACATGAAGAAGTTAATACTTCATGATTCCATGAATAAATTATAGTAATACATTGTGATAAACTACAATTAAGCAATCAATAACTTGAGCATAATTTAGTGATTCTCAAACGCATGATCTAAAATGGTGGAATTTTTCCATAACATGAACTAGAGTAAACAAATTATTGTGATTTGCACTAATTTGAACCTACATGATTCACAAATTGCATTGCACGATACAAACAATCTTTGAGCTATAAACAATGTATAAAGATGACAATTTGCAATAGTCAAGGAAGGTGTGTAGTAATGAGCAATAGAAGGATTTTTTTTTAAAGGGTGTCATTGGGTCAATTTTGTAATCAAGATTCGAAATGTTTAGTATGAACACACATAGGAGATAATCATTTTATGTATTTCATGTATGTTTGGGTTAGGTCAAGCTTTGAGAGCAAGAATAATTAAAACTTAAGACCTAACTTGATTTTCTTAAGTATACTTTATTAAAATCAATATAACTCAAATATATGAATTGATTTGAGTTGTATTGGTGAAGTTGACTCAACTTATGGTCACCCTTTCTTTTAAATCATTTCTTCTTTCTATACTCCTTCAACTTCTTCTCTATTTTTAGCTTCACCTTTCATTCCCTCTCCTTCCCCTCACCTTCATATGTGTTGCATACCTTCATATGTGTTGCATGTTGTCTCTTTACTATTACTCTTCCCAACAACTCCTTCAATGCATACTTCACTTTTTTTACTTAACACAACATTCCCTCCAAATTTATTCATTTACAATTAGTATATTCTTTTTGTCTTGATTATCTTTTCATTCCTCTTATATGTTATACGATCATATTATTAATTAGTTTTATCTTTATTATTATTATAATATATATATATATATATATATATATATATATAATGACAATGAAAGACAAAATAGACATAGAATAGAAACTATTAAAAAAGAAAGAAAGAGGGTGAGAGAGAGAGAAAAGATAATAGTACTAGCATAATATTTACTAAATTACATGTGCTAATAATAACTAAATTCAAAGTTAACCAACTTAATATTTAATAATAATTATACTTAAAATTTAAGCAAGAGATTAAAATTACTATTTATAACATACCTAATATTAGACTAAATAACTTTTGATGTTATAATTTACTTTTAAAAGTTAATTTTAAAAAAAAATTATCTAAACCTTATAAAAACTTTAATTATATTTCTAATTAGTACGAGACATTTAATAATAACTTTTATATCTTTTTGCTATAGCAGTGAGTAAATGAATAATTTTTTTCATTTTAATAAAAGCAATCTTTCTTCAATTTTAATTTTCTCCATCTGAGAGCATATATGGCTGTGCAATGTCACAATTTTTTTCTTATATTTTTTTATCTTCGACCAAATATTAAAAGAATTGTAATTTTCATTCATATTACTATCAACCATTTTCATTTAATAATGATAATGAAGGGTTTGTCTTGAAAATGTCATTCTCAAGCCTTCAAGTTTAAAAAGACAGAACATACACATAACCAAGTTCTTCTACCTATACTCCCATACATCCAATTTGTTGTATGTAGACGTCAAACAAGTGATTTATTTTCTATATTTGGTCTGGTTGTAATGCACATTTTTATAGCTAAAAGTAGAACTATGGAAGTGGAGACAGAGTACCAGCTAGAGAAGGAAGATTTTCATCACTTTATGCTAGTTTAAAGTACTTTTATTTTATATATTTTATATATTTTTAATTAATTAGCAGATGAAATTTTGATATGGGAGACATGTTTTAATAATTAAAATATTTAATAAAATAAATATGAATAATTAACATTAAAGAGACTAAAATCATACATAAATTAGAGAATATGGATAAAAAAATTAAATTAAGCATTAAAAATTAAAACTAAATATATCACCAAACCAATGGCACGTCAGCAAAATTGAAGCTAAAAACAATTTCTATTTTTAGAATATTTTTAACAAATGTATTAAACTTAGTAAATAAAAAATATTAAGACTTAAACACCTTAAAGATAGAAAAAAATTCTTTAATATTTTCTTTGAGAAATTAAATTAATATACTTCTCCACACGTACGTAAAAGAATGCATTACAAAACTCCTGTTTGTATTATAAAATCTCAAGATAAATGCAAATAAATAAATAAATAAATATAACAAACAAACAAAAAAGTGGGAAAAATAAGCACAACCTTCATAAACTTTAAAATGCACTATATATATACAAATATATACTAAACTTTTATTCCATTATAGTTCTTAAATTTCAACTTTTGTCCCAATAAATCATTTTGTTAATTAAGTTTGTGTCAACTTACTATCGGTAAATTATAACTACTGATCGATAATGTTTATTAAATCTAAAATCATTGAATTAAATTTTTAAATCACAATATTTTTTAACAATTTCTTAAAAGAGTGACAGGTCACCTCTTTTTCACCTCTAGAGAGCCTCTTACCATAATTGCTACGACCCTCATGGTTGTGATCTCCTGCAATACTGAAACAAGTCAAGACCCAACAAACAAAGATTATTATATCCTCTCTTAAATGATAGTGTAATTAGCTAAAATTTTGAAGTGATTAACACACTCCATTTAGTGTATGTTAGAAAAAAATTAAATTATGATTCAAGTTTAGTAAAAATGATTAAAGCAATTAAGATTTATTCATCATTAGTAACTAAATACTTAAATTTAATTGAATAATCTATACAATCTTATTTTAATTTATTCTATAACTTTCTATAAAAAGTTATTATTTTAAAAAAATCATATTAAGCAACATTACACATGTTGAAAAAAAAAGTCACAATCTATAAAATTTAGGTTTTATCGATTAAATAAAAAAAAGGATGAAATGTAGAATGATTGTTAGCACTTAGAAAAGGATGGTTCAACTAGCACTAATTTTATAGTGTCTTAGTTTTACACGTGCGGCACCACGTGGGAATGCCGAATCACTCTTTTTTATTCGTCGTGTTGTGCTTTGGAGGGTACCCCTTTGAGCATAAAGTTATAGTTACGGCAGTCAGACACGTGATCTTGCACGTGACTTAACACTGCTTATTATTCTCTCTTTCCTTAAGACACAATGTAAGCAATGTTAATGATAAATACTTTCAAATTCAAATGAAACAATCTTTCCTTCAATTTTATTTATGAAACATAAATCTACTTCTTTACATTATATTTGAGTCTCTATTTTTAATTAATACAATATATTTTTTTTAAAAATATTTTAGTTTAATAATATATGTGTAATGAATAAAAAAAATTATTGGTTATAATATATAGATTAAAACTCTTAACGTGCTTTGTTTCTTCTCATTCTTGATTTGCTTTTTTCTTTCTTTCTTTTGAAAAGGTAAACAGAAGAAGGGGAAAAGACATGAAAATTGATTTTCCTTCAAATATTTTTAATTTTCTGAAAAAAAAAAACACAAGATTTTGCTGCTAAAAATAACACATATATAAAAGTAAGTTGGAATATTGAAATAAAATTATGTAATCAAAATCAATTTCTTTAATTACTCATACAAGAGTCAAACATCTGGATTTGGTCGTGTATTGAGGTTAGGTATGAGAATATGGAATTGAATGTTTAGAAGTGTTAAATGGTACGAATTAGTGCTACACCAAAATTGAATTATGAAACCAATCATGATTTTTGTCAAGTTAACAACTCTTTTTTTCTTCCCCTTTTTCTAATTGATATTTGTTCTTCTGTCATTTGACTTTGTTTATGTTAAACATGTCCACTTTTGACACATTTGATGTGAGGCTAGAAAAAGTTATTGAGAAAACTAGCCCCTTTCAAATATTTTAATTTTAAAAGCATCTAAAATAAGGAGAATGCCATCAACAAGAGAAATATTAAATTAAAAGTTAAAAATGAGATTTATATTATTTTTTAATTTTGAATAAATTTTAGCAAATAATTAAGAATGCATTAAAAATATATTACGATAAATGATAGTCTTTGGTCAGTTGCAATTATAAAAAAAACAAAGTAGCATTAATTTTCAAATTATATATAAAAAGACAAAAATCCCAGAGATTATTATATTCTAAAAAAAAGATGATATATGAAGAGTATAAGGAATTTTATAATAATATATATTAAGAAAAATATTAAAGATTTGACAATCAATTTTCCAGTGAGAGCGATTGTTGGTTTTGTTTATAATTCAGTGAGATTTTGCCTTTTCCTTGTCTGCCAACATTATTCCCTTTTCATATTTTTAAAGAGTCTACATATTAAAATTGATAAATCCTAATAATCTATAGAATGAGAGATATTATATTATCTCTTTTATATAAAATAATTATAACTGTTAATTTTATATTAATAAATAATAAAATTAGTAATTTATTTTAAAAAAAATACAAATACACCTTAATTTTTAAATATTAAAAGAATCATAACTTACCATCTAAAAAGTATATATAATGTTCCTTAAATTTAAAAATACAGTAATGATTATTATTAAAATTTAATAATATCTATATATTCATCTGCAACGAATTTATCAATGATTTAATGAAGATTCTTATTAGCACAATTTTATTGATAAAAATTAAGACATCCTTTTTTTATATGAATAAAATTTTTAACAAAATAGTTTTTTAAAAAATTTAAATATATTATCTACACAATTAATTTAAGTGATATATATACTTTTTCTCTTACATTAGAGTCACATAATTTTTATGATATAAACATAATTTTAAAATGATTTTAAATTTTAAACCTTTATCTAGGATTCAAATTTAAATATTTGTCACCTTTGATGACTAATCGCTCCTCTTAATATTCTCCATAGATTTGAAAGCGAAACTAAAATGTGAATTGATTTGAATGGAATTAATGCATTCTTAAGAATGATTGACACGTAAAATAAAATATAGTACTTGTTTGATACTCCGTATGCAACAAAGTTACATAAAAACAAATATTTTTTATTTTCAACAAACGGATCTTAATAGTGTTTTTATATACTAAATATTATGTAACATCCGTTTGACGTAGAAATAAAATAAGGCAAATGTTATATTCAGATAGGTTTTACTGTTCATAAAAATATTTGGTAGTAACATAGTTTTTCTAGTTAAAGTTTATTAAAAATTATAAAAATATATAAATTTTATTTTTAACTTAATATTTATTAATCTTAACGTTTTTCCTTATGATTTTATATTTTTTTAATAAATTTTAATTAATAATTTAAAATATATTAAAAAAGTGTTTCATTTTCTACATTTATTTTACTATTTTCTGGTTTGGATAAGATTGATTGAAGGCCTTGAAATGCGTGCACGCAAATGCAACTATTGGAAATTTGTCAAAGTGCTTTGTAGCAAAAGTATCATTTTCCTAAACCACCTGTGAGGGACAATTCCTTTTTGATTCTTGGTCTTTTATCATAGATTTATCAAGAGTAATATAATAGTGTATGAGTTATCTCCTAAATTCTTAGAAATTTTGTTAATTTTTGTAATAAATATTATTTTATTTTATATTATTTATCTCTTTGAAGATTTTAATTTACTTTAAAATAATTATTATTAAAAATGTTTTATAATTAAATAATATTCTTATTTATTAATAATAAAATTATAGTTACTCTTTAAAATGGTAGAAAATAGGCATTTTATTTTTTAATATTTAAATTTCATTTATTAGATTTGGCTTCTTAATTAGCTCAGCAAAAGAAAAGATCTAACTTTTTTAAAAATATTTATTTTAATTATGTTATTCATTACCATTTACACTAAAAAGGAAGTTATTTCTCAAGGATATAGAACAATAAATAATTTCAATAAATCAAAATATTTTTTAATTAGTTTAAGTGTATAGTGTGAAAATTAATAATATAAACAGAAAAAATAATGTTAAATAATAAGCATAATGTATATTGTCCTATTTGGTATTTGTCCCGTGGCTGATATTTTATGTTATTAGGTGATTTTGAGTGGCCATCTAAAATTGAAGTATGACGTTACTTTATTTCCCTTAAATTTTGTACCAAAAGTTGGTTCTCTGTTTCGTTACTTTGCGTATACTCGTAATGCCAATCAATCCAACAATTAGTGCTATATGCTTTATCAGGTACTTTTAATCCTAATCATTTTCTCTTTCACTTTCATCAAAGGGATTTAAATAGATTATGCAAATACACCCTTAATCACACACGTACTTCAAATATTTATTTTTATAGAAATCTTAAATTACCACCGATTTCATATATTTTTTTCCTGATAATTTTGTTGTTTAACCTGGGTTATGCTTCAACAGTTTTTTTATTTTTATAATTGATGTAAAATAAGATTTTTTTTCTGGTTCGAAGATCAGTTTATTTTTTTTATAATATATATCATATACTTATAAAATGTTAAGTTAATTCCATTTCATTTTCGACACCATCAATTTATAATAAAACCAACTATTATATAATTTCCAAACAGTTGAAAGTATCCTCTGAGTATACTTACACGTTTATTTTTTCAATATTTACTGTGAAAGATCAACAAGTTTACTAAGCGTAGTTGAATGATGAGATTAAGTTTAAATAGTTTTATAATAATGGTTATTGAGAATTACCTTAGCGTGACACTATTTTCAATAATCCATCTATGGATTTCCTGAATTTAGAAAAGAAATTAAGATAAAAAGGTAGATGGTTTCATTTCATTTAAAAATAATGATATTTCTTTACAATCATATAGTCAAATAATAAGAAAATACGCGTAAAATAGAAAACAAACATACGTGCAAAAAAACTCAATCCAAAGTAAAGAAAAGCAAAACTTTTTAAACTGGTCAACTTTTAATCATCAATGCAAATGACACGGGAACTTTGTTCGGAAATAAAAAGAAAAAGCGTGCATGCACTGATGCACACTTGGGCATGGATAAAGCAAAACATTATAGTATATTATAACTTTCAATTATCAGATAATGGCTCGAAAACTAATTGATATTGTTCTTGTTTAATCTAAGAACCTATGTTGTGCTAAATTAACCTTGGCTAGAACACTACCATAACTAGGAGTAGCAAAATTTGAGCCATACAAAACTTAATGGAGATATCATAGTGGATCTCATATAGGATATCACAAGATAAAATGAAGGGAAAGCAGGCACATACGCGTGCTTTTCTTTTGTTTCTTACCTAAGAAGATGACCAACTTGTTACATTCCCCTTATAGCTTTTCCTTTTGGTGCCCCATGAGAAAGGGGAGGGGTGATTCTAGGGTTGTCCTTTTAATCAAGAAAGGAAAGTAGGAAGAGGGCTACATCTAGCTTTTGTGGATTAATTGCATAAAAAGCCAAGTTTTTTTTAGTTGTTAAATAACCCTTCTTGGGATCATCAAGCGGAATAATAATGAGATTGATTTTCAAGGGCATTCTAATCCATGTGATTAAGAGGAATCCAATGAGGAAAATTTTCTTTCTTTCTTTCTTTGTTTTGCAAATTAAGAAAAAATCGCTTATATTGATTACTATTCTGGAGTTCAAGCAAACTATATCTTAAGTTTGAATACATTGGTTGTTCATCGCTTGTATGTTTAGCTAGCACAACTAAATTGTTGTTTTTAAATCATCAACAGTCCAAGAGTCCTATTTAGTAAGGAAAAACCTTTCATGAATGGTATGCAAATGATGTTACACCAATCAAATAAAAAAAGAAAAATTGAAATAATACATAAAAATTATATAAACTTTGCAGCAATTTTAAAAATAAATTGCTAATTGTAATCTTCAGAGTTGAAATTAATTGCCTAAAAATAAAAACTTAATAAAAAATATTTTATTATTTTAAAGTTACAAAAATGAGACAAATTATTTTTTAATAAATTATTATTATTATTATTAATTGTTAAGAATATGAGCCTAATTTACTCTTAAAAGGTTAACTCATAAGAGAATGATTAACATTTGTATGGGTGGATTTAAAGGACAGGAAGGTCTAAACATCTATGTGGGCAGCTTAACATTCAAATTGAATAGGCTTTGATATTAAAAAATACAAGCTTAACTCACTTCCAAAAGTTAGCTCATAAGAAAAAGACTAATCTAGTTTCTATAAGAAGTATTTTGACTCTATTCTTAATTAAATAGGACATCTTAAAGATAATTATTTAAATTCAACTTTAAAAAACTTATGTTAGTTTTTTTTATTTTTTACGGACGTTTTCTTTTCACAACAGTTTAATTATATTTTTTCCTAATTCAACATGTTTATGATATTATGGAAGAACATGATGTTTATTTCGCAGATTCAAACTATTGTCGGCAGTGGAGGAACCAGTATTGATTCTTCCCTTGATTTTATGATGAGAAAAGGTACACACAGGTTTATTAATATGCGGCAATTAATTACCTCACAGGAGGTCCAATTCGAAAAAGAAATCAAAGTTTTGAAAATAAAATTGTATAATATTTTACATAAAAAGTAAAAATGAATTAAATAATAAAATGATTAACTTAATAAAATATTATACAATAATATGATTCAAATATATATATATATATATATATATATATGTATATATAATTGAAACACACTAACTGCATTATTTAATTACAAAATTGTCATATGATAAAAATATTTTTAATTTTAATTAATTGTGTGCACAATTTTTCTAAGAAAAAACATGGGCAACAGTGTTAAGAGTAAGAGTTCAAGATTAAATTAAACTGGTTAATTGCTTAGTAAAAAATGGTGAATGTTGTGGAAATTTAACTAAGATCACAAATGAATGCTATTGATTTGATGAGGAGAGGCACATGAACCTAGCAACTTTGCAAATAGAAATGAAAATACTAAAACAAGGAACAAGAGAGAAAGGTTGTAAGCTAATGGAGAATATATGAGAAAGAAGGTGTGGACAAGAAGGAAGTGTTGTTCACAGTTGTTTGTTTCTTGGGAAGACAAAGAAGAAAGCCAAAAGAAAATAAAATAAGAAAAGGGTGGCTAAGAAGATGTGGGTGCGTCTGCTATAAGACATAGAGCTTCCGACAAAGATATGGCATTAAGGCCAAGACAATGCCATTCTTAGCCATTGTTGCTATTAGCTATATATATAATTAATGTTCTTTCTTCATTCTTTGATACTTCATGTATTGCCCCATCATCAGAATATGAATGGAGAAAACTATAATTTATAAACTGTTCCTATGGTAACTGGTCACCACAGTCTGAATTAGCTCGAGATTTAAGGGTTTGTTTGTTTTTTAATGACATCAAAATGCGGTATAAGGGAATGTTTGCCTGTGGAGTTGAACTCCATAATAATATTATTGTAATATGCCTTTTGCTAGCCAAATGAATAATTCCTCCATCGGTTTATCTTCGTTACTGTTTTATTTATTTATTCATTTATTGTATCTGAATAGGAATGTTCATAGAAATAAGATGTCATAGCCATGTTTGTTTGCAAATTGTGCTTATTTCTTTTAATATGGATAATTCCATTGGAAGAACAATTATACCCCAAATACCCTATCTATCTATATATATCAACGTGCTAATATCATATTATTCAAAAGTTAGATTAACAAAATTTAATGTCTATAAAAAGTATCAAGCGAAACAACATTAATAATAGCTTCTCAATTTTTATTAATTAAAATTTTTACTTAATTTTGTAAATAAAAATTATTGAGAGAATTTAATATACTAATTTCAAGTTATTAACTGAGTGAGATATCTTTAATGCACATAAAAATACTGGCTACAATTTACTTTTTTTAACTAACTATTTAAAAAATAGCACACTAATAAATAATTATTATTAATATTCTTATTTATTACTTAATATATTATTGGTGTCTTAAAATATATACTTTTTTTAATCATATTTATATGCTTTTACATCAGAGATTAAAAGCACATATTTTTGTTAAATTTAACGAATAAAAATATTTTGTAAAATTAAACAAGAAAGCATTGTATTTTTAATTTCCTAACATGAACTTAACTATTATTTCTTTCGAAGTATAAAATATTTAAAAATAGACAAATAAAAACGATGAGACAAGAAGTACTAACCATTATAAGAATATCATATAATCACGTTTGATGGATTTTACTTCTTAGTTAATTAGGGAAGGAAATTCTAATTGGGTGTGCCAAAAGAGAATATTTAAAAGGAATTTTTTTAAGTAATTCTACAAGGTAAAATAACTCTATCTTGAGTAGATTAACAAAATTTATCTATGAAAAATAATTTATTTTTAATATAAAATTTTAATTTTTATTATTTCAATTAAGATGAAACTATTTATTGGGAACTTAATTTAATCAAATCTTGCCTAAATGTTTTAGTAGGTGATAGTTTTAAATTCGTGGAAGTTGGTAATCAGTTTCTTTGAGAAACTAACAGAGCGATGTCATGCCCTAGATTTTGACCTCTTTGGTAAGTGTGGTGTCGGTTGAAGTTGTTCTTCCTCTATCTCCATTTTCATCAATTGGCATCGATCTTGACGTTACCTTATTATATTATTTGCATCCTGTTCCTGTCAATAGAAAAAGAAAATTCTCTGCCGTTTCAATTTTTTTATAAATAAAAAATGTTAAACTCAACCTTATCACTCAGATAAATAAATAATAATAACAAAATGAGTTATATGGACTCAAAATCTACTGATTAAAGCGTTAGGAGCCCATGGTTATGAAGAAGAATATGTACATTTAATATACTTTTATAAAAACTTAATCAGTCTAACAAGTTGAATTAAAAATTACTGAGTAATTATTTTATCAATTTGCTTAATTTTGAGTCAGCAGAAATTGACAACATGCATATACGCGCATTTGAAGTTACTCGAAGAACCTATTTATCATCATAACCAGTTTGGTCATTTACAGTATTATTAAGTTGCGTTTCATTGGTCAATGATAGAATCGTTAACCAAGTGATTTCATTGACTTATGTGTAGCTTTTCCAATGTTTGCACATAATATCAAACCACAATGTTGAAAAAAAGAAAAAGGAAAGAGAATATATATGTCGAGGAAATTTGGTAGCTTCAGGTAAACGTTATATATATATATATTCGGTATAATAATTGAATATGAACCAAAATACGAAATAATACGTTTAGTTTGTAGACGCAGGTTATACAAAACGACTTATTTTCTTTTTTTGAGAAGAAAACA
Source organism: Abrus precatorius (assembly GCF_003935025.1). Lineage (NCBI taxonomy): Eukaryota > Viridiplantae > Streptophyta > Magnoliopsida > Fabales > Fabaceae > Abrus > Abrus precatorius. The sequence goes on along the minus strand of NW_020874395.1, from coordinate 16,044,854 downwards.
ACATTATTGTTAACATAAAATTCATTGAGAACATATCTCTCGAGTGAGTATGAACAAAATGAGATGAAGTGACACATATAAGCCCTTAAAGTTGAATATTTGTACGTAGTCAACATAAATTTTATGTTTAAGTTTATGTATAAATATTTTTTAGCCAACATTAACTACGAATTACGAGCGTAAATAAATTTTGACCTTGAAAAAATAAAATAAAAATCAGCAATGTAAATGTTTTCCCTCCTAATGTGTATTAAATACATCAAAGCAACTCACATTTCTTAAAACATCAATCTTATTAAAAATATTAAGCATAGACTTAAGGCCTATTTTGTCTATTTTTCACCCACCCCACTACTAAAGTAAAATCACTTTCAATAATTATGTTTTTAAGATCAAAATCTATACCAAAGATATGACAATGCAGTATAGCCTTTATCTCTACCTCATAAACTCAGCAAACACCTATTGCTTTAGCGAAATAACTCAAGACAATACGTTTAGCTTATTCATTTCCTATGTAGCACACGCCAATGCCTGCTGCACCAGAAATGCCTTTCGAACATGTTTCATTTCTTTACCTCTCATAGCATGTTTCTATAATAAATATTGTTTTATATGTTATAACAATATCAGTATAATAATTTTTTTTATTTAAATGTTTTTTAATAACATAACATTTTCAATCGCCCGCACCCCAAATATAGTACACTTTTGCCAATATAATTGCAGTTAGTTTCACTAAAACTTTTGAAATACATATACTCTCATTTTGCACAACTATACTGAAATATAAAAAGGTTTCAGTTGTGGGTTTCTACATGATGTGTTTTCTTGGATTTCATCAAAGATCCTGGAATTGGTTTTTAGTTAAATACATTAACTGTGGAATGATCTTGTTTAGTTCTCCAATCGGAGTTTAAATTCCTTGGTTTGCATGGATAAATTTTCCTAGAACAATTTTCAGATTTGTCTGTAAGATCTGTAGTAGATTAACAAAAGTTTGCTTAAAAGAAAATGGTAATCTCTATAAATAAGTTAAAGATAACAAGAAGAATATAATATAAGATGGATTTTTTTATAAGTAAATAAATTAAAGTGAAGCATAAGGAGTACTTCATCCCGTACACATCATAAAAAAGTAACAAACACATTTGGTACAAAATACTATCTGTGATCTTATTTGTAAGAATCATGAAATGCATGTTACGTTAACTATATAATTAATTTTTGTTCAATTTAATTTTTAAAATTGAATTTAAACACCTACGAATAATATATTGTAATTTTAAAAAATGTAACATTTATTATAATTTTACTCTTGAAATAATCAATCATTTTTTTAATAAAAATTATCACTTTTAATTGTTTATATTCAGCTCTGATCCTTAAATTGATATTTTTTTTCCTTTCAATTTTATTGTTTGAATATTAACTTTATAAAGGTTGCTTAATTATCGATGGATGATTGTGTTGGTTAGAGCCACCAAGTACAACAATGAAATGATATGGATACTTGCAATAACACCAAGAATGTTTAAGTAAGCAATACACAAACAGAGGACATATATATTAGGGTTTTGAACATTATTAGAAGGCTTTCGATTCCATTTATTGGCTTAGATGTGGACTGTTTAGTGGGTATTCATGGGATGGAATTATCCATGCCCTTAAATTATATATCGGATCGGATTAGGAGAGAAAGCTTAGATGACAGTTGAGCTTTGACTGGGGCCTTGCAAATTTTGGAACTATTAACCTCAACCTCAAACATGATCATATAATTAATCTTGTATAATTTTTTATCATACATGTGAACTGATTTTGGCTATACATAATACACAAATTGAATACCAATCTATTTATTTTATAATTGACGAACAAGTAAACAATATCATTTTATCAAATATAGAGTATGCTCTTAAAACACACAATACACTGTAAAATGTGCATGACAGACCATTCATAATAATTTCTGTAACCTTTGGCATTTAATATATAAGAAATGTTAACCTTAATCTTAATTAAGGTTTGAACAATTTAATCAATTAATAATAATAATTTATTATATTTTGTAAATTTGTGTAATATTATACAAAATAGGAGTTATATAATTTTATTGCGAATTACAAATTTCAATGTAACTAAATGCATTGATATTATTAAAATTTATAATTTTTAATAAAATTATATATATATATATATATATATAATTTTTTATCTTAAGCAATATTTTATAGGTTAAAAAAATTAATTCATAAAAATATAAATATTTATTATATTTTTATAATTTTTATATTATATATTTTTTCATAAAAATCTATTATATACTTAAATTTAATTTTAAGAATTAAAATTAAGAAAACTATATATATATATATATATATTAATGCAAGATATACTAACTCAACCATTAAGAACCACTTAATGGAATGAGTAATGATTTGAGTCAATTAAGCACGAAAAAGTCGTGAGTGTTCAGCTTTGGCAAGTCAAATTTCCCAAAATTTAGAGGTTCGTGGATATATATATTGAAATAAATGGCTTTGTGGTGTTTGAAGCCTTGGCAGTGCGCCACGTAGGTAGATATGATAGAAAAATGATGCACCCTAGAGTGATATTTTGGTTATATGCACATATGTTTTGGTTTTTATAATTATGGGAATTGCTACCACCTTTTCTGTCCCACTTTAAGATAAAGCAAAAGCAAGCGGAGGGAAATAGAAAAGCAAAGAAAGAAAAGAAATAACAAGAAAGGAAGAAAGAAAAAAAAAGCAAAGCAATAAAGAAAGGGAAGAAAAGAGAGGAAACAAAGACAAAGGTTCTCAAAACTCCATAATTATTTAAATTCTTTCAAAAACGGTCCAAGCACTGGTGTTCACCTTAAGCTACTTAATCAGTCTCAAGAGGACCTCTCAAAGTTTCTACAAAGACCGTGTTTGGGTTGCAACATCAAGCTGATAAAGTGAAAGAGAATTCATTTTTTCCTTTGTAAGCCAAAAATATCTCAAAGGAGGGAAGAAGAATGAATAGAGGTGTTCTTCAGAGCTCACCGGTGCAACAAATGATGACTGGAAACCCTAACTGGTGGAGCATCAATATCAATACCATGCCTCCTCAAGCTCCTCCTTTCTTATCCACTCCTTCCAACTTTCCTTCCCCTTATGCACCCACCTCTTCTCTTCCCTTTCCTTCTTGGCATGACAATAATCAAGACCTTCCTGAGTCATGGAGCCACCTACTTATGTATCTCTCTCTCTCTCTCTCTCTCTCTCTCACACACACACACACACACACACACACAAATAAGCTAACTAACGTACATGGCTGCATGGATAATTATAATAACTATATATGTTTGCTTATGAAAGAATCGAAATCTAATTGTTTTTGGCTTATTCTTGTGGTTTTGGATACAGGAGTGGGGTGGTAGGTGAAGAAGATAAGGCTGGTATGGGCCAGTTTCAGACTAAGAAGTTGGAGAACTGGGAGGATCAAATGCTAAGTCAAGCTCCAAATGCTTCTCTTGTTGATGTTAAACAAGAAAACTCCGCGAGTAGCTATGTGTATGGGCATGGAAATGAAGAACTTCAGTCATCAAAGCCTTCTTGGTCTCCAAAATCATGTGTGACAAGTTTCAGTAGCAACATGTTGGATTTCTCTAACAATAAGACAGATGCGAGGCATCCACCACCAGATCGATCTTCTGAGGTAACGAAAAGATTAGATTTCATAGCACTCTCGATTAAAGTTCCTTAATTGACTAACTAATTGAGAATCTTCAATTTTCTTACTTCATGACCTTTATTTTTCTTGGTCAATGAGTTACACAAACTCACTTTTTCTGAAACTTTACTAATTAACACCTTTAAATTTGGCCACAGAAAAGCATTCATATTTTAGAATATTGAGAGAAAACATTTTACAATAGATATTCATCCGCTAAAGGCAAGATTGTCCCCTATCTTTTTGATTTTGAATCACCAAGGTACTTTTATAATTCTTTAATTTTCTTATATTGTATATAAAAAACATGATTACTTCGATTATATCATCTTCTTTGAATTAAAATGAGTAATAGAGTACATAAACTTGACCAATATGTATGCATACTACTGAATCTGAAAATTCAAAAATTCCCATTTCTCAGCTTCTATTAATTTCTTTTAAATATGAATTTAACAAAAATTTCTTTCTTTCTCAAAGTGCAACAGCATTGCAGCTGGTGGGGCACTCAAGAAAGCTAGGGTTCAACCTTCCGCTACAGCACAGTCTACATTCAAGGTATGGAAACTACCAGGCAGAAAATTCCAATCTCCAACTCTCTTTCAGGCATGCAAACACGCATATGCACACACAAACACCATGTGGGGGATAATTGTTGTCTTTCTTGGTTGTCCATTTCTCAATCATAGTGATTCTTTATCTCTTCCTTCATCGTCATTTTACTATCTCAGTAAGAAAGAATCAAAATCAGCCAAATGAAACAACAAAATATAACCAACTTTTCAACATGTGTATGTACGACACATTTATATGATTTCCTCTTCTCAATTTCAGGTTAGAAAGGAGAAGTTAGGTGACAGAATCACAGCCCTTCATCAGCTCGTTTCCCCATTTGGGAAGGTAAGAGCTAACCTAGTTAAATAATTCAATTAAAATTTAATGCACATAAATTTAATTAAATTAATATGTCCCTTTAATAAAAAGTAACCATATTTTTTATGTAGAAAATCCAATAATAAAAGTTTACTGATCCACATATGTTTAAAAAAATTGGAAACAGTACTTTTTCTAGTTATAATTTTTCCCCCTCTTTATATATTGGATTCTTTTACATGATATTTTTAGAGAAGAAAAGAGGTTTGTTTATAGCATAGTATAGAAGTGATGACTGGGAATATGACAGTGGTGTGGTATATTTCACTTTTGCAGACTGACACAGCCTCTGTCTTGTTAGAAGCTATTGGGTATATCAGATTCCTTCAGAGTCAAATTGAGGTGATATTTCTTCTCCTCTCTTTAGTTTCCCAAACAACCACGAGCCAGTGATGGCACGCTGTTAAAGGTCCATTTCACATTTGTGTTCTTCCAACATACCCTTTAATTATTAAAGTTCTAAATATGCTCTCTTTTTTCCCTCCTTGAATGTAGGCCCTTAGCTTACCTTACTTGAGCGGTGGATCAGGAAACACTAGGCAGCAACATCCTGTAAGAACACATAACTTACATTTATTGTTTCAAGTACTGCTAGTGTTATTGTCTGTTCAATCAAAATCGGTGTTGTATCTTAATAATTGTTGATTTTGATTACCAAAATTAGAATAGCAATCATATTAGTATATTTAAGTTTTGTTTGAAAAAAAATTAGCACATACTTTTTCTGTCTCGTTGTATTTATTCTTTAAAGTAATATACATGTATCTTAAAAAAATTGTTCGTTATAATAATAATTATTTTACTGAAATACTATTGTTAAAATGCTTTTTTGGTAATTAAAAATAATAAATATTACTCTTAAAATGATAGAGAATTTAAAACGTAAGAAAAATATATATAAACCCATTTTACGCTTCCCAAAGCAAGAAGGAATAATCACTTTCTCCCTCTGGTCCTCTTTCTCTCTCTCTGCCCTTTCTAGCAGCTTCTTTCTTCTTGCATGTGCACCAGCGTACTAATTAATGGGTAATTATGTGATACTAATTGAGTGATGATTGTAATTATTTAATGTTAGGTTCAAGGGGAGAAGAATTGTATATTCCCTGAAGACCCTGGTCAGGTATGCTTTTCATTGGATCCATTAATTAACCCCCTTAAAGGGGTTTGGTGATTTTGCATTTTGAAGGAAACTACAACTTAATCTTACATTCAATTAATTAAATGAAGAAAGCATACAAGTAAAGAGAAATGTCACCAGCTTTATCAGATATAATATTGTTTATAAGTTGAATAATCAAAACAAGTGGCTTGTGTTTCCCATTACTAATTGTAAAGTATGCATATTAAATTTACATTTCATTTTACTTTGTGTATGTAGCTGCTGAATGAAAACTGCTTGAAGAGGAAAGCATCTGGAGAGCAGGTAATAATCTTATTCTCATCAAATTCAATGAAGTTTTATTAACTTTTTCTTCCTCATTTTTTATATATTACAATAAGGGTAAATTATACTCATCTCCTTAATTATTTTGATTTATATTTATATCAATAAATCTTGCTATCAAAGGTAATTAAAGGAATCCTACAAGAGAATTCAATAATCCAAAAAAAAAAAAAGAAATGTAAGGAGGTTTAGTAACATAAAATAACATACAAAGTAAATTAAAGAATAAAAAACAAAACTTTATGGATAAAGTGTCTTTATAATAATAAAAAAATATTTTTTTTTATTACTATTCTTACTCTTCTTGTTCTGAATGTTACTGATAAATAGGATCCTCAAGAAGAACCAAAGAAGTGTCTGAGGAGTAGAGGGTTATGTCTGGTTCCAGTGTCATGCACACTCCAAGTTGGAAGTGACAATGGAGCAGACTATTGGGCTCCAGCCTTAGGAGGGGGCTTCCGTTAGATCAAGTTTACAATTGGGGCAACATATACATATAAAAATGGTAGCATGCAAAGAGGTAAATTCATGGAAATGATATACCATCATGAGCAGTCAATCTGCTAAAAAACTAAGGCTGATTGCTCATGATGCTATACTTCATTCCTGAATAAAATGTGTGCTAACCATGACGAGTGTATGCAGGCCCTTGAAACTTCTTAATTCATGAAAATCAAGCTTTTCTTTATTTTCATTAGCTTAATTAAGATGGTGGTATTAATGCGCTATATTTCAATGTATATGCAATATTTGTATGATTAATCATTTGAATGCTGCTTTTTTAGCAGCATTAATTGAACTGATGACCATTATTATGCTGACTTATAATATTGCTAGTATTATTTCAAGTTAGCAAATCAAGTTTTCTGCTCATTTGGATCATTACGGAAACTTGGGAAAGATAGGAAGTCATGAAAGATATATCAATTATTAAGCAGGTCAAAGCATTTTATACTTCTCGAGCTATAATTTTTTATGTTAATCTAAATAATTATATCCCATTAATTATATTTCTCATGTCTGAGATACGCGGCCATGAACAAAGTTTAGAAATATTATTCCTGGGTACTTAATTCTACAGTCAACTTGTTAAATCTTACGTTTCGGGAACATCATATATCGATAATTACGTACAAATTTCAGGTTATTAATTTGTATATGTAAAGGTGTTGAAACTCTTTATTCAATGTGTGATTGAATACAAATTAAAATTATGTTAAATCATGTTTTAATTTAAAAATAGTGTTAAATGGATTTATATTTAAATAAATTCAAACACTTTGTTAATGGCACGAAGCCACAAACTTTAGCTTGTTCTTGTCAGTATATGGGTTGCCCTCACTCTGTTCCACACGTAACGTGGACGAATAGACGTAAAAGTCTTCACACCTTCTCTTGAAGCAATCCAGATCTTCTCCAGCAGTTCTCTCCCCATTACAAATCCTATCTACATATACATGTAACTTCACTGGTCCAAATAAATCAAGTTAACAAAGCAATAAATTATTAATCTACTTAATTCTTGCATTAATCAATATAAATTAATATGAGTTTGCATGGTCTACTGGCAAAAACGATATTAGAAGACACTGATGCATTCTCAAAACCATGCACTTTATATTTGCACAAGGCTTACCCTTTCTTCCGATACCATAAGTAGTTAGTACATATCATAACTAACTAGTTATAGTTATGATAATTAAACCTTATGTACGATTCACTGTAGTTAGCTTTAGTAGCTCATCTTAATTTAGTTGTGCTGAGAGCCTTTGTAAAAGGGTTAGATCCTGCACTCTTTTAGTAAATCCTCTTAAAGCTTAATAATTAACCCTAGCTTGACTAGGGCAACTGACACTAGCTAGTTTCTTTCTCTTATACGTATTCAATGATTCCTCCTATTTAAAGCAAAGATGACCTTTATACAGTAATTTTCAGATAGCTAGAATGAAAAGAATACTATTCCAACAGGGAGATAATATGCCTAAATTTCATGTTGCATGAAGGAAGAGACTTCCATGAATAAAATCTCACACTCTTTTTAATATATTATTAATTATTAGTTAAAATAGAAACTATAAAAATTATAAGGATCTTACTCTTTATTATTTTTAAATTAATATTTCTTTTCATACTTTTACAGTTTTTAATAATTTTTAGTTAATAGTTAGAAGTATGTTAAAATAATATATTAAAAAGTGTTAGCTAGCATTTCTCAGATAAATTAAACCGAAGTCACAGAAATAGTTCTCTCATATAATAAATAGTACGTCAATAAAGAGAACAGGGTTCAAGCATTCCTTTCCATCTAACCCAAACCAGAGATTTGATATACAATTCAAGGTTTTGACTGATAATCGTTAATTACTTGGATCCAAACTTGCCAATATGACATTTATTGATTAACTAGGAGTCTTAATTACCTCCATATATATATATGTGCTTAGGATATTTCTATATGCTCGTTTATTTTGTGAACATTTTTTTCATGCCTGTATATGTTGTATACATCAACAGATCGACGGAAAAAAAAATGAAAAATTAAATTTTAACAATTAATTTGATAAAACTACAGTAACAATACTATAAAAACTCTAAATACTCTTATTTTTAGATGTTTACGGAAAAACTTTCTTTTGCATAATATACTTTTAATTTTTCCACAACTTACCATTTTATACTCATCAAAACAAAAGGAAAGTGTTAATTATGGAAAATAGAAGAGTTTAAAGACAAAATTGTGTGAGAACAATCGTTATATTTATAACTAAATGCATTACACGAGTGGCACACTGGGAATTATACTTACATAAACCTAAACCATTATATTATAGTTCTACTACATATAAGCTTGTGGATAGGTTTTATAGCCATTACACACTAGCATACGCTACAATATATATCTACATATAGCCATATTTTATAGATGATCATCATCAATAATTCAATCTCAAAACCCTTTTGCACCGAGTTGTGTAGACACAGGTGAATCAACTATCAGGAATGTGACAAAACAGCTACACGTGACTTGGAAATCTGGATCTACACATGAAATTAACTGATATCTAATCTTACACAACAAAATCTTAAAAGGGACACCGACAACGAAATATCAACCTCCCTATCTACATCTAATATTTTCAAAATAGTGTGTACACCATTAGGCTATGTTTTTCTTTTCCTTGAAAACATGCTTTGTTTCTTTGCAAGAATATGTTGACAGAAACTCTAGCTCCATGCTTGGGTTTGCCCATTGGAAATTAAATATTAGGCTCCAACAAGAAAAACATAGAAGCAATGATGGCCGGCACCGGCATGGGGTTGACAAAGCAAAGCATCATTTTGAAGGCAAAGAATTAGACCCAAATATCCCAACCACGCGAGACCTCGTCATTTCCACTGCCTAATTATTCTTCAATTTGATGTTCTAAGATGTGACATGCCTCATCCATCATAGTTTCTTTCTTGTTCCCGTTTGCATCTGCCCTCGATGTGATGTCTATTTCTTGTTTTCTTTTGATCATTAGCTCAAATTTCACTTTCCAATAGCACCTAGTACATGTCAAATAATTGAACATTTTAAATGAAGTATGAAAAGTTAAAAATAAATGCAACACAAAAAATGAAAATGGGCCTGAGTTTTATGTTAAGTCAAGATCAACCCAATTGGTTTGGCCCATATGCTGTCTTGGCCATGGGCTGTAGTATTGTTACATGAGCTGCACCTGAGGGACGCTTGGCCCAAATAGAACATTAAGAAACAATGAAATTTCTTGAGCCATTTTATTGATGTACCCAAGCATGCTTAAGTTGTAGTGGTGCTGTGGCATTGCTTTGTTGATTTTGGGCTTTCCCTTATCTGTAATAGCCCAAAGGCTTTGCTTATGGGGCTAATAACGCATTATCTTATTTGACTAAAGAAAACAATTCAGACAAAAAAATAAAAAAACACACTTAAGAAAAACAACAGAAACAAGTTACAAAGCATTGAAATTGCACCCAGGACGTAATCACTAATAACACTTTTGAACCTAAATCTATGATTCAATTAAGTACTAATAAGTCCAGAATTTAATGGCTCGAACTTAGCTACTTTAGGATCAATAATCTACTAACACGAAAATTCATATTACTTGGCCGAAAAGTAAAATGAATTAGCCTTTCGGTTTAGTGTTTAGAGTTTACAAGTCATAGAATTGTTTCATTTTAGTTTCTTTCAGTTTAATGGATACAAGTCATCTTAGTGATTATTAATTCATAAAATTATTAAGTCATTGACTCCTTGTTTGTGTGATGTTGACTTAGAACTCTCGTGTTAAATGATAATGCTTTCTTATTATAGTACAACTAAAAAATACTGTCGTTGTTGCAAATGATTGAGGTTATAAATATATAAAAATAATAAAAATAATAATAATAATAATTCCACGTGACTGAGAGTCAGGTATTAAAATGCGGAGTGTCGGTCTTATTTATCGATTTAATTATATCTTAATCTCGGTTGGATTTCTCTTGTTCTTGAATATTGACTCTTTAATCAATAGAATTAACATTTTAGTATAGGTTACTTTTTCAATAAAAAAATTTAAAATATAAATTAAAAACTATTTTAAAAAATACACAATTAATTTAAATAATTAAAGAAGAAGAAGACAATTTGAGGTATAATATTAATAATATTTATTTCACACTCCACAAAGATATGAAATAGGTAAAAAGAAGATAGATAAAATAATGAAATAAAAGATGTAATTAATAATATAATAAGAAATTTAAATAAATAAAATAATTAAAATACACATAATATATGCATGGAAATTAATAAAGAGAAGAAATTTAATTACCAAAAAAGAGAGTGTAAGTCGAGATTGGATTCATCTAAGAGTTTTATTATTTGAATTACTCAAAATTAATATTATACTTTTTTTGTTCTTATATATATATAATCATTTTAAAAATAAGTCACATTTTGTTGATTCAAAAAGCATTTATCTAACTAATATCACGTTATACAAAAACAACAAAAAGCACCTTGCTTGCTTAGGTCATCAAAATCCAAATATGATCTCTAAACAATCATGGCTAATTTTCTAAGTAGCCGCCATTAAATTTATGTTAAACGTGGTAGTTAATTAATGGGATCTTTTTACTTTTATATTTTTAATGGCATTATATTTTATCTTTCACGTGGTTGACAACTCTATACTCCATTCCTTTTGTTGTAATCAAATGGATTATAAATCTTCTGAGAACTTGAAAGACAAAACCATTGGAAGAAAATGGAATTACTAGGTTTACTAGTGTTGGTATTGGGCATTAGCATAAGGGCCAATGGTGCAGTTTGTGAACTTTCTTGGAGAGAAATCAGCAATATCAATAGCAAAGGGCCATACATTGGTATAGTGGTGCCAAATGCCTTTGAGCTGAATCCTCTTCTTAATTCACCTAGCTTTGTGCCTCATAGCAAGTTTCCTTACTTTGATTTTGCCGGTAACTTCCACAACAATGTGTTGTTTATTAATTTATTTTATTATGCTCACAAATGTATGTCTTGATAACCATGGACTACAACGAACTACATTGACTCTTGAACCTTTCTAGAATCTTTGCAATCATCATAGTAGTTTATTCATCATGAAGTTTGTCAACTATTAAAACTTCAGAATCTGTCGTTGTAGTTGATTCAGCACCAAGTTTGTCATGAAGATCTAAATGAAATTAATATAGATTTAGACAGTTAATGCACAATTTTCAAAGTGTTATGATATTTCCATGCAATGGTATATATATATATATTTTGTAAAGTTAGAGATTAAGTGTAGATATTGCTTGCTCTTTCTCACTTTTTTGCATGGGTAAACTTGACAATGCAGGAAAACATTTTCGCATTGGTGTATTGGAAAATAAGAGGGTTATAGTTGTTATGACTGGAGAGGGAATGGTAAGCTAAGTTTCTTTTCTACATTCTGCATAAATTGGTTATATTTTTCTGTCTTTTTTTTTAATGTTTTGGTTTCTTTTTGTGTAGCTGAATGCAGGTGTTTCCACCCAATTGTTGCTTACTCTATTTGATGTAGAAGGAGTTCTCCATTATGGTATTGCAGGAAATGCAAATCCTAAACTCCAGATTGGAGATGTGACTATTCCCCAATATTGGGCTCACACAGGACTTTGGCATTGGCAGGTGCACTGTTTTATAATGTTTTTTTTTCTATTTGCTTCTTTTGAAACTTTCATCCTCTTTAATTATAGCAACTTGTGACAATAAAGGAAGTTTAGATTAACTTTGTCTCTCAATGCATATGCTCTTTCAATATATATATATTAATGCATGGATCATGATGTTAAAAGAAATCACTAACTCGCCAAGTCAAGCATTGATGCTTCAGTTAATACAAAGCAAATTGGTCCAAGTCGTATGTTCAATTGCTTCTAATATTTCTTTTTTAGCTAGAAAAATAAACAGATATTGAAACAATTAACCAAAACTTGATTTGTCTTTGTTTATTTAATTGAGCAGAGATTAGGAGAAGAAAATGGAGATTTCAGCAAAAGATTCGGTGATCTTAAGTTCGCCGATTACAATAACTAAACAAAACATTCTAAGTCAGAGACAAATCTTTTGAACACAATCTGGTATCAACCAGAGCAAATTTTTCCTGTGAATGGTATTCCTGAAGCTAAGCAATTTGCTTTCTGGGTTCCAGTTGACAAGAAATACTTCAAAATTGCAAGAAATCTTACGGTAAGTTTAACCCCATTTTGCCATCTATCTATAATTGACTTCTTAAAGGGGGAAAAGAATATTATCAACGACTCATTTCTTTTTTTATTTTGTACAGAATATTAACTTGGGCAGTTGTGTCAACACAACTTGCTTACCAAGAAAGCCTACTGTGGTGAGAGTAGAAAAAGGGGTTAGTGCCAGTGTGTTTGTTGACAATAAGGCATACAGAGAACTTTTGCACTCCCAATTTGGTGCCACTCCCACTGATATGGAAAGCGCTGCAGTTGCTTTAGTATGTCTACAACAAAACAAACCCTTCATTGCTATTAGATCACTATCTGATTTAGCTGGTGGGGGGTCTGCATTGTCCAATGAAGTACCAGTGTTTGCCTCATTAGCATCCCAAAACGCAGTAGATGTTCTTATCAAATTCATCTCCCTGTTAACTTAGTAGCCATAACGTCTTTCTTAAAATTAAAGCAGGGGTTGTCTTGAGAAAAGAGCAAATAAAGTTTTCCAATTTATAAATCCAAAAAAATAAGGTTTAGTTATTGTTGCAATAACTTGCCTTATTGTGCTCGAAAATAAACGCATAACAAAATTGTTAAGATTTTCTAGTAATACAGTTTGTCATTAATTTTTAATTCCTGTTTCTTTCTTTAGTTGTTGTTTTGATAGTTCATCCATATTATATTATGTGTAGTACGTGCATTGGTAATTTTATTTCGTCATTTTTTTCCGAAAAATTAATTATTAATATCATTCTTATTCATGATAAGAAAAATACCAAGGTATTTTTATTTCATGTCATCTCATTCCGTAGTTTCAACTCCTAAAATCATTGGTGATTCCATACTTTGGATGTGCTAGACAAAACTATGATAAATTAAAGCCTCGCAACCCCCACATACTTGGACAAAAAATCCATTCCCCTGATGATAAGACACTATCCAACCCTAAATTGCGTGCAAACAAAGGACTTTAGACGAATTTCTGTTGACCCAAAAAAAAAATGCAAAGGACTTATGACTTGGATCAAGATCTCAAATCTGGTTCTTAGCCCCTACAGAGGGTGATTTGTAATTTTTTTTTTTCTTCTTCATGGGTAAAATTTTATCTATAAAATGTTAAATAAAAACTTGATACATTTTCATTATAAATCTTAACTTCGTTAGTTCACTAAGAATGAGATTATTTGTACCATGAAATAACTTAAACAAACCCAAATGCAATTTATGATTAATTAATAGTTTTTCAAGTTTGCAACTCTCCCAGCTTTTAGCGATAATCAGTTTTAACTTTTTACAGAGTTAGTTTTATTTATAAAATATATCTTCTAAATCACTAGCGACGATGGAAAGGGCATAAAGATTCACTTTCAAGCTAGTTTACAAAGACATATATACATCGTTTGTTTACTTCTACAGCAGTCACTATCCCATGAAATATGAAAGAATGAACCTTAAAAATTGGACCATGATGATTTGTACCCATAAGGTTGAGAGTCTATATGCAAGAAGCAAACAGGGAATGTATTAATCCCCATAGCAGTCATTCTGATGGAGTCTGGCAAAAGACATAATTTGAGCAAAAGGCTTTGAACATATACACAACGAGTACCCATTCCACTTCAACCAATACTATCAATACTCACAAAAATAACTGTTAGGAGTTCATGCCGGCTCACCTCATGATAACACGAAATCTAGCACCTAGGAATTATCAATATTATTTCACCACACATGATCACTCAGAGTCTCAACTTTCAATTGACATACTCCCAATGTGTTACAAACTAGGGGTGGATGAGTTTGGATAAGCAGATTATACCATAAATTTTAACTATGAAACTTATTAACATAAGTTAAAAAAATTAATTTTGATAAGTTATTAAAAAGCTTGTTAAAATACGCCAAAAAGAGCTTAAAAGAATCATAAGTTATTTTCATATGTTCTTCTAAATACACCCTAATTGAATTTGAGATCATATGGGATGGAATTTTGTCTCAATTGACAAGAAAACAATTTTAACCATATTCCAGTGAGGTTTACAACTAAATCACAATGTTAAACTGACAAGTAGGAATTAGAAACAACCCATCAACTTGTACCAGACTCAAACACAAATAAATCCCTGTCAACAACTTACCAAAACAATTCATTGCTCTATGATACAATTTCTGGCTTTATATAATAAACTGAGATTTCCAAATTCCAACAAAAACATGTCACCCATGACACGATCATATAACTTAGATTCAAAGTTTGAACAGTCCCACATTCCAAAATGAAATCATCACACAACAAATCGGTATGTAACATATCTACCAGCAGTCTCACTCGACCGAATAATCTTCACCACCTGTCCACGCTTCAGTCCATAATACCTCGAAACAGGATCCGTCACCTGAATTCTTGGCAACTGAAAACCAATCCATAAAAAAATTAACAACAAAGCACCAACTTAATTGCCAAATTATTTTTTTTTCACAAATTGAAGTCACTGACCCATAAAACTTACAAATAAAGTACCAAATTCACTACGAATTAAAAAAATTTAGAAATTGAAGACCAGACCTATAAAGATATAAATATAGTACCGAAAAAGTTTCAGAATTAAAAAAAAAAATCGCAAATTGAAGAAAGTGACCTATAAAATTATGAATAAAGTACCAACTTAATTTCCGAATTAGACATATTCACAAATTGAAGTCACCAATCAACAAAAACTATGAATAAAGTACCAAATCAATTTCCGAATTAAAAAATTGCGAGAAATTGAACACACTGACCTGAGTCTCTTTCACGGTATATCGTTCGAGCAATGTTTTCTTCTCGGCATCGGTGAGAACCTGATGTTCGGGAACGAGAACGTGCTCTTTGATGTTGACGAGTAATTCGGATTCCTGAAAGACCTCCAAGTGAAATTTGGAGGAGATTTCGCTGATGCAAGTGCGAGCGAAGGGAGTGAGGTTGGTCTGAAGAACGAGGATGGCCCGGAAGACGTTTTCGGAGTTCATTCGATTGGTGTAAGTCTTCATGGTTTTGACGCCGACCTTGACTTCTTCAGGGAAGAAGACGTAGATCTGATCTGTGGAATTGTCCTTTTTGGATTTGTTGATGACGAGATCTTCGCGCTTCATGTTCTCGCCGTACTTTGATTTGAACTCGTGCTTTGACATGTTGATCTCAAAATCACCGACGAGGTAGTTTCTGTCTCTTAGCATCTGCATCACCGTCTTTCTGATTCGGTAGAGTCGATTCATTTCCTCCTCCGATAGAACCATCGTTGCGATTCTCTGCACACACACCCACACTCTCTCTATCTCTCCAGACCCTAAAATTTAAGAGAATTGAATACAGACAATGGTTTTCTCGTACACCCCCAATTTCCTGAAGGCTGCAAAATGGGCCGACAACGTGTTTAAGCCCATTTAATTATGAAATTTAATATTTTTTAATTATACTTAAACTAATTTAATTTATCTAAGAATGTTTTATAAATTTGTGTCTTTAATTTAGAGTTTAAATATTAAATAACGTTTATTCAGAGGTTTTTCCATTTACGATAATTTTGCCAACTCAAAAATATTGTCTTATCCAGTAAATAGTACTTATAATTTAGATTAAAAAAATTATAAAATAACTGCTTTTTAATTTCGTAAAGTCTAAATATTGATTTGCTGTCTATTAATGTTATTAGTTATAAATTTTTTTTTATTAAATCTATACTTTTAATATAAATTTAAAAATAACTTTATGTTATTAAAAATAGTATTATCTCACTCTATTTTAAGTGTCATATTAGAAAATTAATTAAAAATATAAAAATATAAAAATAAGGAAATATACATTTTTTATTATTTAAACTTTTTAATTATTTGTACTGGTATAAATCAATTTTTTAATTGTAAGGGTGTTTGTTGGGTTTGATTAATCTGATAAATTAAATTGAATTACGAATAAAAAATTACAAATGACAAATAATTGTATGAAGTATAATAATCCTAGTGTAATGAAGTGATTATCAAATGAAAATGTTTTAATTTACTTTAAAAGGTAAAATAATTAAAGAAAAAAGCAAGACTGGAAGATAGTCATTAAAAATTCACACATTTGTATTTTAGATCTAAAGCAATTTATATTATAGATTTAAAACAATTTCTTACAATAAGTGGGAATTATGTGGGAATTATGCCGCCTTGTTACTTTCTCGATCCGGACACAAGATCTCAGCTTTTTCTGTATTGGCCAAGATTCTCATACTGGGTTACCAGCCAGTTACCCACAACTCTAAATACACTCACCAATGGTCTCTGTCTTGACCTTAACGTTAGAAAAGCCTGCATTTTCATGATAAGGAGCTAGCTCAAGGATTTCAGTTTGACACGTTCATCGATGGATTATGTAAAATTAGAGAAACAAGAGCTGACATTCGGTTGCTGAGATAGGTTGAAGGACAACTGATTCAGCCGAGTGATAATATACAGTACAATTATTGATAGCCTAGGCAAAGATGAACTTGCAAGCGATGCATGTGATCTTAATTTTTTTGTCAGAATTGGTTATCAAGGGAATTTATTGAGCGTTATCACTTGTAAACGATTAATGCATTGCAAACATATAATTACAGATACAGTAACTTAAACTTCTCTTGTCTTGTTGATGGTTTGTGCAAGAGTGGGTGAAGCCAAATCTCCTTAAAGAAAAAAAATGCATTACAAACGTAGAGTTCCATACACAGTGACTTACAATTCTCTCAATGGTCCGCGCAAATTAGGAAGAATTTCTTATGTTTGGGAGCTTATACATGAGATGCATGACACGGGTCTATAATTACCTTCATTCCACTCTTTATTCAACAACCATGGGTTAGACGGTGCAATTTCATTATACAGTGGCATTCAACCCTAAACCCTAAACTTACACGGTTCTTATTGATGAACTTTGCAAAGATGGAAGCCTTAAGATTGCACAGGAGGTTTTTCAGAATCTTTTGAACAACGGCCATTATCTATTCCAACTTATATTATTATGATCAATGGGATTTGTCAAGGGGGCATGGTTGATGAAGCATTGTCCTTGCCATAAAAAATGGAAGATAATTTTTGCAGTCTTATAACTTTTGAAATAATTATCTATGCTCTCTTAGGAAGAAATGAGAATAAAACAGCTGAGCAACTTGTTGGGAAATGATTGCTACAGCTTTGGCTGTAAGTAATCACTTTAGATCTATGACAGACATTCCGTTTGCACCCTATTGCTATCACACTGTGATGAAGACCCCTAACTTGTGATTATGGAAGTTTTTTATTTTCAGAAGATTGCTGCATTCTAATCCTGGACTTGTATTTACAAGTTTGTTTAATCTAATTTTATATTTAGAAATAGTAGACAATTTGTCTGTAATGTTTCTTGTCTAATGTTTCTTTCCACCTCCCGTGTCACATCACAACATTGAGGTACACCCTTCTGGGCGTAAGTTAGACTGAGAAAATCATCATCTGCGCCATGTTTAGCTTAGCTGTGTAGGTGTTATATAATTTTGTTTCGCCATATTTACAACTTTGTTTACCTATATTGCTCAACGCATTAGTTTTTATAAAAAAAATTCTATTAATAATTTTTGTTGTCATTGTTTTGATTATAGCATAAGATATGACAATCATGTGTACTCTCAAAGCATAAGCATTATTTTATATCCAAGAAAGAAACAGATATCCTGAGACATGTAATGTCTGTTTGGTAGATAACTTTTCTGTATGATAAAGTAATTATTTTCATGCCAATCAATACTAGCCTATTGATAAACATTGCAAGGTGAACTGTTTGATCCTTGACAGATAAATAAACTCTTCCATTTTTATACGGATGGTAATTTTAAAAAAATTACTATCGTTAAATTTATAAATTTTATGAAATTAATTTTAAGGTTGCTTAAATATTTTGAAAAACTATAGTATAATAAAATAAATCAAATAGTATATTGAATGATAGTTTTTTTTTTAATTATGTTTTCATTAAAATCAATTGTCTTTATTTTACACAAATGATATTTATCCATGTATAATTATATTACTTACTTTATTTCCATTCATGTCTACATTCATCGTTGTAACTAGTTTTTATTCATTTTTCAATGTGTGATTAGTATTTCAGACATCAAATTTTTTAACCATCGAAAATACAATAAGAAAATAATGAAATGAAAATATATTTCAAATATTTTTTATATTTATGAATTTTATAATATAAAGTATTCTTTATCTACAATTTCAATTATAACGATATTTATTTAATTTTTTTAACATTAATTTCATCTCATCGACTCAATAAATTTTATTAATATTATTTTTTTAACTTTATGTCTTTATTATAATTTTATTTATTAAACATAAAATGTCTCTACACAAAGGAAACATATTCTTACAAAAAAAAATTAAAAATTTTAATATTTTAAATATTTTGTAAAAATAAATCAATAAAAATAATAATATAAAAAATTATAGCTAATACTTAAATAATATTTTAAAATTATTTAATAATTATAAAAAATACAGATAAAAATTCTAAAAATTTGTAAAGTAATTGATGATAAATAATTATATTTTCATTAATATTATTTGATGACAACAATTATTATAAATATTTAATATTATATAATTTTTATTTTTTTATATATTTTTTAAGTAATTTTATTAGTCTACAATTTAAAATAAAAAATATCATATAGATAAATATTTTTAATAAAAATTCTAAAAATTATCGTAATCCAAGTAAATTCTGTCAAATGTCAATTTTATGAGAACAAATAAAATTTTTTAGCCTGTAACCCTAATTTACATAATTTTGACCCATAGAACCTTTGATATGTTAATTTTTTTTTATTTACAAAACTTTTTATCTCTACCACACATGGACTAGGGCTACAATTTTTATATTCCTAGAACAGAAAGAAGCAGCGTATACATAGTACACGAGTTTCGTTCACCTTTCAATCCACAAAAATAGATCCCTTACAATTTATGTGAGAACTGTAGGTTGCAGTATCTCTTTCTTATGTTTTTATTTTTGCTTAAACAAATTTTGTTGGCTTAAGTGAAAATTACTTTTTGATAAATTTTTTAGACTTAAAAGCTAAAATCACTTTTTGCCAAATTCACTTAAGTGAAAGCACACTGCAAGGCGCAGTTCTTACCAAAACTGCAGAGAATCTGGATCCCTCAATCCACTGAAACATCAAGTCTAAATCCATCTGAATCCCTCAATCCACTAAAACATCAAGTCTAAACTCATTCTTTCACCTATTTCAATTTTGAAAAAACAGAAGAAGAAGATGTCATTCACACAGTTAAGATATGCTTTATTTCTTCGTTCTTACTCTGTAAAGCTTCACACTCATTCTTCGCGGCATCTTCTATTGATTCACAGTGTTCATAATACCAACAATTTTATTTAGATAGTTTCAACTTTCAAGTATTATGTGATGAGCTCACTGTCATATTAATTTGATTAAAAATCATATTACTTTGGTATGTTTATTCTTATTTTTTCAATTTGTTACAATGACAATCATTGATAGATATATTTGAGTCTTGACATAATATCATTTTTTTACTCAATTTACTGTTCATCTGTTGTATTCATTTTAAAGAATTTATTTTTTTCAATCACCACTAAATTATTAGTAGTGAACCTTAACATGATTAATTTGAAAATTGTATCTTTTAGTTGTGAAAGTAAAATGGTGTTTGTTTAACTAGCTAATTCTTGTAAAATAGTATCACATTTTTACTCGGTGAAAATGAAATGATTCCTTTATATTTAGTTTTAAAACTTCAAGTTCAGAGATACAAACATAAAATATCAAAATATAAAGAAGAATGAAACTTATAATACTTTTAATTTTATGATATATTAACATCTATTTATCTACAGATATTGATATTTTAAGTTTAATTAAGTTAAATTATATATGGTTAGTTTTTAATATTTTTTTATATGATTTATTATCAAAATAATTTTTATGAAATGAAAAATTATTATTTAATGATTAAACAAATTATATATTAAGTATTTAATAATATTTGGATGTGCAAATAGACTCTCAATTTTTACTAATCATTCAATGCGAGGATTCGTATTTGAGAGTTAGGATTTAAATATGTTATTTGTAAAATTGACACGCTAGAAATAATTTAAATTTCAAAATAACCTTCACAATTAAATGCAGTAACATTATTAAATGATTTTCAAGAAAAGTATACTATATATAAATTAATACCGTGTACAATATAGTAAAGTTTTAAAAAAATTATATTCATAAACATTGATTAAAAATAATTTATTAAAATTTTAATAATTTAAAAGATATTAAATAATTTTTATAGTTGTATAATAATTTTTCATTTATTCCTTACTCAATATTCATACATACACAGAAGAAAAAAACAAAACAAAAGGTTGTTTTAAGATTTGAGAAATGTTGAAATAATAGTAGTAATAGAAAAAACTGTATTATAACGGTCCAACAAGTATTAATGTGGTCGAACTCTTGGTGGCAGCACTTTATTTTTTATAATTATTTGTTGTCAATAAATTAATGCAATATTCCCCGAGCGAATGCTTCAATGCTCACTCACACACTTTTGGTATCCTTAATACAGTTAGGTTAATCTTGATCCTTAAATTTAAATATTTAAAATATTTTTTTATTTTTAAAATAATTATTTTTAAAAAATTATTATTTTTAAAAGAAATACTGGTAACACATTTTATGAGACATTTTTTTAATACACTCTTACAAGTATTTTTTTTAAATGAATTTTACCCAATAATCAACATTATATTATAAAAATTATATTTTTAATCTTAAAATTTAAAATTAATATTATTACTTAATATATATTTTTAAATTTTTTATACTTTTAAAATAAAATTTTCAGTTATATTAAATTTTAGCTACAATTTTTAATATGTCTTTTTTTTCTTTCATATATATATATATATATATATATATATATATATATATATATCCGAGAAACTTACTTAAATTTGGATAGAATAGATGTTCGAGTTTAGGAAAAATTTCTTGAAGAATGGAGAGGGAGAGAACAAAAAGAATAGAGAAAGAAAGTTATTTGGTTCTAAAATGAAGGTGTGAAGTTCTTTAAATATTTTCATATCTTTAAATATCTTAATATCTCTCAAATTTGTAACTTTCTTGTTACAATGAAAAAATTAGACAATATTTTTCTTTTACTGTAGTGAGAATATTTTTAATTTATCCTTATCCAATTTTTGCTACAACAAAACTCTTTCGCTCGCTCGCTGTAGAGAGAACTCTATAGAACTTAAAATCATCTTTATTTATTTTGTTGCAGCAACGAGCGAGTTCTATAGAATTTGATTTTAGACAACTTGTCTCGCTAAAGCGAAACATTCTATAGTTTACATCAATTAAACTCTTTTTATTTTAAACAATATATACAAATAATTAACATAAATTGTAATAATAATAAATAACAAAATAAAAAATATTACAACTTTTTACCCTTTTAAAATTTTACTCCCAAAATTTACTTACCAACAATGGTCCTCTTGGGCTTTATCTTATCTTTAATCATCTATACTTTGGTCTCTTTTCGATATTGTTCATCTCATTCTTCCCGACACGAAGAATAGTCATTATATTAAATTTTATAACTTTTAATAAAAAATAGTTTTTTACTTTAAACACATCGGCTTGTAAATAATGGTAACAAGAGCCTCTTCTAGATACTTCCATCTAACAAAAGTAAATAAAGAAGGCACTATTTGTGGTATAAATTGGGTTTGTGGTTAGAAGTGGGAACAAACAACAAAACCACAAAGTGATTGACATTGTTGAGTGTTAGCATCGGTGTCTACTATCTATCTATCATCGTTGAGTTGAAGAACCTGAAAATGGCTCCAATTGCAGTGGGAGATGTTATTCCAGACGGAACCTTGTCCTTCTTAGATGACCAAAACAAACCCCAATCTGTCACCATTCACTCTCTCGCCGCCGGCAAAAAAGTCATCATCTTTGGTGTTCCCGGTGCTTTCACTCCTACTTGCAGGTCCCTGATCACACCCCCTTTTTCTTTTTATTATTATCAATCTCAAAATTTCAATCTACAGGATCAAATAATCTGAAACACCTTCGTGGGTACTTCAGATTGACTTTTTATTTCCCTCAAAGTTTCCTTTTAAAAAAAAATGTATTTTTTTAAGGAGTTGTGAAGTATTGCTACATTAATCCAAGAGAATTTTAAACTGGGGTTCTGAAAGTTTTCTTCTTTTTCCCTGCCCAGATATTTTGTTTGCCTTTTTTTTTTTTTCACTTGGAATTATTTTCTGAGTTAAATTCATTGATGTTAAGGTAAGGAAAAAAAGGAAAAAAAAAAAAAAAACCTAGTTTACTAGAGAGAAAAAATTATGGGAGTGATATGATGAAATGGATTGAATGGGATGTGGCTTGAATCCCCAAATTTTGGGGCTACTTTGTTGTTTCAATTATCATGGTTTTGCTTTCATAAAGGGGAGGTGCTAGTTTTTTAAGAGTTTTGGTCTATAAATATGTTTATTTCTCTGGAACAGCTTGAAGCATGTGCCTGGCTTCATTGAGAGAGCAGAAGAGCTGAAAACAAAGGGTGTGGACGAAATAATCTGCATCAGTGGTGAGGGTCTAAACATATGATAATTTTCCCCTTCATATTTGCTTTGTTACATATGGTATTGCTATTTGACATAATACATGCATGCATGTAGTTGCTGATTTTTATAACTTTTATGTGCAATTCAAGAATCAAGATAAATGTACTAAAAAAATGCTGGCATGAAAATTATGTAGGGGCTGCACCGATGTGTTAATTTAAGTTGGGATTGTCGAGTGTTCAATCAACTTAGGGTGTAGCAAGTATTGACTTACGTTTGATTATTCTTTTCAATTCTTAGTGTTTCCTATTTGCATAGTTTAATCTAAGCTTTTGAAGGTACTTGCCATGAATTCCATTAACATTTTTGTACTTGTTGACCCAAATGACACCTCTAAGGCTCCAATACCAGGTTTCTTTCTAATAGTTTCTATACATGGATTCCAAATAGCTTGTTGTTTGATTGTTAATATATTGTTGATTTGCTTTTAATATTTTAACACAGATAGAAATTGATAATCTTTCATGTAATGATTTGGATGTTGAAATTGTTTAATTTACATCTAAGATTGAAGACCTTTTAGTTATTTACTTTTTCTTGCTGTTCATATGGATTCAACTGCAGAATATTTTACCACGAGGACTTAACTACTAACAAGCCTTTTGTGTTGTGTGGTGAATAGAATGTTAGACATATTCAAACTATGATCTACAAAACAAAGTACTCATGATGCTAGTAATCAATTCCTGAAAATAGATCATTTGGTAAGTGGCTAATTTGAAATTGCCTTTGATTTTGTAGTGAATGATCCCTTTGTGATGAATTCATGGGCCAAAACATTCCCAGAGAACAAGCATGTCAAGTTTCTTGCTGATGGTGCAGCCAAGTACACCAATGCCCTTGGGCTCGAGCTTGACCTCACTGATAAAGGGCTTGGAATTCGCTCTAAGAGGTTTGCTCTATTGGTGGAAGACCTCAAGGTGAAGGTTGCAAATGTTGAAAGTGGAGGAGAATTCACCATCTCCAGTGCTGAGGAGATCATCAAGGCTCTTTAAGTTAAACCTTTGTATCCTTATTCAGAGCTGTGTCTTAGGGCTCATTTACTGTCTATGGGCTCATTTACTGTCTATTGTGTGTGTGTGACTCTTTTGATACCAGAGCATGTTAGAATCATTTTGCTTTTATTATCTGGAATTGTGTTGTGTGCTCTAGGAGGGGACATGATATGGTGCATATTTCGGAAATAAATAAATTTCTAGTTTCAAGTGCGACCAAGTATGATTGTTAATTGTTTTTGTTTTGGTGTTTTTATAGAATCAGATCAATTCTTCATTCATAGATAATGGAATAATTTTACTTATATAACCTCAAAAGTCCAAACAAATGTTGGGCTTAATGGACTCCACACAAGACATGGTTCAGTGTGAGTTCTGGGTTAGGTTATGAATAAATTTTTGTAAGAGAAAAAAAGTTAAAAATAACTTATTTCTTTAAATATTAGATAAATTAAGCGAAAGTAACTTTTAAATAATAAAGAAGTATAAGTTAATTTTAACAAATGAGAAGTTTGATTCGTATTATTATTTATTTATTTTTACTTTTATAAGTATTTATAAAGAAATTTATCCAAATGCTCTGTTACATATATTATTTGTATTACGATTACATAGCCGTAGGAAGCAAAAAAATAGCTAGTATTACTAAGCAAGTCTACTCATTCTACTTCATTATGATAAGCATATAAGAAGTTTTGTTGTATGGATCCAAATGTTGTGTCCATTAATGGTTAAATGGTGTTTGAAATTTTGTAACTATGGACTCGGCTTCAATTTTACTCAAACCTCCAATGTGTTGTCTAACAAAAGTTGGAACATTTTAACACTAGAGGCGGAAAGATGAGGCAAGAAACTGTGGATGCACGTTTATGTACTTAATTCTTTTAAGATTCATTCCTGGTAATAGACATCCAGGAAAGTGAAAATTTTTAGCTTTTGAACTCAGTAGAATTGATTCGTTTGGTTTATACTCAAAAAAGTTGGTATTATCAATTGAAAAAAATATTTCTTTTCTGAACTTTGTTTTTAAATTTCAATCTTACATATTAATTTTTGCATTTATAATTTAGATAAAAACCAACTGCATAAAATTTTAAATTTGAGTTTTTTAGAATATTTGTTTTTAACTTAAATATAATTAATTTAGAAAGTTTTGACGTTGAAAGAACTAATATTTAAAATATTATTTGAGTTGTGAGTAATATTAAAAATAAGTTTACAAGAATTTATTTGAATATTAAATCAGTTGGTTGTTTTAGTGTTTACAACTCTTATAAAATTTAACTTAAAGTCGACTGAAAGGTTAGTTCTATTCAAATTTTTAGGTTTTTAAGTTTTATCTTTAGTCTAATTGTTACTTTTTGTTTAATTTTCTTCAAAAATTCAATTGTTAACATCATAATATGAATTATTTATATAAATTTTTTAGTACTTAAAACATTTCATTGAATTTTCTATTTAATTGAATTAACTTATGATTTAAATTCAATGAAATATGTTAAAAAAAATTAATTTTCTAGATGAATTAGTGACTCGTCACAACCCCAAACTTAAATAAAATTAAATATGCTAATAAAATATCACAAATCTATTATTGTGATTTTTGATATTTTAGAAGGAAGAAAGAAAAAGAAAAAAATTTATGTGATGAAAGAGAGAATTTCTAAATTTTTCTAAATTTTATTTTTTATAATTTTAAATCTTTTTTAATTTTAAAGATTTTGTATTAATTTTTCTTTTTTTTGGTCTTTTTCTTCTCTTTTATTCTTCAATTTTTTTCATTAAATAAAGCTTTAAATTTTAGAAGCTTAAACCATAAAAAGACTTCTCATTCTTGTAATAAAATATTATAATTCAAATTTATCGAAGATCAAAAGAATTAAATTTCCCAGAAAGAAAAAGAATCGATTTTATTTAAGGCTTTTAGATTCGTGTTCATCCAATAAAATTTACTTTATAAGACAAAATTTATTATTGAAATTTAAGGCCTTTAGATCTAAAGCAATTCCTTACAATAAGCCTCGAGCAATCATTTCACATATAAACATCTTCACTTGATCATTCATATTATTTTTAAAGAGAGTGCAACAATTATTTCAAAAGTTATTATACCAGGAATATATATATTGTCTTCCATTTTTTCACCAAGACAATGCTTCGTCAATCATGTCATCTTTAACCTTTGAAATAAAATCAATAGATCATAGCATTATATACTGTCACATCCAGATAATAACATTTAATCAATAGATCCTTAAAAATTTCTTGTACATCCTTCGGTCTTTGATATTTGCAAAATCCATCAACAAATGTGGCGTAACTATAGATACTAAAACAAATGTCTTTCTTTCTAAGATTGTCGAATAATATAATTGCTCTACTTGGATCATTGTTTTTCAATAACACATCTATTATAGTGTTTAAAGTAATGACGTTTGCATATAAAACCTGACATGCATTTTACCAAGGAGCTTCCAAACATAGCAAATTTTTCCTGATTTACCAAAACCTTTCATCAGACAATTGTAACTTTGTGTCTCTAGAACAACGCCTTTGCAATGCATTTCTTCAAAGAAATTCATTGCTTCATGAATCATTTCAGCCTTGCATAATCCGTTCATCAAAGTGTTGTAGCTTGTTACATTAGGTTTACATCACTTTGGATCATATAATTGAATACATATTTTGCACTATGTTTTTTATTGACTAAGCAATATCCCTCCATTAAAGAACTACACACCAACATCAAGTTTTATACCTTCTTTTGTCATCACAACAAACATATTTTTAGCTTCTTTCACATTTCTATTCTTACATAAGGCAACAATCCATATGCTAAACGTATAAATACAAACTATCCTTCAACCCGTTTGAGCACCTATATAGCAGCTCTTGTTTCTCCTGATGTATAGAGGCCTTGGCCAGTGTTGCATAGGTGATGATGTCAAAAATAAATCCACGTGTTGTCAGTAGTGAAGATGCAGTGCTCCGATATTTGGTTGAATTTCCATGCCTTGCGATCTTTGAAAAAGCTGAATAACCCTAACAAAATAAAGTGTTGTAACTTGTTACATCATGGATCACAAAATCCGTCGCAAGCAGCTTAGTAAGCAAAAATCGGTTGCAAAATTATGAAATTTTAATAGTGTCTCTAAGTAAGAAATTTAAGAAATTTGATAAGACAGAAAAGTCTTACTATCTTTCAACCAACACAATTAGGAATTTTTTTGTAAGATATTGTGTAGACTCAAGGGGTTCTAAATTTTATTATTCTACTCATACCACTAAAGTTGTTGAGTCTAATTTAATTTTGAAATAATTCAAAATCTATTATAAGTTATCTTGGCTTTAAGAAAAATGTAATTGATCAATGCATTTATCTGAGGAATAGTAGGAGAAAAATTATTGTTATTATTCTTTATATGGTGAAAGAGTAAGTTTAGTCACAAAATCCGTCGCAAGCAAGTTAGTAAGTAAAAATCCGTCGCAAAATTGTGAAATTTTAATAGTATCTCTAAGCAAGAAATTTGATAAGACGAAAAAGTCTTACTATCTTTCATGGTTGACAAAGATAATTAGGAATTTCTTTGTAAGATATTGTGTAGACTCTAGAGGTTTTAGATTTCATTATTCTACAATAACTCTAAAGTTGTTGAGTCTAATTCAATTTTGAAACAATTCAAAATCTATTGTAAGTTATCTTGGTTTTAAAAAAATGCAACTGATCAATGCATTTATCTGCCGAACGGGAGAAAAATTATTGTTATTGTTCTTTATGTTGATGACACTATCTTGGTGATGCATCTGTTATTTCAGGCATTGAGATTCATTGTAATAGATCTCACGATATCCTTGGTTGTCTCAACAAGGATATATTGAAAAAATCTTGAACCAATTTAATGTGCAATTTTGTAAGCCTTGTATTGTACCTATTCAAAAGGGTGAGTAATTTTCCAAAGCCCGAGGTCCTTAGACTAAAAGTAAAACAATAGATATGGAGAAAATTTCTTGTGATTCTGATTACCGTGGTTGTCCAAATGTTTACAAGTCCACATAAGGTCATATATTTGTATTAGTTGATTAGCTATCTCTTGAAAGAGTGTCAAATAAACTCTTACAACCACATCATCGACTATGGAAGCATAGTTATGAGGCTACACATCAGGTAATAAGGTTGAAAAAAAATTTATGGTTGAATTTGATTTTGTTTATATACTGTGATAACTCTGCAGTGGTTAGTAGTTCAAAGCAAACAAAACACTTTGATATATAGTTTATATTTATGAGAGAGAAAATACAAGAGTTTAATACTCGTGTCAAGTATATCCTTACTGAGCTTATGGCTTATGATCCTTTAACAAAAGGGATAGTTGTTAAAGTTTTTGTTGATTATGTAATGTAATAAAGTCCCTTTGATATTTTAGATAAGTGGGAGTTTATCTTTATATTTTGTCATGACCTCATATTTATAATATTTAAGACATTGTTCAAACAATAATTATTGTTGTTGTTTTTGTCATATATATTGTTTTGTCCAATTTAATTGCTATAATTATTATTGTATATGTGCATATACTGTGATGGCAAATTGTGGAGACATTTTAGACTCAGTCTCAATCTTATATTGTAATAAGATTTATTAAATCTTATAAAGAATCTTGGGCAGATGCTTAGGCCATTTTGTTGAAAAAATTGCACGTTGTTTACAGCTTGGCATGCCGTTTTGTTGTGCTTTCCTATTTATCCATATTCTACTTCATTATTGAGTCACCAAACATATGTGTCTTATAATGTATGATATTTCTACTCCTTTGAGTATGATTTTCTGCATTGTTAAGATGCTTATTAGTTCATGTTGGCTTATTTTGGCATTTTATTGTAGCCATATATTGTTGATTAATCTGGAATAATATGATGTTTTGATTTATATTATTCAAGTGGTAGCTTGTTGGATATTTTATATTTTGACTGATATAAATCAATTTTTGTTATAACATTAATTTAATTTCAGATTAATTAGATGCCAAAATATTAAACTATGTTGTTTAGTCCATATTATAAATAATTATTGTTATTAGGCTTATTTGTAATAACTTTACAGTTAGTAGTGAACATGATTTTATGGCTATTGTTATTGGGTTGAGCCATAGTGGATAGGCTTGACTCATCTTGTTATTAATTAGAGAGGCCCTTGCTCCTAACCACTTTAGAGTAAGTGTTGTCCAATTGAGACAGTGTACTAAAAATCTGAAAGGGTAATAAGAAGAGTTATCTATCTTTTTTAGAATCTGAAAGGATAATAAGAAGAGTCATCTCTCTTTTTTTGTTTCTGTTTCGTCAATCAAGGAGTCACTCAGTCATGAACTCATCAACCTCAACTGTTTCGGATAATTCTAACATCTAATCCTAACATAGTGTTTGTTTATCATTTGTCATATTAAGAATTAGATTCCATTTTTCCTACATATTTTGCACTTTGTACTTTATTAACTATGCAATATCCCTCCATTAAAAAATTATAAGCAACAACATTAGGTTTCACACCTTATTTTATCATCACAATAAACATATTTTTAGCTTCTCTCATATTTCTATTCTTATATAAGGCAACAATTCATATGCTAAACGTGTCAATACCTAATTTGATTCTTTTTTATACCATTTCATTGAACAAACCAACTGCTTCCTTCACTTCACCCAAAAGACAAAGGCCATGTAGCAGTGTATATTACGTGATTTTGTCCGTATAAATGTTTTTGGAAATCATTTATGAAGAAAGATCCAATGCCTCTGTCACACATGACATGATTCCTTGCATAAGTTGTTGATAAAACATTGAATCCCTGACAACAATGTCAAAAACTTGATAACTACTCGACAAGTGCACCAAATCATTTTATGTAATAACCATGGCAAGTGAGTATCGTCCCACAAGGATTGACTTACCAAACAATATTTCACTAATCAAATTTTTATTTCGATAACATCAACTAGTTGGATTGAAAAAAGTTCTAAAAGTATAATTAAATCAAAACAAAGATTTATAACAAAATGAATAATAACTCAACAAGTAAATGATGATCTCAAGATTTAAAACACTAGAAGTTAGGATGGTATGAATTCTTTTTAATCCTTATTGACTTTCAATAAACTTGAATTGAAAATCTTAGATTAATGAAAGGATTTCTAGTGAATGGACCCCAATTTCTTGGTGAATTAATTATCCTACTTGTGATAAAATATGACAATTCATTAACTATATTTCAACACAAATATAGATCAAGTGCATATTCAATCCATAAATCACACAAAATTTAAAAAATATTTCTAAACTTTGAAATTCATGTAGTTCATCGTTTGAGCTAATCATACATAATTTTTCCAAATTATGTAAGAATCTTAATCTAATCATGAATAACAACTCATAGTATTTGCATATAAATCAAAAGATGAACAATTAATCCAATAAATTCAATATCAAAACATCATAATCTCAATTTCAATACACCCATTTCAAACTTAATCTTTTCCTCTAGTTATGGAGTTTAGCAACTTATTTTATAAAGAACAAAGAAGATAAATGCAAAAAATTCATAAAGAATTAAGAATTGAAAAGATGAATCTTCAATCTCTCATCTTCCTCTTATTCCCAAGTGATTCCTAGAGTCCCAAGCTTCTTCTCCTCTATTTTTTCTTGAATTTTTCCTTGCTGGAATAGTAAAAGTTGTTCCCTTTCTTTTATTTATATAAAAAATTACTTGACAGTACGTCATGAGCGCCTTAGGTGGTATGAGTCTCGCGCTGAGGCACTAGGTCACCTGAGAGCAAAATAAAATCAATAAACTTTAGTTGGACAGTGAAAGTTTAACACTTCAACTGTCATAAATCCATTAAAATGCTAAGAAGATGTAATAATATAAATAGTTAATAAAAATATAAAAAATACTTCACAAAAGCAAATTTTAAAAAAATTTAGATATCTTTATCCTCTTAAAATTTCAACAAATTGATGTAACATTACTTACAGACCTAACGTTTCGGTACATTGGTTGCTTTTAATTTTTGGGACAGATGCATAGTGCAGATTCAGATAAAACAACAGCTTCCACCCTTCAACGGTTGAATGCATATTTGAATCTGTTGGAATGTGTGAGCTTTTCATCATAAGTGGAAACTTGGTGGGGTTCTAGACATATGGGTCCATCCTTCCCTATGTTATGCACGTTCATCAACAGAGACAATAAAGAATACACATTTTTTTAATCATAATTTATTTAATAGTTTTCTAAACATGTGTTTAAGAGAATATAATAAAAATTTATATATGATATCATATAACTTAATGCATGAATAATATTAAATATTATAGTTTTTTAATACTTTTTATAAAAAAATTTAACCATCTCGTGAATAGTGACTAAATTAATTATCATGGTAGCCAAAGAAATATTTTAAACTTCACTGAGAGTACTATGGTGCTGAGGTGACTTTAGTGACCATTATACGCTGTTAATTATTGGCATGTGTTTGTTTTGTTCGTAGTTAGTACTCTGTCACAACTTTATGCAGATTCTCAAAATTGAAATTCTTCTTCTACAAGTAAAAATAAGTCAAAATGATCACTATAGTCTTTTTCTACATTTTATTTAAACTATCTAAATAATAAGAATTTTAGTTTTCGAAATTATCAAATGGGAACATCATAATAGTTATAAAAAAATTATAACATTTAAAAGAATCAAGAAAAAGATCATAATTTTTAGAATTAAATAAAAATAGAAATTATAGAGGAAATATTTAGTAAAAAAAACATTTTATGAATGATCCGTTCTGAAAAAAATTAAAATGAGAATCATATAAAAACTAAAATTTTCTACAGATAAAAATACTTAATTAAGCTTTCAATACTAATCATGCAATCATGTATAAGAGAACTTTTTTCTATTTTTTTAAATAATTTGCACGACATTCAAATTATTTCAAATATGACATGATATGATTGATTAGCCGAACCAGGATACAGTCGGAATGTCGAAGCCATTGATTTTAATTTGCAGTAAGTACTGTTATCACTGAACAAGTGATGAGCACTTATCAATCACTAATGACGTAGTTGGAAACCAACAAATGAAGAGGTTAGCACTTAGCAATAGGTACCGTTTGAGAGGGCCCCATTTGTGTAATTCAAAAAATTTTCTGTTGGATTTGAAATTTATTGAGTGGGACGAAAAAGTGCTGCAACGAACAACAACACCATTTGACTAATTTTATAGTATTTCTATATTCTAGTTTCTTGAAACTATAAGAAGAGCCTCTCTCTCCTTGTGTTTATCTCATTTCACACCCTTTAATGTAACCCAGAGATCACAGAATCCATACCCTTTTCTTAGTTTCAAACTCAACTTTTCAGGGTCTTTTTCTATATTAGGAACAAACAAGTAACCTTAACCTTAGTCTTTGCTAACTGTTCATATGATGAATGCATCAAAGTTCATTAAATGTGTCACTGTTGGGGATGGAGCTGTTGGGAAGACATGCATGCTCATTTGCTACACCAGCAACAAGTTTCCCACTGTAAGTTTCTTCTTAAACCAAAACTCTGTCTTTTATTCATAAAGTTTCCTTCTTTTATTTTTTTCATTTTTTTATTGTATTTTAACGTGAACGATGCTTTCTATTCTAACTTACAATATGTAAACAAGGTAAAGTTTTGAGCTTTTCCTTTGAAGAATACGGGGTTTTGATGATACTAGTATCGGGGCATTTGTTTCACTGTGTTCTGATGTGTTTCATTATCTGTGTTGATTTGTTCTAAGAATCATGATGAAACCCTCGTCTTTGCAGGATTACATACCCACAGTGTTTGATAATTTTAGTGCTAATGTGGCTGTGGATGGGAACATTGTGAATTTGGGGCTATGGGACACAGCAGGTACTAGGAACACCACTTGAGCTTTTATGGTACAAAACTGTGTTTTTTTTTTTATTTTTGTTCATTATTCTTTATGCATTTTTCACTGTTTTGAAGGTCAGGAAGACTACAGCAGGTTGAGGCCACTGAGTTACAGAGGAGCAGATATTTTTGTGTTAGCATTCTCATTGATTAGTAGAGCTAGCTATGAAAATGTTCTCAAGAAGGTTCATGCCTATCTTTGCTTCCTCCTGTTTTCTTTCTCTCTTTTTTCTATTTTTGGATTCAAGTTTTCAGAAAGTGGGTCTTTTCCTTTAGGCTTCTTGTGGATGTGGGATGAAATGGGTGGAAATCATTTTCTCTAGTTGGACATAAAACTCCGATGAAAGAAAACATTTTCATCTCAGTTATTTGTTAAATATTACAATTTTTGAAGTTTGATTTTTTTTTGTATGTTAAAATTATCATATAAACCATTTTTAATGATAATGAAAATATACCAAATATATTTATATATTTACATGCAATAATATTCTAGTAAGAAGATCGCAGACTAGACAAATCAAGTTGAATAGAGTGTTTGGTTGAAAGGAGCTTCAATGATCACCGATTAATGTTCTAAATTTGGGGTCTTTGATTTTTGCCATGATGCCTATGTTGACTTTTGCCTAATGATGGCTACTTAAAGAGAGGGAAAGAAAATCAAATTAGAGAGGAAAAGAAGGAGCGTTGGAGAGAGGGAGGGGAAGAAAAGGGTTCAATCTGATCTAAAATATTAAAACTGTTGAATTAAATGGTTTCATTATTTTACAACGTAAGTTGTCTAACATTAATTGGACATGCTGATATTCAAACGTTAATTATTTTAAATAAATATTTCCAATGAGAAATTATTTTTCTGGAAATATTATTTTCTCACATTACAATGAGGAAAAATTATAGAAGAAACAAATTGTCTTATTTTATTGTTCTCATTTTCTCTCAGCATTCTAACTAAGCATAATTCTGTAATGTTTATTATTTTTTTTGGCCTGTATATCAATTTACTGTGGAACGTGCATGTTTCATTGTATTAGCCTATTAGGTGTTATCAATAATAGAACGTTTTATAACATAGCATTTATTATGCAGTTTCTCATTTCTTCTTTTCTCTTTTCACTTTCAGTGGATGCCGGAATTGCGTAGATTTGCACCTAATGTTCCAATTGTTCTTGTTGGTACAAAGTTAGGTAAGCAGCAACACATTGCACATACAAAATTTTGTACTTTTATTATGTTGATTTTCTAACTGAATTGAGAGCAGAAGTGAATGACCCAAGTTTGGTATTGAATTATTGACTTTAGATCTTCGTGAAGATAGGGGATATGTTGCTGATCATATGGGATCTAATGTCATAACATCTGCTGAGGTTTATATTCTTTACATTAGCTTCGTTCATTCTTCTTATTTTTGGGATAAGCACGAAGCACTTATATATTATTTATGTATCAATTTTTCTAACGTGGACATAAGAAAACATGCACGTGTGCAAGTTTTAATTGAAAATTGTATAATATATCGATTGAATTCACTAGTAAGTGATTTTCAATAAGAACTTACTATATATAGATTTTAGTTCTGGGTCAATAAACACACGCTAGAAAAACATTTTATGCATATAAAATAAAGGATTCGTTTATATCAATAGTGGTATATTGCTAACAGGGGGAAGAACTGAGGAAACAAATAGGTGCAGCAGCTTACATTGAATGCAGTTCGAAGACTCAACAGGTAATTGATTTGTATTTATTATTGAAATCCAGAGAAATCAAGTCTTCTGTGATATTTTGTACAGAATTTTATAATGCACAGAATGTGATAACATTGTATTTTCATGATTTAGAATGTCAAAGCAGTTTTTGATACTGCTATCAAGGTTGTTCTTCAACCTCCAAGGAGAAAAGAAATGGCAAGGAAGAAAAGGCAAAGAAGGTCTGGCTGCTCAATTGTGTAAGTGCCTTGCTTGCTCCTACACTGTAGATCACACTTGAATTGTTGATTTCTGCAAGGCATTTACTTAAGGAGACTTTCCTAATGAGAAAATTAATTTGCTAGCTAGTGATGTTACTACTTATGCAGTGTGTATTGATGATTGGCAAATTTCAGTAGTTGCTTGTGCCAGAAAAGGAAAAGAAAAACAATGCCCAAATGACCATAGTGCTGAAAGAGCATTGAATAGGAAATTGAATTTTCATGACTGTATAAATTGAGTCTCAGCTGGGAATGTGTCAACGTTTCTAGGATTTAATAGCAGCACATAATTTATCATGAAGTGTCATGTTATTTTTACCTTAGTAAATATAACCACAAATCTTTTTAAAATGCAAATTCCAATCATTCATGCTGAACTTTTACTACACCAATGACATTTAACTATATGTTAACACGAGTCTTTACTGTTTGACAGAGGTATTGTGTGTGGAAGCTGTGCTGCTTAATGCACAACAATTTCACCATCACCTACTTTTGATTTGGATGCTATCTTGCAAAAGCTTCAAGCTTCAAGCTTCAAGGTTTCCACCCTGACACATCTGAACGCACATCTAAATGTATCCTTATGCTTGTATTGTAACTGGTGTAAGATAGCTGTAGTATCTAGTTATTTTTTTCACTTTACAAGACCCTATTAGACATTGGAGGGAATTTTTCATTCTCTCAGTTGTTACTTAGGCATGTTGTGTATTATATATTTTATACTACCAATTCAATTAAGACAAGGGATTTGTTATTTTTCCCTTGAAATGCTTTATGCTCTATAAAATTATGCCCTCTATGCTTAGAAAACTATGAAGAACAATTTTTTAATCATCCATTGACAATTTTTTGAGTTTGCAGTTGCTTGTGCATTTCATGAAGGTTTAGTTGTTATGATATTGAATCTTAGTGCCATTACTGATTGCAATAGTTTGGTGATGTCTACTGAGACAGGCTCTTGAATATCCTGCTGCAAAGCCTGTTTTCACCTTTTAGAGTGATTGGTGGTTCTGTGGGCTTTTGGAAATCACTTTGGGGTTACCCCTTCAAGGAGCCCATGTGATCACTTGTCTTCATGTGCCAATAAGCTCATTAGGACCCCACAGGAACCTCATCAGATTTTGCAATGGTCAGTATTGAATGATGTTGGTGTGTCATAAATAACAATGAGGGGAACATCATTTTAAATAGGCAAAATGGTTTGTTTTCTTGTGGTGAAAAAAAAGGGTAGAGGAAAACGCAAAAAAAGAGCAAAATCTGCATTCTGTAGACTAAGTGAACACTAAGCCATGCTGTGGCATAGTTATTATATAGAAAGGTATTTATATAGCAGATTTTATGAAAATTATAGCATTTAATAATATATCTTTTTATCTTGTATAATATTTTACATATTAAAAAATCGTAAAGGTATTATCAAATTAGATATGCTGGATTGATTGACTAGTATTTGATTACTTTGTGACATATCATTAGAGTACGTAGCATTGATTGCAGAGTGTGGTGGAACGGGGCAGCTTATTAAGAGTGAGAAAGTTGATCATCTATGGTTCCCATTCGGCCATGCAAAAATGCATTCAATTGTGATTAAAGAGCTTTCCAAGGGATGTCATTGCCAACTGCTGTCATGATTAATTGTTATGAAATTATTTTAACGTAATTTGTAATTTGAATTTAAGTTTTAAAAAAAATAAATATGTTATCTCAAACAGAATTATCTTTTAACAAAAAATTCTAGACAAAAATTAAATAAACTAACAACTGTCAACTGTCCATCTTCTACAAATTCGTCTCAACAACAATATTTTAAGAAATTTTTTAAAGTTAGTGTGAATGTTATTTATGCATTTTTTTAATATATTTTTTAAAATTTGTTAAAATTTATTAAAATATATTTTTAATTTAATATGTTTATTCATATTTTAATTTTTTAATAAATAATAATTAATAATAAAATATATTACAAAGAGTGTTAAAGAGTACATTTTTAACGCTCTTAGTATTTTAATTTACTTTTATGGAGTAAATAAGAGTTTTTTAATATAACTTAATATTATTGATCTATATTTTATTTTAAAATTATATGTTTATTTTATTGTTTTTAATTTAAATTTAAAGTCTTTTTCCCTTATTATGCATATCTTTTTTTTATTTAATTCTATTTGATGTAATTTACATATATCTTTAAATTCTTTCAATTTATATTATAAATATTATAAATTCTCATTAAATTCAGTAACAATTGTTAGGATTTGCAGAAGATTTTAAAATATCGACAATTTTTTACGAAAAAACTAATATACTACAATCGAAGTCATTAAATTTCCTATAAAAAGCAGAAACTGCAACAAATTATGCATAACCTAATAATTTGTATTAAATCTAAAAAAATCTAATTACTTTTTTTAATTGAAAAAATTCTTTTTCAAACTCTCTTCTCGTCTATTTATATACTTAAATGTTAACTTGTTATCAAATCAACCATAATTGAATTACTGCATTTACATTTTTTTCTAAAGTGAATGAAATGCACTTTTAAAAAACAAAGCATAATAAGATTGTTACTAAAAAAACTAATATTTAAAATTTCAATTTCATTATTCATTATATGTAGTGTGTATATTTTATCATAGTTTAAATTATTATTTTTATTTATAATTAATAATTATAACTACAATATATATTCTAAATTTAAAGAACTCAAGATGAATCTTCACTCTTCAACAAATTCATAATCCAATGATTCACCACCACAATCTTGCTTCATCTTTCATCAATCTTCATTTCTTTTACATGATCATTCCATTCCTTCTCTCAGCTCAATAATGGCTTCAAAATCAATTGCTGTGGGAGATTCCTACAATGACAGTGAAAACAGTGCTAAGAATTAATGTCTCCATTCACTCCCTCTGTGCTGGTAAAACTAAAGAAAATTGAAAGAGTTGATCCATCCCTCTTGATGCATGCAGTGTCTGTTCTATTGTCACTGTTCATATTTGATGATTTTGAAAGGCTCCATGTGATCTCTTTGGCACCTAATGGGAGGAAAATGATGCTTCTCTATTTTGGGGGAGACATCTTTCATCTCTCTTTTGTTTTTATAGTGTATTTGAGAATTGTGTATATATAGAAAAATAATAATAAGTTGTACATAATATTATATATAAGACGTGTTTGGATAATTTTTATTTATTCATTTTTAAAATAATAATTTATGCCATAAATTTATTTTCATAATTATATTAAAAATGTATTAAAATAAGATAAAAAATAATCTATAAAAGTCATTAATCATTTTTAAAATACTCAATACTAATTTTTAAGTAGTTTAAATAATAAAATTGTTAATGAAACTATGATTCACGTGGTGATGTGCCAGCAAGCTTCTGATTAAGGACCCACAGAAGCTCTTCAGATTGATGCAATTGTCATTATATGTTGTGGGTATGTCATAAATAGCAATGTGAAGAACATCATTTTAACAAGAAATTTGAATTTGTACAATTTTTTGTGGAATGTATGAAATGAACTATAAATGTGATAATGAAAAATAAAGATAAAATAAATATTATATAGATAATATAGCTCTTGAAGACCAGCAAAATTTGCTAGCTACCTAAGATCATAAAGATTTGTCATGATCTCATGCTTTTGATATGGGGTTAATTCTAGTTTCATTATTGCAGAGTGTGATTGAATGATCCAATTTAAGAAGTGTGAACTTGAATTTCACATAAGAAATTTGCAAAAAAGGATAACTATTAGTCAAAACCAAAATCATCATATTGAAATAATCTAAGACGCAAATTCAACACCATAAAAAGAATTAAACATCATTGGCACAACACATTAGACCCAAAATATATATACTAAAATAAAACTATCAATTGCATGACAAAATCGATAACGCCATCAATTTTTGTTTACCCCGTTGAAAAGCTTAAGTAGTAATTTATAATACCATCCGTTATATTTACTCTGTTCTGTTAC
Organism: Abrus precatorius; assembly: GCF_003935025.1. Lineage (NCBI taxonomy): Eukaryota > Viridiplantae > Streptophyta > Magnoliopsida > Fabales > Fabaceae > Abrus > Abrus precatorius. The sequence continues at coordinate 16,005,383 of NW_020874395.1, read as the reverse complement.
TTCTGAACTTGAAATACCATTTCTTTTATATATACCTAACAATCATCAAATCAACTATTAATCAATAATATGAATCAATCATTTAATAGAATAGCACGTTTCCAACACAATTTTTAAAAAACCGCCAACTATCATTTTTAAGAAATGTTTGTAATTTTTTTTTAAACACTTTCCTTGACATATGTTTCAGGACAAAGATTTATCTTAATGTTTTCACTATTTCTTTAATTAAAATTAAAACTTTACTTCAATCATCTTTATTATATAAATTATTAACATAAACTATAATTTTAATTAAAACACAAGCAATTAAGTTATAAATGATCAATTAAGATATAACATATATATATTACAAACTCTGTTAAAAAATTAAACTCATGATATTACAAATATTTTTTAAATAAAGTCACTTTCTTTTAAAAAATACATGCAATTTAAATTAAACTAAAAAATAATTTATCTAAATTATATTTTTTTTATTGAAATGATAAAAGTTCCACTTTTTATTTAATGACTCGTTCTTATAATTTTTCAAGTGTTCATATTTTTAACATTTCTATTTTTTTAAAACGTTTATGGAAATGGGAAATAATTCCAAACTAAAAAAACATTTTCCAAAATTCAATAATTTACAAATTTTAAGGAAAAAAAGTGTGAAAACAAAAGCTAAAACCCAAAGACCAAAATAGAAGAAACAGTTATTGTCTTGTGTGTCCACTGGCTCTGGTCATCCATCGTTCAAACTTCACAAACTCAATTGTGTATTTTTGCATTCACAATCATAACAATGGATCCTCCACCCAAGAGTTGGACCATCCACACCCGATCCGAAATTACGACCAAGTACGAGGTTCTCGATCAGGTCGGGTCGGGTTCATACGCCGACGTCTACCGTGGACGGCGCCTTTCCGACGGCGCCACGGTGGCCCTGAAGGAGGTTCACGACGGCCAATCGGCGTTCCGGGAAATCGAGGCGTTGAGGGTTCTGAAAGGGTCCCAAAACGTCGTCGTCATGCACGAGTTCTTCTTGCGCGAGGATGAAGATGCAGTGCTTGTTCTCGAGTTTCTGAGAAGCAACCTCGCCACTGTTATTGAAGAAGCTAAGGGTAAAGGTTTGGGTGTTGGAGAGGTTAAGGGGTGGATGATCCAGGTTTTGAGTGGGGTTGATGCGTGTCACCGGAATATGATTGTTCATAGAGACTTAAAGCCCGCGAATTTTTTGGTTTCAGATGATGGGGTTCTCAAGTTGGCGGATTTTGGACAGGTTTTAAGGATAAACCTTTTTTTTTTTTCAAAATTGAAAATTTGCCCCTTTTTTTTCCATTTTTATGTGTGGTGTTATTGGGGATGCTTGGTTGTTACGTGACTTGAATTATTATTATTTTATTTTATTTTTAAATTTGGATATGTTTTGTGATTTGGGTCAATCATGCGTGGTTTCAATTTTGTGGCATTAGCTTCTACCTGAAGTTGCAAATATAGATCATATTTGTTTTGTTGTTAAATTTGAGATTATTTATTTATTTGTTGATATGTGAATGTTTTAATTTGACTATTTTTCAGGCGAGGATACTTATGGAAGCTGGATTTGATGCTCCCTCGGAAAACCCACCACTATACGAGCATGATGCTTCCAATAGTGAAAGTTCACTTCAACATGCTGAAGCTATTTCTCAATCAGATGACATAAACCAAAGTGGTTATGTAAATCAGGATCAGGGAACCATGAGTCATGAAGAATATTTTAAGGTTTTAGATGAGATGAAAATCAAGAGCTACTCATATGATACTGATAAGGACACAAACATTCATGATGGAAACACCTCGTGTCTTGCTACATGCACAACAAGTGACATAGATGATGATCTTTGTAAGGGTTCTTTTACATACGAAGCTGAGGAAGTAGGACGGAATGAACTTGGTTGTCTCACATCATGTGTCGGAACAAGGTGGTTCCGGGCACCGGAGCTACTTTATGGATCCACAGATTATGGTTTAGAGGTTGATCTCTGGTCATTGGGATGTGTCTTTGCAGAACTATTGACATTGAAGCCATTGTTTCCTGGAACAGCTGATATAGATCAGCTTAGCCGAATTATCAGTGTTTTGGGGAATCTCAATGAGGAAACTTGGCCTGGTTGTTCTAAACTTCCTGATTATGGAACAGTGTCATTTGGTGAAGTGGAAAAGCCTATTGATCTTGAAGCATGCATGCCCAATTGCTCCCCTGATGAAGTTTCCCTTGTCAAAAGATTGGTTTGTTATGATCCAACTAAGAGGGCCACTGCAATGGAGTTACTTCAGGACAAGTACTTTAGTGAAGAACCTCTTCCTGTTCCAGTTTCGGAGTTGTGGGTTCCCTTGAGTAGAAATGGACAAGACCAGGATTGCCCTGGTGAGTTTCATGGTTACGATAAAATTGCTTCTGATTCTGATTTGGAGGACTTCAGCACTATGAATATCAATATCACCAAAACTGAGTCTGGACGACGGATATGATGCACCTTGAATTCTGTTTTATTATTAATATATATTAAAAGAAATGAATTCAAGGTGCATCGTATTTTTGGAACAGAATTTGTCATTTGTGCTGTTCGGTTGGTATTTTATTTGCTGATTATGTCACCTGTGAAATCCGCGGTTGGATTTTTTTTTTTTCAAAAAGATTTTTTGTTTCAAGGATAAATTATTGAAAGAAAGCATTGTAAAATGTGTAGATTTACCATCTTGTCCTTGATGTAAAACTATTGCCAAGTGCCACAATTCTGCTCCTAGTGACGACAAGGACGAGAGATTCTTACTACTGCATGTCCATCAAAGTGCTTTTGTATTCTTCTTTTTTTCCCCTTTTTTAACAGTATTTTTTTCCTTATTATAATTCCATTCAATATTCGAACGAAAATAAATTATGTACCAAGCAATAGTATCTAGTATCATGACTAAATGAATCTATTCCAATGGTCGATATTTTGTCAAGTCTCTGTAGTCTTTAATCTGAAAGTCACAAAGGATGATGTGATAAGATAGAATTATTCTAATCCATTACGAGAAGTATTTTATCAAATAAATTCTTCCCTTAAAAAATTATTGAACATGTTAGCTTCTCAAAATGTAAGTCGGTTGTTCTACTTTTGCCTAAATTATTTTTTGTCATTATTTTTTTTTTGGCGTAAATATGTCGATATTTTTGCATTCTTTTTATATTTACTCAAGAGAAAAGTAAATATCAAGGCCCAAAACCACGTTCAAAAAGCAATATATATGACCATTGGGCCACAGAAGTACACGACAGGCCCAGAATTTTTAATTTATAATCATTAATGTGTCCACATTACAGCCTTTCCGGGACCAACAACGAACCCAAGTTTATAGCTTAGTGCAAGAGAAGGAACCACCAAGTTCTTACAAAAGAAAACCACCAAACAAACTGGTTTTGATTTTCTATTGACCCGTTACCTTATTCCAGCTAATGAACTCAATGCTATTTTGAGAACTACATTATTTTAAGATTTTAGTAAATACCTTTTTCTCTAAGCAGGATTCTTATAATTTAACGGTGGTTTACAAGAAATTACTGATTACCCCTTGAGGCAACTTTCCATTAACATATTCTCATCAGATGAATTACCGAGGGTTTCTTTAGCTCAGGATGTTTCCACCTAATTTCCTCGATATACATCAGAATTTGACATGCAAAATTACTTGGCATTCAAAATGGGACAATAATTCAAGCGATTAAAAATATCGCCACTCGAAGACAGGACAAATATATTACATGCAGTACGTATACGGATATTATGAGATACACATATCCTACACACACCCCTTCTTGGTGAATTAGATTTCCCTTTACGTTGTTGCAAAATCAGCGATTCCCCAAACCTTGAGAATAAGAGTAGTGTCGTAAGCCACAAACAATACCGACTCCATCACAGCTATAGCCTACAGCTATATCAATCCCTAAAGCTCTTCGTATTCGTGTTACAAGCTGAACAACGCATAATCCTTGACTCCTTGCCTTGAGCTTCCCTCTTGTATATTAAGGCGAACCAAAATAGATGAAACAAACTGCTCAGCTGAAACTATGATAGCTCAAACAAAGCAAAATTAGAGCAATGAATGAAGCTTTCATAAGAAGCTCTAGTCTTGGGGTAGAAGTGCTATCTCGATTTCATGAAGTGACTTCCCTTTGGTTTCCACCACGTTTCTTTTTACAAAGATTACTGCCATGATGCAAAAGGTAGAAAACATAGAGTAAAGCAGCTGAGGACCAAGTTTTTCCAGCAAACGCAAGAACAGCAGTCCAACAAAGAAATTAATGACCTGTACAAGACCACGAATCTAATGAGAAAGGAGTTCATAAATAATGAGCTTCCCCCTTCTTCTAAGTCATTATGATAACAGATAATGAAACAGTTTCGGAAGTTTGCTAAGACTGCAGGAAATCGGAAACAGCTGAAGAAAATTACCCAATGCACTGACATGCAGACTGCCATGGCTTTGGCTCTGATTCGACTGGGAAAGATTTCTGGTAGAAGGAGACCTGGAACTGGACCAGCCCCGAGAGCAAATGTAAAGACAAACCTGCACAACAGGAGTAAAAGTTCAGTGTTCATATTCCAGTCTTCCAGTAGTGTCTTCACAAAAGGCACTGCATGAACCCCTAGTCCCCTAGTCTAAAGCAGCTGTTCTGATTGACAATTGTTTACACTTCATAGAGCTGCTAGATCCTGGACAACAAGGACACAACGTAATTGCTCGGGAGAGGTTGCAATTTATTGACATTTCATCTTCAATTTCCATAATATATATATATATATAAGAAAGAGAGAGAAAGGGGCTGCCCACATACAGTCATAATTGATGAATTTGACTAATTGATATTTGATAATTACTACTAAAAGTAGATTATTACAGGCACAGAATCATGATAACTGTGAAGATATCAATACTAAAATATTTACTGCTGAACCAAAGAAAGCATCCACATATTATTGCCTTTAACACTTCCCACTAGTTTCTCATTTGAAACAAGAGTTTGACTGCCTCAATTCTTTTTATTTTTAATAGGAGACATCCTTATTAACTCTCTTTCGAAGGATCACCCATAATCTAACAGTGACTATAACATTATGAGTAGAAGCAACTACTCTTCACCAAAGAAAATGCATGTCACTATTTCAAGAATTATTGTTTAATATTTATTTATAATTTGCATTATAGATGCATCTATTAAAGATCCTCGTATTTATGGAATCATCACAGTCTGATACTTACAGTAACATGCCACCAACAGAAAAGTACTGAGCTCCCAGGTTTGATACAAGTGAACTTGCTCCTGTGGCTTGAAGGATCATCGCTATTGCCTATATAGTACAAAATATAACAAACAACTTCCTGATTAAAAGCCAAGTTTATCTTTTATTCAAAAACAATACAAACACCATAACAAAAGGAATTTCCCCCAATTTTGTTATGTCATGCACTTGCACTAGTTCATATCCCAAACAGCACTCCTCTCTCCTTTACCATTAACAACAAGTCAGGATATAAAAAAGTAGAAAATCTATGCATAATTTACCATGCTATACTTGAGATATAAAAAAAAAAAAAAATAGAAAATCTATGCATAATACCATGCCAAAGAAACTCCAGAAAAGTAGAACTTTCCTTCCAAGCTTATCCATCAAACCCATTGAAATGATAGATCCTGAAGAAAGTAGGAAACAAATAGCATTTGAGAATTGAATTACATAACAACTTTAGAACTATAACCCAGCAGCCAGAAAATAGGAATACCTGCCAAATTAGCTATTCCAATGCAGACATTTGCAAGGTCTGATGGCACTCCAGCACTTTTAAAAACAGTTGAAGAGAAATAAAACACAGCATTTATACCAGATAGCTGTTGTAGAGCAAATAGGGTTGATCCAATAAAAACAACTGCAAAACAAACTCGTAAATAAAAAATAACTTTTGGAAACCTAAGGAAACCAGTGACAACAACAATGGCAAATACACTCAACTGTCCTAGTATAAACCAGGAAAAGTATATATACCTTTAGAATGACGACCATGAAGCAATTCTGACAGCTTCACAGTATCAGTATCATCTCCTCTATCTACCTTGGATAACTCTGACATTGCAAATTTTGCTTCAGATGCACCCAGAAGCCTCTCAAACTCGGCTTCTGCTTCAGCAGTTCTTCCTTGCTATATCACAACAAATAGGAATGATCAGGGACTAAGTAAAGAATCCAGAAATCAACAAGATGTTGGGATGCAAATGAAGAATATAAGAAGAAATTTTCTAAACTACAACACCACTACAATATGAATGATCCTCATTGTCTTTTTTGAGTAATAAGAACCAAAAGTTATTGTAAACTGTTTCGGACAATGATAAAAAGAGACATGAGCAAGGCAATGTTATATGTTAATAATACTCAAAATCTTATAGTTAAATAGGAGAACAAGGACATGCAAAGAAGTGATAATGTTTCCAACAGCTATAAAGACTAGGACATGGATGCTCCTTTTTAGCAGACTAAAGAGAACCAAAACTATACTACAGCACCAAAGGATTAAGTCTGACAAGACTAAAAAAGACGGGGTAGGGGAAAGAAGAAAAATAAAAAATAGGTAGATCAGAGAGTAAACCTAAAAAATAAGCACACAATCCTCTAGGCTCTTCACATTATAGAGTATTCTACTGTAATACTCAATCCTTGCACCTAGTGGCTAATGTAACCAGAAACGGAGGCAGCAAATAAGGACATCTTCAAACTATTAGTTAACATCATTAACATTGAAAAAGGGATTCAAACAAATAAAAAGATAACAATAGAGAAGAATATCTAGGATGAAATAATATTAGGCTAGATGTCAACCTTGTATAACCAATGCGGACTCTCTGCACAGAACAACATACCCAGAGCAAGTAGAGCAGCTGGAATGGTAGATACCCAAAAACAAACCCGCCACCTATGGAAATAATTCAGGGTGTAACTTTAAAACATCATGAATAAATAGTTCATAATGCCATAACATCAATTTAAGATTCACAACATCATACCATCCAGAAATTTCTTTGACAGGAATTCCTATAAATAAAGCTCCCATTAGACCAAGGCATGTTGCAATTTGGATGAAGGCTCCATAGGTGCCCCTCACAAAAGCAGGAGAAACCTTCCATTCAAAAGAGTATTCACATGAATAACCAAGTAAATTTTCAGCCTAGTCCATGAGACAGATGCAACAATTTTCATACCTCAGTTACATACAGAGAGGCAACCGGAGGGCCCAAGCCCAAACCAGTCCCAACAAATAACCTTCCTACAAGCATGCCAAACAAGTTGTTTGTTGCTGCACTGAAAACAGAGAATTTTCCAAATGAGAAAATTAGCCATAAGAATTTATATTTGAAAACATAAAGGTAAAAACACTCACTTCACCAAAGGGGAATACACATAGTTGTCAGATATTTCAGTAAAAGCAACTTGAAAAGAAAACTGAATGTATTGTAATAAGCATAACAGTAAGAATTTCTAAACCTCAGGGCCCTTAAAATCAAAATTAGTCTGCTTACTGCTCACCCTGCCCACCTGTTATCTAAAAATTCATAAAACTGGTTATCTGCTCCGCTATGGCATTCCATTATGGACAGGATATACTTGAAATATATGAAAGAAAAAAAGCTTATATTCTTTTCTAGAACTGACAGACAAGGTAATATTGAAGTATCATAACGGGCAAAGAGACCATATAGATACCATAAGATGGAAATTGGGTACATTAGAGATAAGGAAGAAAATAAGTAAAAAGATGCCATCACATTAGAGGACACAGAAATACACTATCCTGTGTTTCCATCGTAGCCAACAGATAAAAAGCAACTGAAACCTAGGAATGGAATGAACAAAAACTAAATGCTAAAACGTCAATAATTCACATAGCATTCTGTAATCTAACTGGGTATGTAGATGATCAATGATAATTTACGATGATATCTCAAGGAAGATTGGAGATAATAATGGTCTTGGCCATATCACAGTAGCATGAAATCAACAAGGACAAGATTACATTATCTCCATAGAAAGAACCTTAGGACTTATATTTTACAAAAGGTACAGTAGATGAATGTTGAATTAAATCATAGAACATCAACCCCAAATGCAAAAGGGATCAAACCATATATTGCAAAGAAAATTTCCATTTATTCCATGAGCAATTATTGGTACTGGAAGTATAACCTCATAGAGGCACCAATTATCATTGGCAAAGCACACAACTGGAAGGCCTTTCGACGTCCCACCCCATCAGCAATCCAGCCACTCAGTAGACATCCAATCAAGGCACCACCAAGACATATGCTCACCACCAGACCTTCATTTGAAACCAAAAAAAGAAAATCCTATTTATGAGAAATTTACAGCAGGACATCAAATTAAGCACAAGTTTTGGAATCCTCTTTGTCACCTTCTGCCAATGTATTTCCATGGAAGCCAAGATCCACAGAAATGCTCTCAAGTGGTTCATTTACAACTCTGAATAGAACCCAAAAAATCAAAGATAAAAAATCCAAGTCATTAATGGATACGCAAGTAAACTAAAGATATCAAGAGAGCACAAAGAAGGAGAAACTAGGAAAGCACAAACCCAAGATGGTATCCGAATAGGAAGGAAGAAATAGTGGCCACAACTACATGTGGTAAAGAAAGCTTCCATGAAGGATTCACGGTTCCCTTATCCGAGCAGTTGTCTAAAATATCTATCACACATGGAGTAAGACAGCATGGTTAATAGTCACATGATTGAAGTCCTAAAAACCTTTTTACTACATCATAAACTCAGGCCATCTTTTCTACTACCATTTTCAGAACTGCATTCAATTGCAAATTATCAATAATAGAGACAATAGCAACAGCATACCTATTGTCTCCTTGAAGATTAGATAGAATTAATGATTCTTCCGAATAATGAAATCTAGAAAGATTATATTAGAAAGACGGCAGTAGTTTCACAGGAAGGAATTTTCCTTAAGAGGGTTTTAGGTTAGATGCCATATTTCACAACAAAGTGGAATTAACATGTGTTACATAACCTAAGTACATTGTTAAAGGTTCAATAAAGGGGCATACCTGAATTTTCTTCCATGTCTTCTATGTTTGAATATTCCCTCGAAGAAGTGCGCTTATACATGGACGAGTTTTCACGATAGTGTCCCCCCACCCACATGCCAATTTTTGACCTGCCTGCTTCCTGAATCATAATAACTGAAAGCTTTTAGCATGAAACATTTTTTAATATATAAAAAACTTTTAACTAATATATCAAACGAAATTTCAGCACATCAAACCAAAATCTTAATATTTCTATTCTATCCGAGCTTCAACTGAAAATCAAGCAGGCACAAAAACAGCGAAAATGGCTGGAAAAGTTTCAAGCACTCACAACGTAATTCGTCAACAATAATAACCTTGTCACATAAAACCACTTTGCCATTTTAACTTCATAAGACAGATTCAAACATCACTAAGTAGTCACTAGACTCACTACACACAATAAAACTTACAAATCACGGTATCACCAGCTTATCCCTACCGATTCACAGAAAATTACAAAAAAACGAATCACAGTGACGCTAGAAATACGATTGCTCAGTGAATCAGTTTGTTAAAGCACCGCGAACAAAAGCCAAAGCCAATAACACACTCTGTTTCCTTATTTATCAACATACACATAAAATCAACAATTCAGATATGTACTCGGCAAAGAACACTATAATATAATCCTGCAAATCCTAAGCAGCAAACAAGTTCCTAACGAAAACAAAAAACGAGCAACAGAATGAGTCTACGATAAGTTTATATTAAAAAAAATGAAAAAACGAAGTAGAAAAAAAAACTGAAAAAATCGAGATCAAACAAACAGAAAATTCAACTAAGAGAAAAAAGAACAAACGAAAATGAAATCTCAGCTGAATGAAGAAATGATCGAATACGCACCAGTGAAGTGAGAGCCTCAATCCCAGAGCTCTCTCTCGCTGAGATGAGAAATTCTCCGTTCGGTTGACAGAGAGAGAAACAGAAAGAGCAGTGAAGAATCTGAGAGAGGTTGTTGAGTTAGGAAACGAAATAAAAACGGTTACCAACCGCGAAACGAAAGCGATGGTGCTATCGTGCGCCGGGGGTGGGGGGTGGGGGGTTGTTGCTGGTTTCCGAAGGAAACAGAAGTGAAAAGGAATCCAATCAATAGTGGCCGTTTTCTTCGTGGAAGGAAAAAGAAGGAAGGCTCTAGCACAACACACTGCTAATTAAATGTTGAAAATTATATTTTAGAGAGAATATGAATAAAGAAAATGAAATAATGGAAGGTTGAAGGAACACGATTCTGTGTGGGGGCTACGATGAGGAAATGTGTCATGATATGGGGACCCACCCGCGACTCTTCGTCCAGATCTTGTCCTTTTCTTCTTTATTTTTTTTCACCGCTTACACCCTCACGCTCGTGCCTCGTCACTCGTGAGTCGTGCCTCATTTCCCACCACGTTTGTCTTGTACCATCCTCTTTCCGTTGTCTTTTACTACTATCATTTTCTAATTCAATTTTATTTGTTACTTTAATCTTTTCTTAAAAAAAAACTTAATATTATTAAATTTAATGAATCTTGAAAATTGAATTTAAGCACACAATATAAGTAATATTTTATTAAAATATTTATTATATTTTATAATTTTAATATAATAAATATATTCCTTAATTAATATTAAAAATAATAATTTATTGATATTTAAAAGGTTGTTAACACATAATTTAATTGAGAATTGACCAATGACCATTAAACTAAATCTTGAGGTGCCTTGCATTTTAGAAAACTACCTTCATCACCGTGTCGGGATTTACGAGCTTCGAGAATGAAAATAATATATTGGGAGGTGTCTCGTTTGTTTTCTTTGGGTGCATTTTCTTTTTCTCGTGTCACCCCTTTTCAATTTGCTTTGTCTTTTTCTCAGATGCAAGTGAAGCACGGGACCTCCCCATTTTGCCGCATTTTTCGAAGTGTTTTCAGGCTATAAATTTTAAAATATAAAGTCATTAGCAACGTATAAAAAATAAATAGTATATCAAATAATTTAATAAAATTATACGATTTATATATTTAATAAAATAACCTAGTCATTAGCAACATATATGGACTTTTTCTAGTCCATGATTCCATGGACTTTTGTTGACCAGAAATATTGCATTTTTTTATTATAAATTATTGATTCACCGTGGCTTTTTTACTCAAAAAATTATTAAATTTGAAACAACTTATTGAAGTGATATTTTTTAAAACCCTTTACAGTTGCACCGTGTTCTCTTGTAGAAGTATTTAAAACTTATCTAATTAGTAAAAAGAAGTGATTAAAGGAATTACTCTAAACTAAAATATTGTTAATTGGCAGCACATGTTTAGCTACATGTCACTTTTATGGGCGTAGCACTCGTACGAAGGACCTCACATGTTATTTATTATACAGTATCATGGGACGGCAAAATATATTTTTTTTTCACCTTTTTTTAACGTGACACGTGTTATGTTTCAAAGGCAATCATAATTTGGTAAATAAATTTAAAATGATATTATTTTAGTAAATCATTTTAAAATTTATATTTTCAAAGTGAAAAACTAACCTAAATATTCTATCCGTTTGTATTCATCAGTGTAAAATAGTTAAAAATAAAACGGTGGAATTATTTTTAAAAACGCCTTTGAAATTTTATTTAAATTTTTGATATTTTGACTTCAAGCGAGTTTGAGCACTGCAAGACTCATTTTTTCGTCTAAATTACTCTTACAATTAAATTTGTATTTAAATTAAGAACATTACCTATTGCTGTAAGTATTTCCTTTAGCTTTATCAATTAAAAAATGAATATAGATTATTTTAAAATAACAAATAGTTGTTTAACAGTAAAATAAAATATATAATATTAAGATTAATATATAAAAATTTATCAATCCAACCCTTTTTTTGCATTAATGAGTTGAGATAATTAAATCCGAAATTCTCAGAAAAAAAAATACGAAAAAAAGAGGTGCAAAACGAATTTAGAGAAAACCTTGTCCTTTTGGGTAATTTCCAAGGAAAACAAAACAGCAATCCTTGAATCTAATATAGGGTTTATATGCACGACGCTGTGATCGAAACCAGAAGCAGGTGAATCAGAATCGAGAAAATCGATAACAATCTTCTTCTTCACAAAGAGTTATTATGGGTTCGTCGAGAGAAAAAGAACAAGCGCCGCCACATCATCACCAACCTCTCTTGAGCAGCCTCGTCGTTCGCCCATCCCATAGCGAGGCCGCCGCCGCCGCCGGTGGTCGCTCCTCCGATTACGAGCCGGGCGAACTCCACCGCGATCTTCCTCCCCCTTATTCCCGCTCCGATCGATATCCCGACGAACCTGGTTTGTGCCCTATCTCAGGTTTCTCAGTTGTTTAATTCGAAATTTCGATGTAGAAAATTGGCTTGGTTGATTTGTATGGCCTGCTTCAATTTAGTTAGTTTTTGAAAAAATTTCGGTGTAAAATGGAGTAATGATTACAAATTTGGAAAAATTACGGCTTGTTTGATTCTGTTTTTGTTGTTACCGTTTTCAAGTTATAGATTCCTTTTTGTTGTTATTGTTTTCAACTTTGTTGGAATTTTTGGTGTATTTAGCATTGGATTTGATTTAGGCGCTAAATTTGACCGCCGATAGCACCAATAGTTTAACCAATTTGTTCATTGTTAACGACAAAACGTGAGAACAATTGAGAATGCTTTCGCTGCCCATAGTTGCGTAAAATTTTATACATGACCTAACTTTTTAAGTGCGTATTTGGTTCAGGTTATTTTGGAGAAATAGTTGCTTATATTGAATGCTTTCTCATAGTGATTTTGAAAAATACGTGATTACTTTCCTGGAATTAATCTCAACCGAACTTGGCGAAGTGTAAATTGGTGAAGGCATGATTTTCAATTTTAAGTGATTACTTGGATTTGTTGTATATAATTTATATGGGGTTAGGCGAGATGAAAACTGCCATTACTTGATTTATTTTTCTTTTTCATTTTTGACCGATTGTATCTATACAGATGTGGGTTTTATTAGACCTGCTGTATATTCATTATGTGCATGCCACACATGGATCTCCTATCGTTTATGGAGTGTCAACAGTGAATAAACTTTGCATTTATGTGTTACAGCTCTGATGTTGCCTCCAAGATCTTGGGCCTTGAGGAAGGCATGTTGCCGTGAACTCAGCTTTGGATCATTATCTGGGAATTTATTTTTACTTAAAAGGGTTAATAAGTGTGTTGGCTGATGGAAATAGTCCATTCTGCATGATCTTGTGGGGGGTTTTGCAGCTTGCATGGGTTCTCATTTTGCAGAGTCATGGTATATGTTTTTTGGTTTGGGATATTTGTGATGATAAAGACAGTGTCAAGTTTAATGGAATCTGGGATACAACTTGAAGTTATTATCATACATGGTACAGTGTGGACAATGCACTAGAACATCAATATGGTTACCGGTTTTGTAGAGGAAAGAAACTGATCATTACAAACTTTTTTTGGTGAATAACCTTAAGTTATAACCAATGTTTGGCTGATATATCTAGGTTCTGCCTCAAGAGGTTTTTGGGGGTGGGTGAATTGCTAATTTGCTACCTTTGGGCAAGCTGACCTGAATTTTGGAAAGATAGTGTTTACTGATGATAAACTTGTGTTATTGGTTATATGTGGTTTTTTGTCATTGAACTCCTGGTTATTTCGATTCCAGCTACATGTTTGCCGGTTTACTTTTGGAATTGTCCTTGCAATGGTTATTTTGGCTGGTTGTTGTCATTTTAGTTTCTATGGCTTTTCTTCTTTGGTTGGTTCATTAGGGGCGATTCAGATGGTTATTTATTTACAACAGGGAAGGCTGCTTTCCAGAATAGTGATTCCTTTCCACAATGGAAATTTAGAAACTTCTGTTATCATGTGATTGTATAGCTTCTGCTGAATTCTTAATATTTTCATGTTGATGAATTGGCTGGGGGTATTGATATGGTACAGAAAAGGGATGCATATCTTCTTACAATGAAGGAATGCACTTCTCCATGTCCAATTTCTTTCGCCTGTTGTTTTGAAGTTAATTGAGGGCATAGTAAAAGAGGAGTGAATTGGCTGCTGGCAATGTTTCTCTTGTACAATGCACATGGATTCAATATGTCTCATCTGTTTGGGCCATTAATTTGTATGGTTTTCGGTAATTTGGTGAACTATGTTGCTTGCTTCTACCTTTGGCTGTTCACAGAAGACTTATAGAGATGGTTCCAAAGAGAGTCCAACAACTGGTTGATTGGGGCAAATTATTGAAGTTTGGGATTCTTTGCTCAATGATGATGTTTGTGGATGGTTGTTTCCTTTTGGCGTACATTCCGATCTTGTGCCTTTCTAAAGAGTGAAATGACATTGGTCTATTGTTTGTCATGTTGGATTAGCTTTTTGTAGGGGTTAGCTCGTACACTTTACCAGGTTTTGAACTTGGTTCTTATTTTATGCTGCTGCACCTAGGCTGTTACTCTGAAATTTGAATTTGGATTTGATATGTCAGATTGTTAGGTTTAATGATTTGCAAATTTAACTATGTCATGGTATATGATATAGCATTCAGAGATTGAAAGAATTGGAATCAAGGATATAAAGGAGATATCGTATGTGTTAGTGGAAGCTTGCTCATAGAACCTGTTTACTTTATGGTAACATGGATCAGGTGTTTGGGAAGTGATGTTGAAGGTGTTATCATGTAAACTTTCTTGCACTCATAAACTTTAATTTCCATGTCCATGAGGAGGAGGAGCCCTATGTGGTGGTAACCTTCCCTATGAAATATCTAACTGATTAAATGGCAGTTGCATGATCACAATTTTTTGTTGGTTTGTAATGTAGATACCAGTGCTAAATTTTCCTCACTGCCTGTAAGTTGCTTATTTTCAGACTTCACTGTCTTTGTTTTCCCAGGATATAGAATTCGTGCAGGTTCGTCGTCTCCTGTTCACCGCAGAGATGCAGATCACCGTTTTGGTTCTGATTATAATCACTTGTCACGGAGCCGTGGATATGGTGGTGGGAGAGATCCTGGAAGATATAGAGAGCTTTCACCCCCATATGGTCGAGGTAGAGTAGGTGGCAGGCCAATTGGGAGAACTTTTGATGGACCTGGCTTTGCTCCTGGACTTGCTAGAGGGGAAGGCAACAATAGAAATAATCCCAACGTGCGTCCCAGGGAGGGAGATTGGATTTGTCCTGATCCCTTGTAAGTTCATGTCCTGATTATGATGAGTCCAGATCACCACCATTTTCATTGAAATTACTCATTGCTCTCGTGTATCTTCTAAGTAGCTTGAAGTTTAAAAATTTAGGATTCTGGTTGTTAAACATCCAAGCGGCTAGATCATTTTGTGAGGATCTTATCTTGTATCTTTACTATATTGCAGATGTGGCAATCTTAACTTTGCAAGACGGGACTACTGTAACAGCTGTAACAGGTCTCGTCATGCACCTGCTAGAAGTCCCCGGAGGGCCTACCCTGCTCCTCCCCCACTTCACGCTCCTCCTAGACGCTTTCCTGGGCCTCCAATTGACCGCTCCCCAGAAAGGGCTCTGAATGGCTACAGATCTCCTCCTCGTGGGTTAGCAAGGGATGGCCCTAGAGAGTATGGATCTACTGCTGTGCCACCTCTCAGGCATGAAGGAAGGTTTTTGGATCCCCATGTGCGTAGAGAGCGTGTGGATTACATAGAAGATGCCTATAGGGGTAGAAGCAAGTTTGATAGGCCACCCCCACTGGACTGGGATAATAGAGATCGTGGAAGAGATGGTTTCAATGACGAACGGAAAGGATTTGAGAGGAGGCCACTATCACCCCCTGCACCTCTTTTGCCATCACTTCCTCACCACCGTGGTGGTCGGTGGGCTCGTGATGCGAGGGAGAGAAGCCGCTCTCCAGTGAGAGGCGGCCCACCACCAAAAGACTATCGCCGAGCTATGTTGATGAATCGTGCAAGAGATGATAGGCGCGGCTTGGGACGAGATAGAATTGGAGGAATGTATTAGCTATGGGTGTTTAATGTATTTTGTACTGTAATGTTTAGCTTCATTGGATGTTTGAGATAAGGAGTTGGAGACGTTAGTTCCTAAATCTTCACAATGGGTTAATGCATTGGAAAACTTTTTGACATTGTGTACTGTAATGTTTAGCTTCATTGGATGTTTGAGACAAGGAGTTGGAGACGTTAGTTCCTAAATCTTCACAATGGGTTAATGCATTTGAAAACTTTTTGACATTGTGTACTTAATTGTTTGGTTTATCGGTCTGTTTTGTTCCTCAATATTTTTTTTCAGACTTGTCAAACTGTTTGATGATGGAGAATACGCCTTTCTTAATTTTATTGAATAGCATCGATATTTTCGTAATGTTATTGAAATTGATTTTAGACTTTTGTCACAAGTAGGTTTTTTTCTTTCTTTCGGCTCTACATCTACTGACCCTCAGGAACGTGCAAGTATGGTTTATCCAAGTACGTGTACCAAATAAAAAATAAAAATTGTTATCTACTCTTGCAAATCCAGAGGATGGTAAATAATAGAAGATGTTATATTCTTTCAATACAAAACCAGATATGCATTATTATTAATTAATTTTTATTATTATTATTATTATTATTATTATCAACATATAATATAATCATGGCATTTAACTTAAAATTTGTCTAATTTAATTTTTTGTGACTTTATGCAATATTATTACATAATATTAAAAAAGTATTTAATTATCATTAATTCAGTTACATTTCAATCATATCATTCTCTAGTTGAATGATCGGTTTAACTTCTGTAAAAAAGAAAGCATGAGTCGAGTCAAGAGAGAACCGGAAACAACAAATGGTAAGTAGTAGGAAGGGGAAATCGAGTCTAATTTTCATTTATCATGTCCCCAAAGCTTTTTTACTTACTAAAACTTCTACAACATTAACTCTTTAGTTGTAATTCTTTCAACCCTTTATCTGTCTCAAGGAAAATCTCAAGCCTGTTGAATGAATTGAAATAACACACAAAAAACTGGTTATTGCTAGGGAAAAAACCACTCAAACGTATGTACATGCTTTCTCTTTAAGTTTGATGGGTCGGTTGTTGTGGGAATCAATAGCCACTGAGCAAGACACATGTTGTCTATGTTTGGACTTCACCAACTTCCCAACAACATTCCCTCTTGATTTAACTTCAAACACAAGAGTCATTGGTATTTTTCCATTGTCCACCAAGCCAGCTAAGCTTGCACCAGCACCATATAAAGGAACCTTGCTTCCTTGCATGTTTACGGACACCATCCCGCGACTCTTTCTCTGTTGATAATGCTTCTTTACCTGCAGCAACACGGTGATCATTATCAAAGCATTACCCTCAAACCAATCCTTTTAAATCAAAGAGTAGTGGTCAGTGTTACAAATTGGAATCAATTCTTACCTCACCAGTTGCAACTGTAATCTCAGAATACATAAGATTCACAGCCTTGGAGCTAACATGAATGCCAAAAAATGTTGCAGGGTTATGTATTGTCATTCTCATTGTGCAATTCACTGTCAGCATCTTGGTTGGGACTCCTGTCATGTCTGACCCTTCTCCAAAGTAGAAGTTGTGTACTGTCAAACTCTGCAAGAAGCGAATCATTAGGTTTGCTGGAAAGTTCACTAATAATGTATAGTAGAGAAATCAAGATGAATAATAAAAGCATGATATCTTAAGTTCCAAAGAAAAATTGAATTTGTTTCTCTTCACATCGATAACATGTAGCCTGTTAGATAGATAAACAAAATTTTCAGGACACCTATAATTATTAGTGAGGAACAACGGGAAAAGAATAAATAAAATCAATAAGGAGACACAATTTGCATGATTGAGAACTCAAACAATGTCCTTGTGTACATATGGTCCCAGGATCTCAAGTTCCATTCTATCTAATCCCCAATGCCTATTGTTATATATAATAAAAAATGTGTGCTTATTAATCAGTTGTGCAAAGTGCATAAAAATTCCCCCGTGTAAACAGACACCATCAATTCAATCTAAGACTTTGCGCACCAGAACAAGGAATCTACAACAAAATGTAGATTCTAGCTCTGAGGACAGAAGTTCAAAAAATGCTATGATATGCAATTTTTTGTTCAAGCTGCATATGGTATACGGCGCTAGTATCCATTAAACAAGTAACACCACTGAAACCGAATGATGATATAAAATCTAGACACGTTTCTTTCAAATAACTTACAATTCCCATTACTAAATTGTGATTAGTCTTTAACTATCTAGTCTTGCCTCAAAAATCACACCACATGAACATGAGGGCCTGATTTATATTCCTTCCTGTCTCAGACATCATCCTCAATCCAATATAATAATAGATTCCATTTAACTATAATAAAAAAAACATTAAAAGATTTGTTATTTGATTAACAAAACAACTACACAATATGTTATTATAAACCTTGGTAAGTCAAACATTTGTTTATAAAATGAAAAAAATGCAAAGCATGTGGCAATTCCTTAGTATAAAAGAAGCAACAATAATCTCACTGTACCTTGACACTAAGCTGAGGTTTGTAAGGCCTGCTAGCACCCCAAATGATCAAACAAAACAAACTAAAAATCAAGACAAACCCAATGATACCAATGAAGATCTGAGTCCTCCTTGACAACCCCTCACTATCACGGTAAAAATCACCATAACCACCCTCTTCGTCAATCACCTTGCATTCAGGCCACCCTTTATCATTGCGTTTTCGGTTCCCCTTCCTTCCCCAAGAAGAGTTGTAGGAACCAGAAACTCTGCTGGAAGAGGAAGCCCTAGAATGGTGACCATAGGAATGGTGTGAAGGTGACTCCATAGGGCTATTACATGCTGGAGTAGCATGCATAGTGGAAGATTTATCCCCATCATGAGAGTCCCTAGAGGGGCTTTGCACATAGTAAGCGGCTCGTTTTGGTGATCTTGGTGATGAAGGATCGAAGCTCGTGACATCAGAATCGGTCTTGGCGTGCATCCTGTCAATAAATTGAATCTCACAACAAAGATGCCAAAATTAATGATGCCCAGATGAGAAAAATCCAATCTTTTGCTTCAATTGCTTGTGGGCAGGAGAGAAAATTGAGTATCTGATGCAATAAATGCAGAATTCAGCAATTCGAAATCCACAAAAAGAGATCCAGAATTCAGAGTGGAGAGGGGGAAAAGGTGGTGAATTTGAAAGAAAATTGTGAGAAAATGGAAAGGGGAAAGGTGGGAGAGTGAAGAATTGAGATAATGGGAAAGTGAAACAGACACAAAAGGGTGAGTCAGGAGTGACACTGATTAAAAGGTTTAAGTTAAACGCAGCATAATCCACAGCTGGAGCTTACTAGCTTTGAACACCCTGTGTTTGTGCCGCGTCGGTTACGAACACTTACAACTAAATACGACGTCGATTTGTTGTCAGACTATCAATCAGTTGTCAGATACACTTGTCGTTCAGTATCGGTTAACGCAGGTTGTCAGTTCTCTTGCATCAGCTTTTTTTTCTTTCCTTTTTTTATAATAATGTTTCGAATTTCAGATTTTATTTGTGATTGTAGTTGCAATTATGGGAATTTTTAAAAGATTAAATATTACAAACAACTCGTATATCATTCATAATATACTTTTTTTTTACTCATTTGATATCTAAAAATAGAAAATAAAAATATTTTTTATTACAAAAAAGTTGTAGGGTATAAGATAATAAGTATTTAAAGCTTAGAATTTAGCTTAAAAATGATAAGTGAATAAATAAGGCCAGAGCCTACAACTCTTTGTAGCAATTTAATTACCAATAATAAAAAAATATTGTTTTCATATAAAATTATTATTATGCATGCAAACAATACATGAACTTTAATATCAATGTTGTAATAGTACCCTGATTTAATTGAATAATAAAAATTAAAATCTAACAAACTATTTAATTGGTTAAAATAAAAGAATTTAATAACATTTAACAAAAACCTTGAACGCCTAATTCATTTACAACTCGTGACAGAGGGTGATTAACAACTGCTGTTACCCCTTGAGTCACATAACACTGAACTCTCAGTGATTTCACGTGACTTTTTTTATATTTGATCATGATGCAATAGGTACCAAACATTGCCCATCGTTTGGTCTATGTCCAAATAAAAATCCAACACTAGTGTAATATTAATCACATATTTTATTATTTTACACATAACAGTTTATAAATAATAATTTTTTGTCTTTATGTGTTTACCGTAATTTATTTATAAAAATTCAAACTTGAAACCATAGTTACTATTTTTCTTAATAACACGAAGTTTTTAATTTTTTCTTTAATTGTACTCACAATTGTATAACTATTGTAATTGGGCGGTCGTAATAATATGCTAAAAATATTTTTAAAAAATATTAGAGGAATCGTCACCAAAATTTATTTTAAGAAATTTTTTTAAAATAATATGATTTTTAAAACAAAAAATATGTCTAAGAGTTATTTATATATAGGAAGGTATTAGTAACCTACAATGTCTTCTTTTTTGTGAAAATTTATTTTAATCTTAAAAAATATTTATTTCACCCCTAAATAACAATTATTATTATTTTATTATTTTAAAAGAAGACAAATTATTTATTTAAAATGTTAATGAATACCTTAAAAAATTATTTTAAAAATTATTTTGACTTGATGGGTCCGATTCTCGCTCCTATGTATCTCCGGGTGCAATGAAAAACTTAAAGTCATGTAATTCTATCTAAAAATTACGAAGTTGGTTTATTAAAATTAAGTTTAGTAAAATAAAATTATTTTAAGATTAATTTATAAAATAATATTTAGGATATGAGATAACGTGGTTATACACGTATCCTACGAGAAATAATACGGAAGATGAAGAAATATCACATAACCACATGGCAAATCGTTAAAAAAATATTTTTATTTGTAAATAAAATATTAGAATTTATATTTTTAAATTATAATTAACATTGAAAGAGAATTTAAGATAACTTAAGCTATACATAAATCTCTTATAATTTATTGAACAATCAAAGGTAATGTAAATTATACATCGATGTTGTAGAAAATTGTATAAATAAATAAAAAAATACTTAATTATTTAATTTATCAAAATTATAAGTATGACTTAAGAAATTTTAAAATATGAAATTAATTTTATTTTAACAAAAGAAATAAATTTATTTAAATTGATTAAAAAATATACTTATTTAATAAAAAGATTAAGAATTTCATTTGATAGATTTATATTATATAAAACCTAAGGTAACGTTAGTACACATAAGTTTTTAACAATTTATAACACATAAAAGTAGAGTCGCTACACATTAGTATTATAAAATATTTTGTTAATAAAATAATTTAAATTTAAATTATTTAATTTATTCATAAGTTAGTAATTAGAAAGGAAGTATATTTTGATTATTATTAAGGTGGTTAACTAATTAATTAAAGACAATATATGATAAATTAATATTGCATAAAGTCTTAGTAACGTAGGTACATATAGACTTTATCAATTTATAATACATAACGATAGAGAAACTATATGTTAGTATTATAAATTGATGCAATTATATTATTATTTATTAATTAATTATATAAAAAACAAGTAATTTACTATTCATAATATAAGATGAATTATTAATTGATTATATAAAAAACAAGTAATTTACTATTCATAATATAAGATGAAGTAATCATAGATATAAAATTAAATCACATCGATATTTTATAAATATATAATAAATGAAATAAAATATATCAATCCTAAAGAATAAATAATCAATACGATAATTAAGATATAAATAATGAAATATCAAAAAAATGAAAAAAAATTGTTGTTAATGTTAGAATGAGATAAATTAAAAAAAATAACTCAAATATAATATTTTAAAATAAATAGTATAAAGAGAATTAAAACAAATAAATAAGTTAAAATTAAAACTTTATTTAAAAAATTAACAAAAATAAAAATAAATAATAAGAACCCATTTACTAAACAAATTAATAATTATCATAACAATGAAAAACAATGTTACTAAAATAATAACAACGATAAATAAATAAATAAAATAAGAAATTATATGCTGAGTTAAATAAAAAAATCAGACTAAAAAAATTATAAAAAAAAGAGTAAAAAGGTTCAATATTTAAATTTTAAAATTTTTAGATTTGAATAGAAGAACTTGAGGGTTAGGGATGAGCTTTCCAAGAAAAATAAAGAGACTATGAAAGAGTAGAGATGAGGTTAATAGAAGTTATGATTTTGAATAGTGGAAGTTAGTGTAAAATAGAGAGAGAAAGAAAAAAGGATTTGAGAAGAGCTTCTATGGTAAGTTAATAGTGTATCTTGGTTGTTTGAAAGTGGTAGTTTATATAGAAGAATGTTGAATGGACAAGAGGGATGGTTGAAAGTAGTATGGTTTAGGAAAGAGAAAAAGAGAAAAAATGGTGTAGGAAAGAACTTTCATGGAATATGTATAAAAAATTTGTAATTTTTTTTTTTTTATTTTTGATATCATGAGATTTATGTGATGTCTAAATGCTCATTCAATGGTAGGAATATCTAACAAAAAAATTTATAGATTGTACGATAAAAACTTGTAAATCTTGAAATTTTTTGCTTGCCTTTTGTTTTTCTTACTTACCTCTTCTTTCAACCTCTTTCTCTCTAGGTTCAAAGTATCTTTCTTCAAACAAAATCTTCATCTCCTTATTTAATGTCCTCTCAGTTATATTTTACTCTTAAAATTAGAAAAAGGCCAAATTTCTTATCCAAGCTCCATTTTTATGCTAAAAGACTTTACTTATTTTTTGGTTTAATTCTCGCAATGTTTCTACTTCTTTTTTAGAATCAAATCTAAATTTTTCTAATTTATTAAAGCAAATTTTAATTTTTATGAAATATTTTGTTTCCATTCATTTTTTATAAAATAAATTCAGAATTTAAATAAAATAAAATAAAAAATTTTAAACAAAATTTAGGTATTCACAATAATCAAAACATTATAATTTTTCTTTATAAATTACAAATAATCGGTTAATACTCTCACAGTTCAATTGGTGGTCCAAAAAACATATTTCAAAAAAAAAAAAACATGTAGGAATTGTAAATTGTAATTCTGATAAAGTAACATATTCAGAATCAAAACGAGCTCTTAGATATATTAAAAATATTAAGAATATTTAAAATTTGTTGATACATAATCACTAGAGAAAAACCTCATGAAGTAAAATATATTATTAGAAATTTGTTGAATTCGTGACTTGAGTTAAACTCAGGACAA
Source organism: Abrus precatorius (assembly GCF_003935025.1). Classification (NCBI taxonomy): domain Eukaryota; kingdom Viridiplantae; phylum Streptophyta; class Magnoliopsida; order Fabales; family Fabaceae; genus Abrus; species Abrus precatorius. The sequence continues at coordinate 15,981,974 of NW_020874395.1, read as the reverse complement.
AAAAATTGGTAGTTGAAAAAGAATTAAGAAAATAAAACTAAAAAAAAAATCACGAACCTATCAAAAGTTGAGTACTTTACCATATATACTAATAATTTGTTTATTTTGGTTAAAAAATCATGTTTAAATAATTTAAATTATAAGTAAAAAATAATATCTTCTATAATTCATTTTAACATAAAATTAACAAACTCTCTCTCTCTATCGTCTCGTTTCATTCTCCTGTTCTCTTTATATTTCTTTCGTTCAATAAAAAAATATAAAAATTTATTATTTAAATAAAAAAAATTTATCACTGACAACGACCATTTTAGAAATGAATTTTTAAATAATAAAATAAAATAAGAAAATAATAATCATTAGTTAATATAGTAACCAATTTAACGACTGTTTTTTCTTTGAGCATTAGCGATGGATTTTTTTCATTACTGTTATTGACTAATTTAATAACAAATTTATATAATTTACTGTACAAAAGTTTCTAATTTCAACTTATGATTAACATAATAATGTCAGAATTTAGGAGACAATTAGCAATTGATTTATTAGTCATTATTAGTTACTGATATACATATTATTAAAATAAAAATTATAAAAATATTTATTAATGATCGTAAAGACTAAATTAATATCTAATTTTTTAAAATTGATAAAATTAAATATTTTAAAAATTGTATTGATATTATAATTTGGTTTAAATTTTAGATTTTATTATTAAACTAAACTAGACCACACTATATATATATATATTTATATTATTTTTTATGATTTTTATATAATTTTTTCTTTAATATTATTATAATAATATATAAATATATGATACAATACTTGAACCAATTTGAATTATTATTATTTTTTATAAGTAAATTCATCCCACGTTCACAATTTTTTTCATTTCAATTAATGCTTTTTTCTTCTATTTTTTACTTTCTTAAAAAATTCACTTAATTTTTTAATCTAAACAAAAATTATATCAAAAGTCACATAAAAATAAATAAATTTTCAAAAATAAAAATTAATTAACAAAAAAATAATTGAAAATATATTTAAACTGAATTGCAAAATATCACTTTAATTTGTTTTTTATATTATCTTTAAATCAAACTGCATATTATTTTTATGATATAATTTAAATTTTTTACATAAAAATTGAACCAAACTAAACTACTAAAATTTTACATATTGTGTAATTGTCTTTTAATTTTACATATTATACACAATAAAAGTTTATATATAATAAATATTTATTCAAAATTATAAGATATAATATATTTTTAATATTAGATATTATAAGCTGAATCATTCTGATAAAAAAAAAAGTAAAATAAGTAAAAACACTGTAAATGTTTATAAAACACTGTAAATAAGGAATTTGATAATTTACACATAAAAAATTGCATTGTTTAAATATTTTCTTCTTGTCTAAGTTTTTCGTACATACAAATTTAAGGAAAGAAATTTATTTATTATAATTACTAATTTTTAAATATATTCATAACCATTCCTATGCATACTTGGAAAAAAATAATTATATTGAACATTTTAACAAAAAAGTAATATATTTTTTAAATTTACTATAATTGTATTTTTAAAATATATAGATTCAATTAATATAGATGAAAAAAAGTTATAATATTTTATTTTAAGAAAGTAGCACACACACAAATTTAATAAAGAATTATATAAGGTTATATATTTTTTAAACATATTGAAATATAGATTTTTATTGAGATTATACGAGAGTCGATTTATAAAATTTGAGCTAAAAAACTGTGGTTAAGTAAAATAAAATGATTTTACCTAACTTTAATATAAAAATAGTTCTTAAAAACATGAATTACAAAGCATTACTACATTTAACACAAATATTAAAATTAGTTATATTTCTCCTATGCCTTTCATAGTTGGTTAATAGCTTACCATAAAAAAAATTCAAAGAAACAATGTAATTATAGGAAGGGCATTCTTAATAAAAAAAATATCATTAACAAGAGATTGCATAATAATAGAAGACGATATTAATTGATATGCAAATTTAATTGAGAAAACTTGATTTAGTCAAGTTCCAAAACAAAGAGTCTAATTCACCATAGCCATAGAGAGAGAGAATCTTAGCAATAGCATTGCAAACATGCCTAGGCAAAAAATAACATATATTTTGTCCTAAGCTTAGTTCCTTTTACGAACAAAAAGGGCCACAAGACATAACCATATCTATCCTAGAAACAAGTTGGATAACTAATGTATTCATATTGTTAAATTCAGGAACTCAAAAATCTTCCCATAATTTAATAGCAAGATCCATCCCCAATTAACCACCTTAAACTTTGAAAATATTTAGGACAAATTGAGACAAAAGTTTTCCAAAGATGAAATATTTATTGATTTTACTAGCCAAGAAAAATTATCTATTTAAACTTATATCTAACATAGAGAACCTGAACCCACAAATCATTATCTAAGGTAATTAGCCTCCAACAGACTTTGTCATATAAGCAAATTTAAGACTATAAAGTTTTCTAAATTCTAAATTTTCTTATAATTTATGTTTACAAATCTTTAGCTAATCTATAAGGTGTCATTTTTTAGAGTCAATAAACCCCCAAATAAACTATTTACATATGTTATTAATTTTATTACATATAAAGAAGATAATTAACTTACTTTGCATCACATATGAAAGAATACTCATAAAATAAGATTAAGTAAGAATAAAACTACCTACTAATGATAACAAACTTATTTTTTAAAAAAACAATTTTTTTCTTTATCCTATCAATAATGAAAGAAAAATTATTTCTAGCTAGTTTCTTATATTTAAGAGGAATCCTATGTTTTTATTATTGTCTAAGTTTAAACTTATATTTAGCATAAAGAACTTAGACCCACAAATCATTATCCGAAGTAATTATCCTTCAACACACTTTTGTTATATAAGCAAATTTAAGACGGTAAAGGTCTCTAAATTCTAAACTCTCTTATAATTTATGTTTACAAATTTTTGTTAGTCTACTATAAGGTAGAATTTTCTAAAGTAATAGATCCCCAAATAAATTATTTACATATATTATTAATTTTATTACATCTAGTGATGAGAATTAACTTAGTTTGTATCACATATGAAAGAATATTCATAAAATAAGATTAAACAAGAGTAAATCTACATGTTAATGATAATAAATTTATTTTTTTAAAAAATAATTTTTTTTAATTCTATCAATAAAAAAAAATTATGTCTAGCTATTTTCTTATACTTAAGAGGAATCCTAAGTTACTTACCAAAATATTAAGCATAATTAATTTTAAAGGAATCACAAATACAATTTGCTGAGAAGACTTTCAGTATTAATAAGGGAAAAAATGTACTATAATTAAATATTTTTAATATTAATAACCATTTCTATGCATACTAAAAAAAATAATTATATTTAATATTTTAACAAAAAATAATATATATTTTTAATTTACTATAATTATACTTTTAAAATAAATAGATCCAATTAATATTAATTGAGAAATATTTATAATATTTTATTTTAAGAAGGTAGCATACACAAAAATTTTAAAAAGAATAATAAACAAGGTTTTACATTCTTCAAACTTATTGAAGTATAGATTTCTATTGAAATAAATAAATAGTTTAGTTTTTATTTTAATTTAACACGTCGAAATTTTCTGAATATTTCTTATATAAATTAAGAATACTTCCAGTGATCAAAAGTTTTTCAATAACAAAGTTAAAAGATAAAAAGTATCAAATCTTTAAAAAAAAAAGAAAATAACATATGAACTATAGAACGCATAGAGAAATTATTTAAAAACATGAAATAAGAAATGTTACAAATAAAAGTTAAATAAAAATAAGCTGAGTTTTTGAATTTAGAAGATTTAGAGTATATTTGCTTGCATTTTTAAAACGAATTTTTTCATTTTAAAAATTTAAAATATATGTATTATTAATTTAAAAAAACTCTTTTTAAAAATATAAACAAACATATTCTTATTATTTTCGGATTTAGAAATCAGAAAAATATTCTGTTAGTTATCCTTCGATCAAGCATGTATGACTTAAGTTACCTTTTTCATATTTATACGCTGCAACCACTGTATGTAATTGATAGATTATTCAATTCACGATACATTTTATCAGCTCATTATGATAATATTTCTTTATTTTAAATACGTTTTTATTTTGTTCTATTTCTTTCCTAAAATTAGAATATTCACTGGTTTCCTTTTGGTATATATAATATTTTGAGATCTCAATACTTAATATTTGTAAGATTTATTTTTTATATGATTAACTTGTATCATCAAAATTATTTATTCTATATTTTTATAATAAAAACTATCAAATATCTTTAATAAAAAAACACACATTAAGAATATTACCCTCAGTTGTTAATTTTACTACTTTTCATGATTTAATGAATAGTAAATAACTAGAATATGTGGTAAAAAAAACTGAGGCTATAAAGAAACAAAAATTATTGAATTTTGCGTAGATAACATATAAACCAACGATTATCTTTTAAATTCAAATTCACGAATTATTGCAAAAGTGATAAAACTATAATTTCAGGAATATATTTTAGAACTTCTTGATAAATATGATAAAATAAAAACTGACAAGATATAGGAAGCGACTATTATATATATAAAAATAAAATAAATTTTAATTTTATTATATGTTTGATATATATTAAAATAGTGTAATTAACATGAGATAAATATAAAATAATAATAAAAAAAAATTCTACTTAAATTATAAAATCACTTTTTATTAAAATTAATATAATTATTTTAATTAAAAATATACATAAAAACTTAACACGAATTTTATCAAGTTTCATACTAAACATAAAAGTATTGTTAGTTTTAATATAAAATAAATGAAATATATATTATAAACTTATGTAGTAAAAATACAATTCTCTCTATCTCTCGTCATATAATCTATTTTATCATTTCTTTCTCTTTTCTCTACAAATTTGTTTCAAATATATAAATTTCATATTATCTAATTGATCTGTGTTATAGTTTTATGTATTAGCCATATAACTGAAATCCGGCTAATAAAAATACCACCCCTATTTTTCCTCAATATCCCTATCACTAAACGTGTCCTTAATATTAGTACACTTAAAACCAATGGTCAATTTTACCATTTACAAATTTGAAGATAAAACATTAAATTTTCCATTCAATATCAGGGAGTTGTTCATTGATTCATCTGTTAAAAGGTCAGAACGTCCCATAAATATTAAATGATATAATAAAACATAAACTCAAATATATACCAACTAAAACGTTTTGAAATTGGAACAAAGAAAGCAAATGACTTATAAGGTATAAGAATTTCTCAAAACTTAACAAAAAATAAAAAAGGATAATGAATACACCCAAGAAAGTGGGAATTTAAGAAAAGCAAATATTGGTCTCCAAAACAAGAGAAGATTAGGTTAGTCTACAATGAATAACTTCAAAAGGTTGGCCTCATAGAGAAGATTAGGTTAGTCTACAATGAATAACTTCAGACATATGTTTGTCAATTTTCAATCATTTAATCATTGGCCAACATACGACGAACAAAGAGCAGAAAAAGTTAAACAAAAACATAAATTTCTATGAAACTTAAGACCCTAAAACAAAATTAGATGAAAAAAAAAAGGGACTCAGAATATGGGTGGTGATATATCAGGATGGTCGGCAAGGCCGAATGAGGCCAATTACGACGAACGAGACCTTAATTACATCGAAATCGTCACTGTCCCCTTTGTGATTCAGCTGCTGAGAAACAAAGACAAGTTCATAAGAGATAATTTAGAAGCGTAAACGAAAACCCCAGACGCAAACGAACGAAGATTGGAATATAAATGCGATCTCTGGGAAGAGAATTACAAACCCTAGAAAGCTATTAGGTTGAGAGAGTGATTGCAGCACTGCGCTTGAGGTAGGGTTTTAAAGAGCACAGTGAAGTAACTTTTGGGCTTTTCTCTAGAACTAGAATTTTCATAGCAAGGCCCACTCTAAAATCTTTTTTATTGTTAATATTCATTTGCAAATAAAAGCAATTAAAACAAATAGGCTTCATATACACCAAAAACACAATTGGGCTTTCTTTTTTAAACTGTGGTTCACCTCATTTGAAAAAAATTTGACCAAAAACATTCCAGAAAAAGAAAACTCGTAAAGGTCTTAATATATGTTATCATTTATTGGTTGAATTATAGTTAAATTAGAGTCAAATTAATAAGATATACGTTTAAATGTTAAATAGGGTATTAATATAAAATTATAAAAAATACATTATATGTTTCTATATAAAAAATTTATAATAAACAGTTATAACAACTTCGTGTATATATTATATATAAATCTTTATTTACCTAAATAATATTTAAGAAAAAATTGAAAAAATAATTAAAAAAACTAATTCAAACAATTTTTTACACTTCCTTTTATCTAATTTTTATTAATTCGGGTTAAATTTCACCAATTTGGCTGATATTGAGCATGATAAGAAAAAGGAAAGGTAAAATGGAGGAAATAAAAAAGGAATAGCTATAAAGGCCATGTGAAGTGAAAGTGTGTGAACAATGACATTGGTGAAGAGATTTGGTCATTGACAATGTTAAACTCACTAATAATCTATGACTACAGCTTTGAAGAACTTGTGTGTTAGCTACAAACTTAAAGCATGTTTGATTACTATTTTGAAATCAGTTTTATTTTTAAAAATAAATTTTAATATAAATTTGTCCTAAAATTTATTTCTAAAAACAGAAAACTATTTTTAAAATAGTAATTAAACATGCCCTTACTCTCTACTATAGATGATATTTATCCTTATTAGTGATCATATTTATAATTACTTTTCCTCTTATTTTTTTTCAAGTTACCATTTACAATTTTTTTTTCTTTTTTCTCATCTCCATCCTCCATGTTCTCTCACTCCCTATGCATCAACCGATAAAGATAACTTTTTTTCATCTTCTTTTTATGCTTGAGTTCATGTCGGCTGATTTTGACATGACCCATTATGCTTTACATGCTTCTAAGTTCCTCAAATTTCAGTTTCAAGTATTTTGTACTGTGTTAAGATATTTGCAATAAAAAAAAATTGCTTAACAATGGCCTATTTGGTTCCAAAGACATAGTTGATCTTAAGAGAAAAACAATTTTTTTACTTGTTTCACTTGATTTTCTAATGGACATTTTGTTCAGTAAGTATTTTGAGCAAACAGGGTATATTTTATTATGCTTTGTTTTTGAAGCATTATATTATTGTTCTTTTAAAAATGTTTTTACTTTCATTCTTAAATGTAAGTGTCCTTAAACTGTCTTTTTGAGACTTCAATCTAACTATCATTGATAAAAATAACAATAATAATTAAACAATAAAACCGCGATGACATCAGTTATTTTGTGAGATATACTTGGAATATCATCTTGAATCAAATTTTAATTGACTTTTTTCTTTTTTGCAAAGAAGGTACCATGAATCCATGATAGTGGTGAGCTCGAACATCAAACTTAACTCAGAATGCAGTTGGAGTCTGTAATTGTAACTTTGATCGTACAAAATAAATTTATTTATGAACTTAACCCTACTTATTTAGTAATATAAAAGAATTTTATCAAATATTGCGGAAATACTTCAAATGATCCGCTTATAAAAAAAAAACATAACATTTATTACATTTTTAATTTTCTTGATATTATTTACACTTTTTCAATAAAAAAAAGGTTTCTCTTTTAATTGTGTTATCCTCTGTATTAGATTTTTGCATAAACTAGTGTGATTAAGAACTGCTTAGCTTTATATTTGAAAACTGATTAGGTGCTTCTCGTTTTGCCAAATTGTGCACATTAAAATTATTAATTACACACTTTTGACTTTAATAATAAATTGTGCGTTTTTTCCTTTATGTTTATTATTTCGTTAAGTTTCCATGGTCTATCTTTTTACTTGATTAAAAGTGCATAATTAATGAAAAAATAATAGATAAGAGAGGGTGCAAATTAAATTTGTTCAACAATACTCTTCCCTTAAGATGAAAATATATAAAACAGAAATTACAAATAAACTACTTTATGGACTTCTAAATACCTATAGTTCTTCAAATTCTGAATAACGTGATTTTGGATTTAACAAACTTATCAAATTTCAAAAATATTTGTAAAACCATAATTTTAATACTTAGTCAAAATTAGGAAAAAGCAATATTAGACCTCAGACATCCAAGGAAGGATGATAGCAGCAATAGCTCTCAAAGCCTGGCGGAGGCGAAAGCTCTCAGGCGGCCACTGCGAATGTTTTGAGAAACAAGCCTTTGGATTTGTCATCATTGGCCATTTTAATCCGAATGAACTAAATTCACCATCAAGTATTAATTCAAACAATAGATAATAGCAAGAATTTAATTAAAAAAAACACAATGAATTTATTTTAATAAAAACTGCTACTTTTTTGCTTGCTATCAAAATTAAGAAAACAATATTATCGAGTGATAGTTATTCTAATCACAAGATGATCTCTCCTATCAAACGAGTTCAAACAATGATGACACCATAAATTATATGGCACATAATATCAACAAATTGGGAATTTTATTTCAACCAAAATAAACAAAGTCTCAGACATCCAAGGAAGGATTGTAGCAGCATTAGCTCTCAAGCCTGGCGAAGGCGAAAGCTCTTAGGTGGCCACTGCGAATGTTTTTGAGAAACAAGCCTTTTATGATATCATCACTGACAACAACTATGACATGGTAATTCAAAAAGGAAACAAAACATGCAATATATGAGAAAAATTTTCAGAACATAGAAGAAAAACTGATCAACAAGTATACTATGTAACTAATAATGACAAATAGCCAATTTTATAACATTATGAATGTGATGATAAAACATTCAATTTTCCATTCCATAATGATCAGCAAGGCATTAAAAGCAAAGCTGATAAAGTGATTAAAATGGATAGATTGAATATGAGGGACATGTTCATCCCTAAGGCACTCAGTGTCACTGCTAAAGGGGCAGACGTGAAGTCCCATTTAAACCATCACCAACAATAAATAAATTCAAATATATACCAATACATTCACAACAACTAAAGGATTATCATAAGAAAGAAAATTAGAAATTGAAGTGGAGATCACTTTCTAAGACTTTTAATCTTTCCTAAGAAGCAAGAATTTATAAAAAAAATTAATTAATAAACAATGAGTTAAGAAAACGTTAAAAAATGGGAAATTAGAAAAAAAAAACATATATTGGCCTCATAGAGAAGATTAGGTTAGTCTACAATGAATAACTTCAGACATATGCTTGTCAATTTTCAATCATTTAATCATTGGCCAACATACGACGAACAAGGAGAAGAAAAAGTTAGACAAAAACATATTTCTACGAAAAATTACGACCCTAAGACAAAATTAGATAATGAAAGGGACTCAGAATATGGGTGGTGATATATCAGGATGGTCGGCAAGGCCCAAAGAGGCCAATTACGACGAACGAGACCTTAATTACATCGAAATCGTCACTGTCCCCTTTGTGATTCAGCTACTGAGAAACAAAGACAAGTTCATAACAGATAATTCAGAAGCGTAAACGAAAACCCCAGATGCAAAGGAACGAAGATTGGAATAAAAATGCGATCTTTGGAGAGGGTATTAGAAACCCTAGAAAGCAATTAGGTTGAGCGAGCGATTGCAGCACTGCGGTTGAAGCATTGAGGGGTAGGGTTTTAAAGCGTAGGGTCAAGTAATTTGGGCTTTTTCTCTAGAATTTTCTTAGGTTACGCCGTTTGTTGACCTGCTTTCCTCAAATAAGAACAATTAAAGTTAGTGTGTGGGCTTTGTACCCAAAAATTCTCAATTGGGCTTCATTCTACAAAAACAATATTTGAAAAAAACATGAGGCTGAATTCGTGAATGTTTTAATTCATGATTTAATGGTTGTTACAGTTGAATTAGAGTCAAATTAATAATAATAAAATACTTATTATTAATTTTATATAATAAACTGATATAAAATTATAAAAATAAGTTAAGTGAAATTTTCAAATAATATAAAAAAGACACTACATGTTTTACAAAATAAATGTTGATAATATAGATAAATAACAATATATATGCAGATGTCGTATGTAAAATTTTATTTATTTAAAAATATTTAGAGTGAAAAATTAAGAAGTATTTAAAACAAAATTGATTCAAGGAAGTTTTTTGGATTGAGTTTTATTTATTTCATCAGATTCTTGATCAATTTAACTAATTTTCTGAATTATCCAAACTAATGACCTTATCAGTTTTTATCCATTTGATTGAACTGATGAGTTCGATCCAATTATAATAATTATCGCATTTTCAATTTTTAAACCAAAAGAAAGACCACCTTTTCTACAATCATGACTACATGTAATATTTGTTTGGACAGTTATGAAGTCAGTTTAGTTAATAGTAGGCAGATTTGATATTTCACAATGTACTTTACTTTTTCTCCCTCCTTTCCTCTTCTTCTCCCTCCTTAAAGGAACAAAAAATCAGCAAGTTTTCTGTAAAAGCTGTTTTTTTATTAAATGTTTCTCTCAGAAAAAAAAGGTAATATTACAACATAAGTAAACTCTTCTTTATAATTGCAATAAATGGAAACTATTTACTCTTTAAAAAAAAACAAACAAAATTTATAAATACACCAATTTTACAAATGTTGCAAATGCTCTACTGATACACAGTTTTTAATCAGACTAAATATAATATAGGCACACCAAAAATTATAGCACAATGAAAGTTTTTACTTGCCTTTTGAGCAAACTAAACCTTATATTGTAAGCTAACGAGTTTTGGTGGCATCTTGAATAGTTGGTTAGTTAATGATAACCGCATAGAAACACTGCATTAAGTTGAAAATCATCAATCAATCAGCACTACAAAATTGAATTGCTATAACAAGTACAACCAGTAGATTATACACAGGTAAAAATTCGTGACTCCAAGCAGAGAATAGAATTTTGTGTGCCTGTCAAACAAACGCTAAATTCTACATTCTTGCACAGAAACGAATGTTACACATGCCATCAGAGTCTATCACTTTCTCAGCAATCAATCACGCAAATTTAATACTTGCATGCCCAACACAATGGTTGCATTGTCATTCTGATGGCTTCATATGATACCAAGGAACTAAAACATGAACAACAACTCTACCCTTCACACTCAGCTTCTGTTGGTTCTGTTTATATCGCCTTGTATGACTCGTGCATCAATCGTGGATAGGATCTGTGGCATTGACATGCCTCCCGAAACAACAATTTCTGCAATTTTGAAACAAATTCAAGCATTTGTTGAAACTAGAGTGGAATGAATTAGATGTTGTTATTATCATCATTATTATGTCTTCAAGCAAGAGATATACCAGGACCAGTAAAAACAGAAACAGGGAAGGATCAGAAATTGGTACCATCAGTCTATTTTGTCCGCAAACAAAAAATAACAATTTGGTTAACACCACCAACTAGTTAGATCTGACATTATTAAAGAAACAAATATAATCCCTACTTTAGCAACTCTTTGTCAATTTAAGCCTTGAGACTCTAATGCATGCAAGTCAATTTGAACTTTGACGCCAGTGCACATTATGGATCAAATTGATTAGCGGTTCTCAAGACTTGGGGAATAGGTATGCCTTTTCATAATGTTAGGGATTGAAGATGGTTGTTAAAATCAGGGACTGTGTACATTTTTGTAATATCAAAGAGCAAATTGATAAGCGAGACCAATTTTATGAACCACATTAATATTTTACCCAAACTTTGACATATATAATATAATTATTAACCAACCATCTTCATAACATAAACATAGTGCAAAATAAATATATGTGCTTGCTTTGATTTCTATAACTTGAGACTGAGTAACTAACAAAATAAGAACCACTTACCAATTCCTTCACGAACTGATAAGTTTGGCCTGATGACATCTTTTGTGTTGACAAGAAATATATCACCAATATAAAGATGGTTTGTAGGAACATAGACGCAGCATAGCTCCTCGTCTCCAGAATAGTTCTGTAAAATGATAACTAATTTCAATATCTAATAATGTACACCACATTTATAAACACATGTAAATGATCTTAAAATATTGACAATAAACCTGTCTCATCAAACTCAAAATCATCAAATGCTAATCCATATAGAAACTTTCCAAAAACTTGTTGAACATATGGCAGAACAATTGAAAAAGAATATAAAGTGCTAAACGGCAACCAACAAAATAAGAATAATGGATGCAAGGAATGGTGCAACAATATGGAGCCCTGACAATTGCGTTGGACATCCAATAAGTTCTAGTTTGTAAACAGATGGCCACATGGTAAAATAATAATCTATAATTTATCAAACCAAGCCAATCAAGCATTAGCTACACTTGCTTTGTATGATTCATGATATACATGATCATATAAACCTGTATATCAACCAAGCAAGACATAAATTAGCATATTATCAGCAAGTATGAAGCAAAAAACAAAGTCAAAACTATTCCCTTCTAGTCTGACACAGCTTCATCAGAAAATAACTAAAAATACAGTAAAGCAACATTAAACTACTAATGAAAATAGTGACACCAGGGCATACATAATGAAACCCCAATTCAAGCAATGATGGACAAAAAAGTTCTGAACTTAAAAGCTAACAATCATTAAAGTTGCTTAGAAACCTGTAGGACAACAGATGAGGTTATGAATCCAAATGCATATTCACCAACACGTGGATGCCGAATGATGGCTACTTCTTTGAAGGCTTGTGTATTTTGATCTGCAGCAGCACACTTGTTAACATAAAATTTTTCCACATATTTAACTCATGTCAGTATCACAATTAACAGTAAGATGTTAGCAAAAACACACCTGGAGAGATTGCAGCACTAATCTGCTTAGAGGCATTATAAATATGACGAACAAGTGGCATTTGCTTGATAAACCACTCCCCAAGGCCCAGGACAGATGCACCCAACCATGATGACATGAAAACCCCGACCAAGAAGATGAAAGTTATGGAAGTTATGAATCCAAGACCTGACCAAGGTATTAGCAGATAATGTCAACAAGTTTAATACAATCAATTGAATTTGTTTTGTTGCTCTATTGTATGTACATTTCAATATGTAATTCCCCCTTCCCCCATGCCAAAAAATAGAAAATAAATAAATAAATATTATGAATATAAATTTATTAAAAGATACATCCAAGAAATCTAAATACTAAGGAGCAATACTTTTTAGAAGAGTCTCATGTAAAATACACACACACATGCCAAAAAAAAAAAATAAGACACAATTCACAGAGATGCAGAAATTATGGTTAAATGCAATCTTTACAGAAGTAAAGGTTAATAGTGAGGTACCAGAAGGCATAAGCACTTACCAAAAATATCAATTCCAAGCTGAGCATATATTGGAGAGAAAAATCCATCCACAAAATGAATAAACCACCATGTTATATAGAAGGTGATTGCAAGTGGAAAGAGAATGACACTGCATAAGAACAGGCAGTGAGTTACCACAGTATCACAAATTTACCAACGGAAAAACAAAGGAACTCATGAATTGCAAAATTCCAAAGCAACAACTGGTCCCACAAATATAGGTAACCACGAGGCAGAAGTATAATACAGCAAACCTTAGATGGGTACAAGCATAGAGGTGAATACTGGAAAAGAACTAACATTCTATGCTGCAAGCACTCTTCATCAAATCATCTTTGATGACTTAACCTTTATCTTTTTCTCCATTACCTTGTCCTTATAATGTAAATCAGGTACTGAGATTGCAATGAGATTGTTACACACTTTTGGGATAATTATATTGAGAATAGTCAAAAAAGACTATATATTAGTTAGTGTTGTTCATTAAGCGATTAGGATTTGGAACTCTTCCTGTCTCATAAGTGTACAAAAGTATCAAGAATGGAGATGATCATGTTTAAGAATGTACAATACATATCATAATCATATATCCATGCTTGAATATCAAGATATTGGATAGAAGAAAGAATTACTCACCATCCAGTCATGAACTTTTTTGATGCCCAGCTTCTAACAACTTTGTAAAAAGTCTACAAAATCGACGGAAACAACAAATACCAACCTGTGAGACAAATAGTTATGAATGCAGAGAAAATTCTTATATGCAACTAAAAGAGTGGGATAACTCTTATTTGGGATTCACAACGATCAAAAAACAAACCACTTCTGATATATGTATGAATGCATCTCCCCCCCCCCCCCCTCTCTCCTAGGATTTGAAGCCCTCAATTTACAAGTGTCAAAAGTTCTTCAACTCAAATAAAAAAAATTATAGTCCCATTTATAATTAGCACTAGAAAGCTTCATTTACTTGCTAATTTTGCTATCACTTTCCATTCTGAAATCAATTTCATGAATGGTATAACCTCGGATTATCATCTAATTAAATCTGCAATGTAGTTGAAGGTAGACACTTCTCTCTAATCCCTAATTTTCAAACCAATTTCTTAGTGCCTCACAACATGAGCTCATCAATGCTACGAAATCAAAACAAATCACTGATCCCCCAATTATTCATTCAAGCTTGTATCATTCCTAACTAGTTCATCAATACCCCAAAGTAAAAAAAATCCCAATCTAAGTCAAAAAATGAAACTTTCAAGTAAATCCCCAAAACTAACACATTCAACAAAGTCCAGATTGGGCGAATTGGAGAAAAAGAGAAACCGAGAATGAATTGCATTGGTGAATGAAAACCCTAATCTGGGGTAGAGGAAGAGATCACCTCGCGGCCAGCATCGTGCGGGGAAGAGGACGATGAGGAGGGTTTGGGGGAGGAGGTGCCGGCGGCGGCGGCGGATTCGCCGACGGGGATGAGAAGCTCTCGATCTCTGTCTCTGGTGGTGATGGCCATGGTGGATTTTTCATCACCCATTAAGCGACGCCGTTTTTAATCCAAAACACAAAATCTCTTTCTTTCTGCTTCTTCGCTGTGTGTGTCCCTCGGAGAATCCGAAGATGCAATCCACAGTTGGTCTTCTCCTTCTTTTTTTCTTTCCTTTTTTTTTTTTTGTTTTATAATTTTTTTTTCTTAAAATATATTTCCAGTCTATCTGTATATGAGTACTTCCCCACAGTGACACTATGTATTCAAGTCACACTCAGTTGACATTTCTAGTTTAGTATTTATTGAAAAAAAAAAATTCTAGCTTCTTTGTCTCTGTTTGCTATGAACAAATTTGATTTCAGCATTAAATCATGTTGTTGGGTTTTAATGGGTTATTTTATGAGATAAATAAATACTTGAGGTAAATTAATAAAAAAATTATGTTTAAATTGTATAAAATTATATTTAAGTATTTACTTAAACTTGAACTAAACAACATGTGTTAAGTTAGAATAATCTAAAAAAATTCATGTAATTTACTATTTTTAATGAAAAAAAAAATCTTTTATCTGCATTCATAAAATGAAATTCATGATTTTCAACTTATTACTTTATTTGAAACAAATACCTAAATAATGTATTAGCTGTATTATTTTGAGACTTGTCTTCCTGCACCAAAGAGTGTTCATCATGTAGTCTATGGTCGACATCAAATAAATGAGGTGTCATCAATTATGAATTGGAATTTTACATCCATCACAAAGTTTTCCTTAGAAAAAATTTTGGTGACATTAATTGATTGAAATACTGATATAAATTACACGACGAATTAACATTAGTCAAATATTAAATTTTTTAAAATATCATTTATTATAAATTTTTTTAATAATTTCTTCCAAAATTTTTCTTCATTTATCTGGACATCTTTTCAGGAATTAAAAGGGCAGATGTTATGCATGTGTGTGCAAGGGAAAAATTAAAGAGTGGAGATTACAATAAAAATCTTACTGATTACAAACAACTTATTAAACTATGGTATCAAATTGATTGGTGTAGGCATAGCAAACTAGCTAGCTAACTCACACAAAATGTAGCAAGTATTATCAGGGCATGGATCATAAACCCCTGGCAAGGATAAAGGTTAGAAGGTGGATAATAGGGCACATTGCACTTGGAACAGATGCACCATGGAGGACACGGACGGAAGCACGGTGAAGGAGGTTTACAACCATGGCACTTGAAGCCATGACAATTAGGGCATGGTTTGCACTCACCATTGATGGCACTTGAGGCTCTCACACTTGACACAACTGATGACACACTCGCCATCACACTTGGAACATTGTTTTTCCTTCTTCCTTCTTCTTTTCTTCTTTTCTTCAGCTCTTTTGTTCATATCTTTCACAGGATTATGACACTGCTGAACTTCTTCTTCAGCAAGTTAGCCAAACAAACCATGTTCACATCATCAACTGTCACTGCCACACGATCCTCTTCATCACCTTCTAGTGACACTGCAGTCACACCTGTTGGTTTTGGCCATAGCTCAACAAAATAAATAAATAACACAAATGGTGGGTTCTGTTTACATGAATATATAGTCTTTTATTGCTCTGACTGGTCAACAAGAAAAGTCAATATATAAATAACAAAAATAGCATTGTCTTTTGTCTATTTGTACATGAGTAGAAGGAATCCAACTATTGTTATTGTATTGTTTGATTTGATAACATGATTTAGGATAATCAATTTCTTGCTAGTCTTTATTAAATACATATTTATGTTTCCTAATAAATAAAATATCGTACTTATATTAATGATTTTAAATGAATATCATTAGTACAAATATATATATCAATAAAACATATATGTCATTATAAAAAAAAAAATGGGGCGGCTTATATTAGTCTAAATTTGCTAATTTCAGGATATATTTAAATACATTTATTAAATAAATAAATGCATTTCAACTGTGTATTGGCTTAGTTTTGTTAATCAAGCCTACTAATAACTAATAAACGGAGAAAGATTTTGTTTAATTTTCAAAAATTAAAATCCATCGTACCAACCGTTGTAACTTGTTTAAAATCTATTTTATAATAATTAAAAATTATCAAAAAGTATTTTAATATTTTGAGTTTCAAATACTTGTTTAGAAATTTAAAAAAAGTTACTATATTAATTAATTATTTTATACAAATACCAAATATAAAAAATAATATGATTTTTTTGAATTGTTCATGAAAATAGAAAAAATAACAAATTAAAAATGTATAATATAAAATATATATATACATCTTTAATATGTAATATAATAACTATATAGTAGATAAATCTGTATTATGTAGATTAGTTAACATACACGTAGATAAATAAATATGGAATCTTTAATCTATCATCCCTTTTATTTTTTATTCAGCTTCCTTCGTTTAGGAAAGATTCACATGTAAATGTAATTCAAAAATCTAAAAGAAAAAAATAATTTAATGTGGGCGTTATAATAGTCATCAAATCGTATGGCATACCAAATACTCTATAAAATTCCTATCGTTATCTTTCAGAACAAGAAGAGGAATGTTATAGTGGCAATAAATTAGTACGTCTAACACCCATTTTATCATATATTTTATTCTGGTTACAATAATAAAATAATATTTTCATTTTTATCATATATATATATATATATATATATATATATATATATATATACTATTTTAATATAATAATTTATTCGATAAAATTTTTAAGTAAAATTATAAAGTATTCTTAGATTATTAAAAATAAAACATTAATAATCTAGATAGATTAGTGATAATATTCATTGAATAATCCGGATACAAATAAAATATTGATACACATAGAGATAATTATTAAACTAACTCAATCTAATAATTTTTTATGGTTAATATTATTTTAAATTATCAATAAAATTTTTTTAAGAAGAAATATAAAACTTTCTTTGACTTAAGATTATCATAGTATCTAATAAATTATTTGTTATATTTTAATTTTGGATAAATATTACTTTAAAGCACTAGTTGAATAAAAATTAAATATAATTAAATACTTATAAAATTAACATTACTTCTAAAAAGAATCTATCAATAATGATTTTAAACTCTATTAAAATTAAAACTTGCTAAAATAATTGAATGGAAGAAGAAATAAATTTTCTTAAGTCATTTATGAAAAATTAATTTAGTAGATTATTAACAAATTATATCATATTCTAGAGTTAATTCAAAGTTGAAAATATAATTTTATTTTATTTTTTATTAATTTAATCTTTATAAATTATAAATTTTATAAAATAATTCATACCATCATTGTATACTGATATGGTATCCAGAGTTTTGTATTAGAGTTTGGCAAGAGAAGAGAAGAAAGAAAGAAAAAATTAAAAGATAACATGAAAAGAAAGGTTCTTTATTTGAATGTCATAAACTCATAAACTGAGTGTAGATAACTATGGATTTATATCCTCTAAAGTGTGTCTTTAAATCCAATCATTTAAATATATTATTTAATAGAATATAATATTTATTAATATAATTTTAATAGATAAAATTTAATATAGTGAAAATGTCATTACAAAGTTTCTATTTCTAGATAATTATATCATTTCACAATGGTTACCAACATGATATGATTACATGCTTGTCATATTACTGCTTATCGATAATCAGGGTCACATTTTAAATAGTTTTTATTATATAAAACAAAATAAACATGTAATAAAAAATAATAAATAAATAACTTAATTAAAATTATAAATTTTTTTACTAATACATTAAATCTTGTAATTTTAATAATATTAAATAGAAACTTATTTTGTAATTTTGAGTTTGAGTTTTAATAAATTCATACTTAAACAAGATACTAAGTTAAGTAATTTAGTTCACATGGTACTAATAAGATGTTTATTATTTTTAAAAAAAGTTGTAGAATCTTTTTTGTCATGGAAATAAGGTTCTCCCAACAAAATTAAAAATAAATAGAAATTTAAAAATAAAAAGTGACAATTTTTATGAAAAAAAAAATTTTTTGACCCACAAATTTCATGAATAAAGACAGGGATAAGACATTACCCAATTTAAGTTTGCCAAGTGATAAAATTCACCAAAAAGTTGAGTCTTAGAAGGTTAGTGATTAGTCAATTAGTGTTGGCTTCAATGGTATGGTTGGGTCTTGAGGAGGCCATTGAACGTAGAGACAACCTTATTCTATTCGCATAATTAAGCAAGTTGCTCTATGACACGTGACATGCACTCCAGAAAGGAATTTGAGTTCCATAATTGGAAAAAAAATAAAATTATAATCCTTTAAACACTATGGTCTTAACTAATAAAAATTATATATATATATATTGTAAAAAAATAAACATTAATAAGCTATGAAGTAGCTGAAAGTGCATGGTTTCGAACCACCCAACAATTTCTTCTGTAATTGATTCAAAGACAAAACTTCAGACATTATAAGGATCCCAGTTCTGCTCCCTTCAGCCATTGTTCCTTGTTGGAATAACACACTTTTTTTGCTAAAAATAAAAAATCATTCTTAGCAAGTCACTGGTAAGATTATTTATTATGGCTATGGAAATGTATTAAATTTCACTTTCATTAGAAAGGGAAAAATGGAATAAAATGCCTTTTTTTTTGTCTCTAAAACTAAAGAAAAATTCAGACATGTAAACAAATGACTGAATAGACTAGAATGCCTTTTGAAAATTCGTAGGTTGTGACTTTTTCAATTGTCAAGGTATCATCAACATTTGCTGCTTCAAGCACCAGTCAATTTTTCTGTCTATGAAATTAGAGCTCTCGTTAAACAAATGCTTATTCTAGCACGATCTAATCGAAAGAAACACGTCAAGAGAATTAGTAATAACACCTTTTCCATTGGTCAAATAATTTCGTATATTTTTTTAAAATGAACTTTGGAAAATATAATTTTTATAGTTCAATGAATTTTGCACTTTCAACTTTGAAGTTTGAATCAAATGAGATTAATTATTAGTGAATGGAGGAAGGCATAAAAATTAAGAAAAGGGATTAGACACATACAAATGGAGACAATATAGTGTCAGGTTACGTGCCATTCTGAATGCTTTGCCACTTTCCTCATTCACTCACTCAATTCCAAATGTATCATTGTTGACAAAGGAATTCTTTCAGAATCTCAGCCATTGATTCTTACACAATCTTTTGCCACATAACCTTTTATATCTATAGAACAACAAAGAGAGAGAGATTCGGGAATCATCCATCTTTGGTTTTTCTAAGAGACGATGTTGGAAGGAAAAGCTGTGGTGAAAGAAACAGACATGCCCTTGAAGATGCAAATCCAAGCCATGTCATTTGCTTCTCACGCCCTTGATCTGTATGATGTTTATGATTGCATATCTATTGCAGGATACATCAAGAAGGTACATCATTTTTAATTTTTCTTTTTCTTTTTGGCTAAAATGTGGTCTTGATGTTAATTTGCTTGATGGGTTTAATTTATATTCCTATTAATTAAATGGGTTTGTATTTGTACTTTGATTTTTTCAGGAGTTTGATAAGATGTATGGAAGTGGGTGGCAGTGTGTAGTGGGTTCCAATTTTGGGTGCTTTTTCAGTCATTCACCAGGGACTTTCATTTACTTTGCTTTGGAGACCCTCAACTTTCTAATCTACAAGGGGGTCCCCTCTTGATTTTTACATTTGGGATCTTCTTTTTGAATTGAATTTTCATGTATGAGTAGAATATGTATGTTATATAGTATGGAAGAGAATCAAGAGATATGTACTTCTAGGAAATGGATGTTGAAGGGTGTCCTTTTTTACTTCATTAATTAGAGCTATTATATTTTATATTCGTTCAATTATAAAATGCTGTTTGTGTTTCATCCCTTTCATCATTTATTTATCTTTAATGCCTGTGATTTCTTTTTATCTTAATAAACACAGTTTGGTAACACTCTCTGGTAGTTTGGAAATCAATACACTTGATTCTGCATCAACATTTGACCCTCTTTAGTGTAACTTGGACATTGTGTGCTGTTGTTTTATTTTATATCTAACAAAAAAGCCATTAAATTGTCAAAACAGGTTTTTTTGTAAGGAGACACTGGTGTGTGATTAATAAATTCAGACACAGTTAACAAATATCTAAATCTTTAAGCTTGAACGGAGAAATAAAGTTTAATTTAATAATATTTAACTTCAACAAGCATTTAACTTTGACTATCAGTTGAGAGAAATCTTTAAGGTGTAAAAAATATTAATTTATATTTGACATATTAAAATTTTTATTTTTAAAATTTATAAATTATTATGAATATTGAATTTTTGGAATTTTATTTAATAAATAATTTGATATATTAATAATTAACATATTTCAATATATCATTTAAAATAAACAAATAAAGGTCAAATAATTTCTCTTTAATAACAGAGCATGGAAACATTTTTTTTATAATTTTCTTCATTAAAGTTTTCCACCATCATTTCACTTCTCACTAAATTTAGCAAATTAAAATTATTGAAATAGTTTATTAATAAATGTCCTACTATTTTTAATTTTTTTTTGAGTTGACGAAGGAGATAGAGTAAAATTTTAACCAATTTCATTGTTTAAGTTACCTAATTTATAAGTAAATGGAATGAAACTTGATAAAACGAATTACCTTTTATTTTATCAAATTTTTCCTAAATTGAGGATGTAGGATAGAACCTTATATATTTTTGTTAATATATTTATAAAATTACTTATTTATCAACTGGTATGTGGGGTTATTTAATTTAATGATCTTGACTTCAAGTTTTTAGATATCTTACATTAAGAAAGAAAACTTTGTTATTTATAATATTTTTATTTAGTTTAAATAATAATTTTTTAATAAAAGATACATGTAGTCTAAATAAAAAAAATTATTTTTAACTATAGCAAATTACAACACTGATGCATAAATTTGTTAAAAATAGCATTTGAGAAAAACGGCCAGCTTGGAATCAAGAATGGGTTCTTTTTATTTTACCAAAAAAAGTTCTGGTTTTTTAAAAAAAATTTAAGTACAAGTATTTTTTACATAAAATAATCTTGAGCAAAAAATATCCACCTAGAGTAAAATTAGTACTTCCAACCAACCAAGATTCTTTTTATACACCAGATTTAATCTCATATCTTAAAAACATCAAACATATATTACCTAAACCAATCTATGTTGGTGGGCCTGGCAATTTAGTTTAAGGTTGAAAAATTAACTCATGTATAGTCCTTTGTGAGTTTCTAATCAAGCGAGCAGTCCATGAACTCCTTTTTTAAGAAAAACAAATCATTAACATGCAATTTTTATACTAGAGAAAAAAAATTCAGTTTTTCAAATACAAATTCAAGTTTTTAACCTACGTTTGGTCAAGTCTTACTCTAAATTTACCAAGCAAGTTCAAATAAATCGGCCCAAGAGAAAAATGTAAAAGTCAACTTAAAAAAGTAATTATTTGTGCTAATTGATTGGTTCAGATTATTTGATCTGATTGAAAAGAGAAAAAAAAAAAAAAAAACTCAACACAACTGAATCTGTATTTTTAATTAGTTTCAATTGGGGTTGGAACCAAACCCCTCATTTTCCTGATAAATTGTAGTTGGTGAAAGTTTATCTATGATTCCCATCTCTTTTGTACATTTTTCAATTGCTGGGAATTATTAATTAGCATGGAAGGCCCAAAATTAGAATGCATTATAGATTAACCCAAAAGTTTGAGTGCTATTCTTAAACAAGCACTTTTCATAGCAATATTATGCATTCAGCTCTTTATATACAAGGGGAAGATGCTGATGTCGAAAGGCTGTGTATCAATTTGTCTCAAAATCTGTAATCATAAATTTACAATTACCTCCTCAATCAATCCACTTAAAACTAAGTTCTCTACTTCATTAACAACTTGCTCAGCTTCATCAGCAGAAAATCCACGCCTCCAACCCCAGTTCCATATTCCATTTATAAGTCCATTGTTGCTCTTTATATCTCTCCCCATCATTGCATAGATATTATTATCTGTAGCAAGTTTGTTCCCAGTGTTTTCACTGTAAGATGTCAAATTGTCAATTGCATTATAGACTTCATCAACCAACCTACCTAAAGAGATGTGTAAACTTGATTTCCCTGGACAAGTTAGTGATAAAGGGTGAACTGCTTGTGACTTCTGAAGACTTTTACACTCGGTGAGTTCATTTGCACAATCCAAATAGAGTTTGAGATTGGCTATTTCCTTGGTTTCACTTCTTGGTAGGATCTTAGGACAATCCACATCAAGGTTGAAGAGCCCCTCTGCGTGGCCAATAAATGATCGACTTGTTAGAAGCAAATTTTTCAGCTCAGAATTGTCTTTCTCAGGTTTGCAAAAGGTTTCACTGATATTGGTGGTGCTGTCATGAGCTTCTTCAGAAGGGGTGGCATCATTTTCATGTTCAGACTTTAGCATCAAAGTATCATCACCTGAAGAACTCTGGCTTTGACCACAATTTTCTGCAATGTAACAAAAAGGGAGATATAAGTCATGTAAAAAGTACTTTGTTATGTCATGGCTCATGAAGAAGCTTATGATGAATTCTCAATGAAATGATATATGTGATGTTATCCATCTTCTTTCCTTAAAAATATTCCATGCATAACCTCTCATTATCTAATCATTTAACTTTACTATGTAGTGCCAGTGATGATAGCTGGAGAGAAATTTACCTCTAATCTTATTTGCAGATGAATCTACTTCTTCATGCTTCATGGTGAGATCATCGGTTATTGTAGTGATTATTCTAATCTCAGGGCAATCATCTTTGCTAGAAACATTAACACTCTTTGCTTCTTCTTCTTGTCCTAACTGTTCAACCAGTTCAGAAGAATGATGAATTAAAATTCAGATTGACCAAACTCAAATTCTAGAAGATAGTTCAAACACTGCTATATTCCGTAGAGCCAATCAATGAGAATAAAAAGTAGACTTACAACTGGTTTGGCTGCTTCAGGCTCAGCAACAGACCTTTGCTTCTTCATCTGATTCTTTCTATGTTCCTTGGAATTATTAACTTTTTGACTCTTTGATTTTGAGATGGTGTTTGAATTTGAAGCAGTGCTCTTCCTGCTGGGATTCTCATTCTTGTCAATTCTGGACCCACTTTGTGGCTTCCTCAACCTTGTACTTGTAGAGCTGATTTCTCCTTGCTCTTGAGATTTTGTCACAACTTTTGGTTTTGAGACCTCCTTCTCTGGCACCTTTCTGCTAATGGTAATGGTCTTTACCTTAGCTTTTTTATCAAGAGTTTCATTTTCCTGTGATTTGTGACTGATATGACTATACAGTTTTACCTTAGCTCCTGGAGCCTTCTCATTTTCAATAGGCTTGATTTCTTTTGCCTCCAGCTCCACAACCTCCTTGATGAGCTTAGTTCTTTCCTCTTTGGTAAGCCTTTTGGATACATGTTCTTCCTTTTCTTTCACTATGTTGGTGGTTGAACCTTCTCTGTGTTTGATAGTTTTGGAAGGAACTGCTTTTGCTTTTAGATTTCTAAGGGATAACTCTTCTGGATGAACAACAGGCTCATAATTTTTCACAAATCCCTGATATGGAGCACATCGAGGTTTCATAACCACAATAGGAGGTAAATCATTGAACTGTTTGCAATGAGGATCACTGGAATGATGAACATGAAACTGAGGCTTTCTGACTGAATTCTTCTTCAGAAGTCCACTGAAATGAGTAGTCTCAAGAATTTCTTTCAGGGTCTTCTTTTGTTCTGGATTAACCTTCTCAACGTTTTTTCCCACCTTGGGCATATCTATCTCAAATATAGGCCTCTTCTGATTCAGAATTTTTTGACTCTCCAACTGTTTCTGCATAACAGCTGGAAATGATCTTGAGGAGGCTTCTTCTAAGCCCATCAACTTTGCAACCAAATTGGGTACTCTTTCCTTCCTTGAAGTTGTTGGTGAAAATGAAGAATCAGAAAGCCTATCATTCCAAAGACCAGAAGATTGGCTTGAGTTTGTAGAGTGAAATGCTGAAGTTGAATCCAATCTTTCAGTGGTTGCCAATAGATTTTGCTCAACCAGACTCTCCTTAATCACTTTCTTAAGTTCCTCAGTGCAACTACTAGAAGAACCATCGGCTGAAGTCCATGGTCTTTGAAATCCCATTGGACAACTTTGTTCACCAAATTGATTACAATGTGCTGTTCTATCAATCACCTTTGCATCAATTCTGCCTCTTTCAGCTTTCTCCTTTTGTTTTCTCTTCATATAAGCCACATGTTGTGAAGCTTCTTGCACCTTTCGCAGCATCAATAGAGATTCTTGAAGATCAAGAGCTCCCTTCAACAAATCTTTTGCAATATCTTCAGAACTTCCATCATACCTCAGACCCTTAGACCAAGAATCAATCATGTTGTTCAACCTTTGAGCTCCTCTAGACACCTCCATGAGCTGCAAGGATGATGGATCAAAAGACCTTTCTATGGACCCTTCTGAAACCTTCTCTTTGTCTGTTTTGTTTGCCAATGATGTCTCAGCCGTCTTCCGTGATTTTGTCTTGTCCTTCATTTTATGAGAACTGGTCCTGAATTTCCTTATAGCCCCACACTCAACAACTCCTTTTGGATCATCGCATGTCATGAATGGTCTATACATGACTGAGTCTTGAAAGGGATATTCTGTCACAGAAATTTCATCAACAAACTGAGAGACTAATAATATTCTAACAACCTAAATAAACAACAAATTAAAATTTGCTATTAAAATCTCATACAATACTTACATGGTCTTGTCCTCTTGGATCTCACACTTTGTCTACATCAGACAAAAATAATGCTTGTTTGATGTCCCACTGAAAAACATGCAATTAATTAATCAGTCCCCGTCAGAACAACAATTCCATCTAAAACACAGAAAATAGATCAACATAGAAACAAACAAAAAGTCCCGATCAATGGCACACTCGAATTTTCAAAATTGAGCTATTTGCATGTTTTCAATTAGATTCCTGAAGCAAGCACAGAAAGAGACTTGGAGATCTTTATGTAATTCTCCACTGAAATCAGAAAGGACACAACTTGAAACGATGCCAAAAACTCGAACTTTTATCACACATAATCATAATTTTCATGAATTTATTGGCAAGGGGAAGCAATTTTGTGATTCACAGTTCATTTTTTCTTTTTCAGATCACAAAAATATACTCTTTTTTTTTCTGTTCGTCAAGTTGATGACACCAATTTTATCTTCAAAACTCACAACACAGAAGTCAAAATTCAACAGTTAAAACCAAAAGTGCACACACACACACACAAATCAAAATCACGGTTTCATGCAACACTTACCCTTGTTTTCCTTTTCAGCTTTTCATCATTTTCAGCAGCACCAATCCCAAACCAAGATGAAAAACTCATGAGAACATTAAAAAAATGCTACTTTCGAGGTTTTGAGGAGCTTCATCCAAGGGAATGAGGTGCAAGAGACTCAGATCCAAATGGGGGGAGCAGCACAGTGGGTGCATTGCATTGACTTTGTTTGAGAGTGAGAAGGGTAGCAAGTAGCAACACAGTGTGTGTTGCTCTGAATTGTTTAATGGGTACGTTGTGCTGTTGAGACAAGAAGATCGTTGAAAGATTATGAATGTGATAAATGGAAGCAAATAGCTTTGGTCGTACACAATGTTGCAGAAAGAAGCAAAGCCAAAGCCTGTTGTTTCAAAAGCACCAAAGTTAGTCACAGAGTGGAAAATGCCTCCACGCAAACTAGTTCATGAAAACCAAAATTTTAGAACTTTCTTTCTTCTTTCTTCAAAGTTATCACGCATTGTTTTTTCAAATATTTTTTACCATAAAAAGGGTGTTTTTATTACTCACTTTTTTCAATAAACAAATAATAAGGCTAGAAGTTATATCCTAGTCATCAAAACAGTTACTGTTTTGAAGACACAGATGGGTCAGCTAGGGACAATTAATTAAGGTTATAAAATAGTTAATTGCTGTCATAACTCTTACGTAAACCATTGTCTTTATAAGATGACACCTGGGGTATGCGAAATGCTAGCTTAGTTATTCACAAAAAAATATATTTTTGTATTACATTTAGTATAATTATTAAATTCAACCTTGCCTCCAAAGTCGTATTTCTCTAAATAAGGTAATTATTCCACCCTCAACAAGAGGGTGTTTATATTCATAGAAAAAAGAGAGATAAGACAAGAGGGAAAACAAAATTTAAATGTGATAAGCAATATATATATATAAATTAAAAAAAAATGAGAACTCTTTCGTCATGCTATGTGAATCAGAGATTTTATTATCTTTTGTCGCGTAGTTTGACCAATAAAGTGTCGTAAAATACGGGAGAAGCATGTACCAAAAATATATAGAAAAAAAAAAGTGCAGATGCAGATGGTTCATATAAACGACAAAAAAGGCTTCTATTAAATGTTTTTATGTTAAATGGAAATTGAATTATGAATAAACACAAATTGCGTGTGTAATAAATATAAATATAATAATAATAACAGTATTCTAATTGTTTAAACATTCGGTTGTTAGTCAAATTCTTACAATTAATTCCTAATTAAAGATCCACACTTGTCCCTACGCTTCCACTAAAGTCTGCCGGCATATAACTTATTTGACAACCAATTACTAAAATCTCAAGATCTAATGATAATGTGAAGTGATTATTTTTCTTAAAATTTGATTATTTGTCTCATATCTAAGCAATTATCATCTTGTGATAATTAATTTTGTATTCTTGTTTCACACAGGGCCTTGACTGTTTTTTTTCTCTTTTGTCTCTGCTAAAAGTAATTTTATTTGAGTTAAATAAAATCATTATAAACGTTATTTTACCAAATATTTAACATTTAGTACTCAAACTCAAAATTGTCTTTAACTCCTTTTCAGTTCATCTACATATTACTAATTCATACACCTCATATGAATATGTGTATTCTGTACCACTTGTAATAATAATAATAATAATAATAATAATAATAAAAAAGATGGCAACTGTTATTACGTATTGCATTTGTTGAAAGGCATATATAACCCCACCTATCTTTAATGTTGGAATACTCCTGATTGCATGTTGTCACATACAGTAAAAAAGCTTTGAACAATATTTATTCATACCTATAAATCTGATAAAGTTAAGTCATTTTGCAGATCATGTATTCAATAATAAATAGTAACAAATAGCTAAATATTAATCCACCAACCAAAGTCCTTAAACAATTAGCAACATACCACGGGGAATTTGCCGGCTGAAGTCCTTTATTATCAAACATCACCTAGTAGTAATAGTGCTTTTAAGTATCTGCAAAATATTACACAATAAAGGTTTAATTAGAATATTCATTTTGTGTTTCACTTTAGTGACTTTAATCTGAAGTTTAATTTCTCATGCAGGTATCTTATTCATAATTAATTAGTTTAACCGAAAGTCTTGCAACTCATAAGAAATAACAAAAAATAGATGAGACATAAGAAATATTTTTTTTTCTTATAAGGCTCTTATTAATTACCCCTAATTTTGTGTTTCCCTAAATAAGTCACTATCTACAATCAATTCAAGTTTTCACCCTTTTAACTGAACTTGGTCTGTATTTTACACCTGTCAGTTGGTACCATCAGATAATTTAAAAAGATGGCAAGTAACAAGCCATTCAAATAGCTTTTTAAATTGAGTCACAGGATTCTTGTTGCATATGACAACACTATTGCACTTGTTGCCGATCATAAATGTAACTGAATCCTCACCAGTTTTTTTCCCTTGTTTGGCTGTATATTGGAATTCAAGTCAGTGTTTGATATTTTAAAAAGGGTACAACTCAGAGTTCAATTCTCCCCTACTCCTAAGGAAATCACTTAAGTAAGCACAGAATTATGGTAACTGCAATTGAATAGGCATGGATTCCAAAATTAATATTCATTTAAGCATCAAAGTTCAAAAATAACTTATTAATCAAATATAACTTCACTGTGTCACAAATCAAATATTTTAAAAAGTAAGTTGTTAATTGAATATGCATAAATGATTTTATATTATATTTTTAATATTTCTTCTCACACAAGAGACCTTTATGCATGAAGTATGGACAATGCACTTGGCCAAGAGGGACTATATCTTTAGCATGCCTCTTCATGCACGTCTTTTGGGGTAATAAACGTGAATAAAAGATATAAGCTCAACAAGTATCAAACTCTAGACTTCAATTCTATGTCATGATAAGTACTCAAATTCATGTTCACACATAAGTTATTACTGGTATAGTGTTGTTACAAATGTGAACCTAATATGTAGTTAATCTAATTCCAAATACACTAAAGATGTAAGGTGAATATATAAATTTTATCTTTCACATAAGGCACCTAATAAATGGATATTTTTAACTTTAAAATAATAAATTTTTATTAAAAATAAAGTCCCAATCACATACTAATTTCCTAGAACCTAGGAAGCAAAGATACTTTCGAAGAACAAAGTTTCCTAGAACCAAAAAAAAGATAATATAAAACCCTTATGTTTAATATTATATTCTGAAAATAAAGAATGATATTAAAATTCCAAAATAACACATTGTCCCTAAAATAATATTAACTGATTAAACATACTAAATTATCTAAATAAGTTCACAAATTACCACTACAATCATAAACAATACTACTTAATTATCCTATGTCCCTCGACAACTTTCTAAGAAAGTTTTTGCACTTCCCGCCTCATGAACAAACATTGTTTTATAAAAGCAAAAACTGCAACAATGGGGAAAAGGTGAGTGTAATTGCAACTGAGATGCATTTAGACAAACAAGGAAAACAAAAATTGACGTGTAAGTTTGGCCCATTCCTCAATTATGGTGTTGAATACCAAGATGAGTTTAGCCTTTGGCTACTAACACAGGTTCTTTTTCTGCTTTATACTGTTAACTTTTCTTTATCAACCCACCATCATCTAATTCAAAATTTTTATGTCCTGTCTCCTTCTAGTGGTTAAGCAAATAGAGGGAAAACATGAAAGAGGAAAGAATCTTCAATTTCAAATATTGGTTAATTAAATGTGACCAACATGCTATTATGAATTTTAGCAAATACGTATCTCAATGTGACAATCAAGACAAAGAAAAGACTAGTGGGTAGTATATAGATGGCTCACAATAGCTAACTAGCTATCAATTCCTCTTCCTTTTCTCATATCAATCTTCCCTTTAATCGTGTTGGTGGTAACAAACATCGCGACAGAATTTTATATTGAATAATAATAATAAAAAGGTAAACAATATATTAAATAATAAATACTTACAATTTAATCACTTCAAATTTTCCAGGTAAATATAATATTTAAATTTGTTTGTATGACTTATTCATTAGTTTTTTTTTTTAGTATTTTAAGTCTCTTCGTATGACTTAACATAGAATGTATTTAGATACATAATTTAATTATTATTCAATAAATTATTTTTATACGATAAGTTATGTTATAAATTTAACAATAAAACTTATTAAGATAACCTAATTATCTTATTTTAATAAAGTTATACAAAAAAATTTATTTTATTTTAAAAATAACTTATAAATTTTCAACAAACTCTTCTTGACAAAACATAAACAACAGCAACATATGCAAGCAAATTCTCTTTTAGTGTCCAAAATTTTCTCTCACATCTGTAGATTCAAAATCTATAACAAGGCACACTATCTATAAAATTTGAATTTAAATTTGGAAAAAGGATAGGTTGGCATTTGCCATGCAATATTGACTATGTGTCTTGTCATATGGAGCCTGTGCAGGGACTCTATACATGATATACATTTGCATGAATTTGCTTGAATCCGAAATTATAATATGTGACAAGGGGCAAGCCGGCAAGTATAATGACAAACTATATATGGTATAGCACCGTAGCAATGGTGACCCAAAGAGACAAATCAAAGGGTCAAGCATTGTTTACAAAGAAAAATAAAAGATGTTAGCCAAGAAGAATGTATCAAAATATTTAAAACTCTTAACTGGCTTTGAATGATGTTGAACACGGATTCTCATACATATGGTCCCACTTGCACCAAAAAATTAATAAAAAGCCAGCTGCTGCTGTTACTTGTATTTTTGTGATCCATGATGAGTGTTGGAATGAGACATCTTGTTATCTACCATGTCTTCTCAATGCTTGATTTGATTTTTTGTAGGCTTTCATTGTTTGTATGTATTTGTATGGATATGGCATATAATGTATATGAAAATGATTACATAATTAAATTAGGATTTGGGGCACCGTTTTTCCATTAGTTGATTAGTAAGGCAGCGTGTCATGTGTATCATATAGAGGGAAATTATTTAAAATTATTGTGCAATCACGGGTAAGATAATGATAGTCATAAGCTTATGAATTTCAATGCATGGAAAACTTAAAAAAGATTCTGGTTAATCCTTCTTTGTCAAAAGTGATTATTTTATATTTTTGTTGCGGCTATTATTGCCAATAGTGAGTTCCTTAGCATCAAAAGGTTGACCAATGCTATAGGGAAAAACTTAGAACAATTGTAACCCTGAAAACTTAATGCATAAGACTATATTATATATATATATATATATATATATATATATATATATTTATTTATTTATTTATATTTGTTAATTCATGTGTATTTAATTAACTGTTGAAGCTGAGCTATGTGATGTATGCATATTTATCATGATGGGATGAGACAAAGAGCAAAACATGTCATGGAAGAGTGGCTTTCAGAGTTCTCTAGTCAATTCATTGCATCTCATGAAGTGTTGCGTACCACAGTTTGTTTAATGTCTCTAACACAAGATAAGATGTTTCCAAGCACTTGGTGTACACTCTTTTCATTTTTCTTCTTATTTTTTTAGGGGGCAAATTGTGTACCTTACCATTACTTAATTCAATGGTTGCTTCCATGGTTCTTTCCTTCCCTGAATTCTTGCTTAGAATGAGCGTGGAGTGGACCAGCATGTTATGTTTAATTTGTCGATTTATATAATTATACAATTTTTTTTGTCATGATATATTTATGTAAGTTCAAGGTAAACCTAACACTGTTAAAATGGGTCGGTCCAGAAAATCTGACAATGAAGTGTATTGAATTTCAAAATTCAATTTTGATTTAATCCAAAATTTTGTTAGCCCATCTGGGTTAAGTTCATAATATGTGGACTAACTTATTGACATAATAATTTAATCAAGTTATGAATATATTAAAATATCAAATATTAATGTTAATGTAAGAACATGATAATGTAAAAGTATGATAATTATTTGATGATTTTATATAAATATTATATATATGTTAATTATGATGTTGCTATTGGAATTATAATGTAAATTTTAAAAAATAAAATTTAAGATACAAGGTCAGGGTTGGCCCTTTTAACTTGTAGCAACAGATTAGACTAAACTAACAAAGTTTCAACCCAAAACTTAAATAGAGCATTCCTATCCAAATGGGTTAGATTAACCTAAATTGACACTCATAACACCAATACACCAATACATCGTGAACTTGAATCCAAACACATCTATGTCTTCAAATCCTATCAAATTAAGTTGTCTCAATTGTAATGCAGAGGGTTTAGTCAAAATAAACTACTTTATTTTGTCTTTTTTTTTTCATTTATCCTTAAAATCAAAATATCTTACCTTCTAAGTTGAATGTCCTCTTCCATTTTTTTAAAATATACTAGACATAAAATCAAATCCATACTTTTTATGTTGGATCTTGCATTAAAATGTTGCCAAAGTAATTTGTGAGAAACGAAGTCTAAGAATGAGTTTGTCGGAAATTAAGCAAGTTTGTATAACCTCTTTAATAAATTAAAACTACGGCAGATTTTAAATTAAATAAAAATAAATACATACTTGTTTCCTCAAGTCAAAAAACTGAAAGAAGCTTATCCAAATTCTAGTCCTTTTACATGTGAGCCATTGCCAATTGTTAAAAGAAAACCTTGTCCAGTGTTTAAAATTAGAAAAATAATATACTACATAAGACATGTAAAAGATCAACGCTTAAATGGGTGATTTGGAGAAAAAGACACTATTCATTAATTTGTTATATTAATATTATTAATTTTAAAATTAGTGAGAAACAGATGACATAAACATGAATATGAGCAAAAATAAAGTATATATTTTTATTGTATATTTAAAAAATATACTTAAACAAAATATGAATACAAATAGAATATTGCAGTTGTATTCTTTTATCTGTAATGCCTATCTATTGCATTTATTAATATTATATGAAACTATAACCTCACAAACCTGCCATTTTGTTCATGACTACAATCAAAGTCCACAAAGTACAATATTATAACAGCATATACACGTCACTCACATACTACTATGTTTATGAAAAATGTGCAAGAATTGCTTTCCGTGATCAAATAAAACAATTAATCAAGCACTCTAATTGATCATTTGCACAAGATCAATGAGTTACATTACAACCAAACGTTGTCACTTAGCGTGGTTGGATCTTTTTCACCTGAGTTTGTGTTTCACCATCAATTAATAAAATTTTTCTACCATATCCTTAGACCAACCCGTTGGTTCTTTTTCTTTAAACACGGTAAGTGTACCGAGTCTGTTGTAAGTAATAACTAGTAGAGTATCAGAATATCATCTTCAAAGAACAATTTAAATGTATTAATTAATAAGATACAAATTAATTGAGCTTATATACAAAATTTTCATGTAATATTAAACAACACTTAAAATGTAAAGCACTAAAATAAAATGTGGTAAAATTTAAGTTAAAAAGCTGGGATTAAATTTCATCTATTTTCTCCTATATATTATAGTAATTCAGTGATAAATATAGCAATCATTTCCAATGAATCTGATGCAAAATACGAAAATCATATATTTCAATTCCTGAAGAATACATTTTTAAGATAATTTTTCAAATATTGATTCCTCAAACAGTTAATAAATTATCCAGCATTAAAATCAAGATTTAGAAGCAATCAATAACTTGAAATCTATTCCTAGAACAACCGGTTATTGAGTAATCTTAATCAGATCTAGATCTAAACAATATCTTTCCAAATATAACTCAGATCTGAACACCAGAAACTGTCAAATAACTAGATTCAAACATTAAAAATGGATTGAGATCACTAAATCATTAAAAATGAAGAAGAAACAACTATATTTATATAGATTACTGAGAATACATCAGGTTTGAAGATTTACATTCAATCCCATAAGAAGATTTAGCTGCTCATGGCTCCCATAACAACAAAAATGGAGATACAAATGGAATAAAGCATAAAAAACATGAGTATTCCTACTCTTCCTCTATGCTTTGTGCCGTTTGGACCTTTGGAAGGGAGTTTGAACAGTGAACCTCACACTTGAACATAAAAGTTGCCTTTTATACTGGTCTGGTCGAACTTCCTCGCTACAGCGACAAGGGCTGTAGTGAGAAATGGAGATAAAATTAGGTCATTCTGTTTTATTCTCGCTGCAGCGTTAATTCTCGTTACAGTGACCACTTCTCGCTGTAGCGACAAGGGAACAGATTCACCTTCCTCTAACTGCAACTTCTCGTTGTAGCGAGTATTTCTCGTTACAGCGAGAAACCTCTAAAAGCTAACTTTTCTGCAACTTCATGTTTCAATTATTCCTTCCTCTAACTTTTTTAATCTTCTTCAACCTTAAGTGATGTTTCTTTTTGTGATTCCAGTTACAAAATAGATCAAAAAGAACTTAAAACCATAAAATTGCATTCATTTCAAAAATATATAGGTATTTGTAAAAGTTTTAAGTTTAAAGAGAATTTAGCAAAATAATCCAACTTTTAACACAAAAGTGTTTAATTTATCATCTCAAATCACTTATTTTATACACTTATCACAACCCACTGTTTTCTTCTTGAAACATGCATACAATAATTCTTTGAAAATTACAAGGCTCAGAAACTTTCATAGATGAATTATGAAAATTTGCGGCTGAACTTGAACAAATATCAAACACACAAGTAGTTTCTTACTGTGTTTATAAGAATGATATGGCGTATTGCATTTATGTGATCTGTAAGTTGAGAAATGTTTTTCCAATTGAGAGCTTGGCTCGGTGACAGGAAAGTACATCCACCAGATTTTTGTCTGTGTTTCGTTGTAATTTAATAAAGTTTTTGTTTAAAGCCATGTCAATTTTAGAAATATACATATGTTTAATTTCAATTATATCAGTTTGATTTTTAAAATTAAATTTGAAATTTTATTCGATCTAAAAAATGGTTTTTATTTTTAAAATTTTAATTATTTTATTTTTCATTTTACTTTATATTATATTGACGTGTAAAGAAGTCTATTAATAAGACATAGCGGGTTTGACTTTAGGTGAATTTATTAACCTTCTATTTTTTAATTTTGAGTTATAATTAATGACTTAATTTTGCTCGACTTTTCAAAGATGTGTCTATAGATTATATTTTGGACATTTAGTTTAATAATCTATTCAATAATAATTTTTATACTAGAGTTTACGTAAAAAAAATTAATAAAAAAATTCAATAAAATAAACTAAAAAATTATATTAATAAAGGTATTCTAATCCTTGTTTGCGAGCCATTGCCGAACGTTAAAAGAAAACCTTTAGAAAGATGGATAATGATTGTTACACATCATTTCCATTTTACTCCATTTCAATCCTACAAAGAAATTGGTCGTTACCCAGTGTTTAAAATTAGAAAAATAATATACTACGTAAGACATCTAAAAGATCAAAGCTTAAAGTGGTGATTCGGGTAAAAAGTAACATTATATTAATATTATTAATTTTAAAATTAGTGAGAAATAAATGACATAAATATGAGAAACAACAAAGTATATATTTTTCGTATATTTAAAAATTATACTTAAACAAAATATGAATACAAATAGAATATTGCAGTTGTATTTATTTATTTTATCTGTAATAGCTATTTATTGAGTTTATTAATATCATATGAAACTATAACCTCGCATGCATGGAGCCATTTTGTTCATGATTATAACCAAGATCCAGAAAAGTACAGTATTATAATAGCATATACACGTCACTCACATACTACTATTTGTTTATGAAAAATGTGCAAGAATTGCTTTCAGTGATCAAATAAAACAGTTAATCAAGCATTCTAATTAATCATTTGCACAAGATCAATGAGTTATATTACAACCAAACGTTTCTCACCTAGCTTGGTTGGGTCTATTCTAATTATAGTTCACCTGATTTTGTGGTTAAAATTTTTCTTTCAAATTAACAGAAAACAAGATGACCATTAAAAGCAGTTATATCTAAATTCCATTCTGTTTCATTTCTCCATCCATTCACTTATTCATTGTTCTTTTTCTACAATCTATTTTCATATTTTTGGCATTATGTATCATGATAAGAACAATGTCTAGACTCATGCAAGGGAATGGCAGAGAAATCTAGGTGGAAAAACTAACTGCTGTATGTATATAAATTTCTCTGTCATTATGGTAATCAATGACAAGTATAATTCTCCTCTCCATTCATTTTTAAAACAAATTCAACAGAACATGCACCAACCCCACTGCATACAACAAACAAGATTATTCATGTTCTCTTAGACATTTTTGCTACCTTCTTTGACATCTCTTTTTGATTGAAGGGGTTCTCTTTTCTTTCCCTTCGTTCTGTTCTGTTCAACATTGATTCAAGGCCAACAGTTCAACTCCCTATCACTTGTTCCTTTGTTTTTGTATAAAAACAAAGGCAGAACCCAAAGAAGGTCTAGTCGACAATGGTTCGAGCTTTTCATCACCAAGGCAGCATGCAAAAGTCCAAGTCTTTTCATTTCAGGAAGATGTTTGAGATTCCAGGGAAACATATTCATGGTTTATTTGATAGAGATCATGATGAAGGTGAAGATGGTAAGGTGTATTCAAAAAGCTTTGAATCCAGAAGTACAAGTGACCTGCCATTGGAAGTTAAGCAAACAGGACATGGTCTCAATAGTGATCGTACACCGGCAGCAAGCATGGGTGCTGATGTACCTAAAATGCCTCCTAAGCCACCAACTGGTATATTTGCTCCCTAAATTTTGAGTCAAGACAAGATTGTGCTTGGAACTTCTATGCTGTAAATCAATGTGATCAACATGAAAATTATTTAATATGATCATGGGATTCAGCTTAGTTTTTCATAGAGGATAATCACTTTGCATAAATTGCTGACAAATCTTTTTTTTTTGCTTCTATTCAGAAACTGACATGATGAAGGAAAAGTTTGCTAAGCTGCTTTTAGGAGAAGACATGTCAGGTGCAGGGAATGGTGTTTCTTCAGCCTTGGCTTTGTCCAATGCTGTAACAAACCTGGCTGGTATGTACTTTTTTTTCCCAATGTATGTGTGCCAATTGACTATTCCATTGCTCCTGCTTGTTTGGTAGGGATTGAAATGGTTTCTCAGAAGAGGAAGCATTGTTTAAATCATGTATTACATGGGATCTGGTTACTGGAACTATAATTGATATTTTTTAGTCATCTTGACTTAAATTTAAGCACTTGTATATTTTCTGAGTGTGGCTTACTCAAATGTGTTCTCTCAATGAAATTTCAATTCAACAATTGGCTTGTTTCTGATGCAATGCAGCATCTGTTTTTGGAGAACAAAAACAGCTGGAGCCAATGTCCTCAGAAAGGAAGGCCAGGTGGAGAAGAGAAATTGATTGGCTTCTATCTGTGACTGATCATATTGTTGAATTTGCTCCATCAAAACAAATAGCTAAGGATGGAACAAGCATGGAGGTCGGCAACCTTATTCTATCTCACTCTTACCCTAAAACTTTACTATTAATTTGTAATTACGACAGTTACAAACATTTTAGCTTCACTTTTTCTACACAAAATAACATGTTATGACATCATGTAGATCATGACTACTCGCCAACGAAACGATCTGCTCATGAACATCCCTGCCTTGCGCAAACTCGATGCAATGCTCCTTGTAAGTAGCTAAATCTTTTCTAATTCAATGTTCAAATGGCTTCTTTCACTCGCTATGGACTAATTAGATAGCAATGGAACAGGACACATTAGACAACTTTAAAGATCAAAATGAGTTTTGGTATGTCTCTAAAAATGATGAAGAGTCTGAGAATAACACTAAAACTCAAAGGAAGAGTGACAAGTGGTGGCTACCAACTGTTAAAGTTCCCCCAACAGGGTTGTCTGACACAGCTGGAAAATGGATACAGTCCCAGAAGGACAATGTCAACCAAGTACTTAAAGCAGCCATGGCAATAAATGCTCAAGTACTATCAGAAATGGGGATTCCTGAAAACTACATTGAGTCTCTCCCTAAGGTAATATAATTCGACCAAAAAAAATTCTCTACTTGGCTTATTCATTTCATAAGAACTCAAAACTTGTAAGCTATGTTAATCTTCTCCTTCATGTCTTTCGCAGAATGGTAGAGAAAGCCTTGGTGATTCAATCTATAAGAACATTACAGTGGAATACTTTGATCCTGGGCAATTTCTCTCAACAATGGACTTGTCCACGGAACATAAGGTGCTTGACCTCAAGAACAGGATTGAAGCTTCCATTGTGATATGGAAAAGGAAGATGGTCAACAAGGATGGAAAGTCTTCTTGGAGTTCAGCGGTGAGCATGGAGAAGAGGGAACTCTTTGAGGAGAGAGCAGAGACAATATTGTTGATGCTCAAACACCAGTTCCCAGGACTTCCACAATCTTCACTTGACATTAGCAAAATCCAATACAACAAGGTGAAAACAACATTGCAAGTTTGCAACTAGTTCTTTCATGTTACATATCTCAATATTAGATAGTCACTACTAACGAAATTTGATGGCTTCCAAAATGATCACAGGATGTGGGACAAGCCATTCTAGAGAGCTATTCAAGAGTAATAGAAAGCCTGGCTTACACAGTGCTGTCAAGGATTGAGGATGTCTTATATGCTGATTCAATGACAAAGAACCCTTCATTGGCAGTGAGTAGTAGAAAGTTTTCATTGGATTCTTTACCAGTGGCTGAGCAAACTTCACCAAATTCTGGGGATGAAAATAGCAACTCACAATCTTCAGAGCCTGCAATGACTCTCTCAGATTTCATGGGTTGGGGATCAATCAAGGTAGGGAGTGAAATGAAGAAGACTAGCTCTACAGGAGACTTAGAAGAGTTGGATGAAAACGATGAGAAGGGTATGAATAAATCTCCTAAACTTACAACTCCAAAAAAAGCTTACTACTTGGAGAAGCTTGAGTACTTGAATACTTTAAGAAGTCCCATAGCTCGGAACTAATATCAATAACAAAAAAATAGTTATAATGAACATATGAACACTCAAATTGAGGCCTCGGTTATGTAGCAATTGGACCCTACTTAATGAGAAAATTCTTGTGTACTACTCCTCCTTCCTTCCATGGAAAAGGAAGTTTGTGTATAAGTATTGGGTCTTCTTTTTGTAACCGGCTTGTAAATTATGTCAGTTTGACTTAGGACATGTAAATTCTTTATCTTTTTGCTTCTTCAAAATAGTGGAAGATTGATAGTCCTTTTGGGAATGGTAAGATCATTCTTGGAATGAGTATTAACATTAAGATTTAAGATGCTAATCTAAATCCTTATAATCATGATGATTTTTCCTACCAAAATCACAAAAATAACTACTTTCACAGCCCTCAAAATACAAATATTTGCAAATAATCTTTGGTTTCCAAATCACAACTAACATTGAACTACCACATGAAAAAGATAAACCACCAGCAGCATGAATACTTAGGACTAGTAGTTACATGAAGCATTAGGCTCTATAGTTTTTCATTGTGTTCGTTTAGTACGCCGTATCAGCCATAAAATGTCACTGCCATGGAAGGATCTTCTATGGCGTGTAACCTTTGGGGTACCCTACAAAAAGTAATCAAGCCATTCACAATCACAATCCACTTTGTCATGCAGCATGCATGAGGACTTAAGAGCAAAGAAAACAAACTCACTTGGAAATGAAATGTAGGATTTGACACTTTTGTTAAGACTGACAAACCATCACGAACAGGCACCACTATAGTTTTAGGATTGAAAAAAAAAAAATTGTTAGAGATGCAACTTAAAATAAAGTTATGTAAAAGAACATTATATTATATTGTGTTGTATTTTGGGTATTAAAAGACCATAATATTGTACCCATGGTCAAATTGTTATGCTCGTTAACCGTAGTAACATTGATTGGCTTCAGATTCCTAGGGGCATGTTGCTTCTGGGTGTACATAAAAAGTGGCAAATCCTCTTGTGTCTCCAGTATGTGTTTATCTTCAATTTTTGAGGTAACTTCAGTTTTAGAATCTCTGCATTGGATAAAAAGAATAATATAATAAAGACCAAACTAAAATGTAAAATATAGTTCATTTTCATAATGAGAATGTCATGTCAACCATTGTGTTTCTTTGTTTCGACAATCAGAAAAAAAATGGTCAAACATTATTCATGATCATGTTCATGAGGGGTATTGAGAAATAGTACCTTAATTTTTCACAGCTTAATCTCTCAAGGATGGGTGCTGATTATGGAAAGCAATTGAAAAAAAAATTAAAAAAATTAGAAACAATATTAATTTAAAAAATTGTCCCTATCAAAAGAATCAAGGGGTGACATGAAATATTTACGTGATGAT
Source organism: Abrus precatorius (assembly GCF_003935025.1). Lineage (NCBI taxonomy): Eukaryota > Viridiplantae > Streptophyta > Magnoliopsida > Fabales > Fabaceae > Abrus > Abrus precatorius. Next base: position 15,941,360 of record NW_020874395.1, on the reverse strand, counting down.
AAATATCGAGAATGGAATCTTGGCACTTTCTCCCTCCATCGCATTTTTGTGAGGGCAAGCTTATCAGCATATTGTTCACACGAGAAAAGCCTCTGTCAAAAAAGCAACATCTTTTGTGACTAATTATTATTGATTTGCTACATACGTTAAGGTTTTATTTTATTTTTCTCCCCCACTGAAACATTTATTTTATGATAATGATATTCATACATTAACTTTGTACATTTCTATGATACGTACTAATTTGCTATATTGTGATCACAAACTTTTCATCACTGATTTATGAGACATACTGTTACCAACAATTTACTTCTATGAAATAAATATAAAAAAGTCAACAAAAATAAGTTACTAAAGAAATGTTACAAAATTGTTGTGAGAATATTATCATCTTCTATTTTTTTTGCATGTTATATACTTCAGATAACAAACTATTATGCATATTTTGGGCAAGTGTAAAGTAATAATACTAACTTGTTTGAGGCATTGGATTCGTGACTCAGCCTCAGAAAATGCATTTGTTTGAGAAATAAGGCCTTCAAGATTGGCCGAGACGCTTCCAAGATGATCAACTACAGTGACTACAGCCCTGCATATGTATTCTTTCGTATTTTCCATCACACTGCAATATGTACAAATTCCAATAGGTCACGGATAAAAAATGTCCACTAAACAAACAAACAAACTCTTACACAAAAGTTAGAAAGCTCAATAAAAAAAGGGCATAACAGAATAAAATCTAAACTTTTTAGTACCATGCTTCTTTTTTATTCCTAAGCAAATTATGTGGCATTCTAAAAGCATAACAACAGTAATCTACTGTGAACAATATTCTACACTTCACATTCTTATCTTTCAGATTTAGTACACCTTAGTTATTTAGATTAATTGATTTTTGAATTATGCAAACCCCCCAACAGTGACATGATCGGTGAGTGGTCCCCCATTATATTGTGCCTGTTTATGGACTGGATTGTCAACTTCAACCCAAAACAAGGATGGAAAATGAACTTCTAAGCCCAAATTTGTACTTATATGGGCTGGTGCAACTTTAGGGTGACACTCAGCAATGCTTCATCACAGGCCACAAATGTTAGCAAATTATTCAACAGAAGAAAACAAAAGGAAAAGACATGGACCACCATTAGGTGAATGAATCCTGAACTTGATAGCAAACTTTGAAGGATGAAAGCACAAGGCTGAAGCCTTAAGCCGAAGGCAGAAAATGAAGTTATTGTTTGAACTACTAAAAATTGGCACCATATTGGTTTTAATTTTTCTATATACACACATAAAAAACATAGAAACATTTTCGATAAAGTTAACATTGGTATAAGAGTGTGGTGAGCTTAAGGGACTCACTCTCTCTTGGCTTCACTTTTCAAGAAAGTTGTTTCACAATAATCTGCAGCATGGTGAAGCTGAGACCGTAATTCTCTTAGCTCCTACAACCACCATGACCAAAAGATGGAACTTCACTGAAAAACTGTAGAATAGTAGAATAACAGATAAAGTACATACAATACAACACAGTACTACATATGTATAAGAACCTGAAGAGACTTTTGAAAGTGCATGCTTTCTTCTACCTCAGCCTCAGCTTCTGGTTTTTCAAGGGAAGGAAAAGACTCGAAATTCACCTCCATGCTCTTGTTACTGATTGAGAGGAAGAAACAAAAGATGAAGTTATGAAAATAACGCTTTTTAAGGCAAATAGAGACTTCGCAAGAGTTCCTTATCTACTCTTTCATCTGAATGAGACTTGTGGATGTATGTGCCTTCGTTTTTTGTAACTCAAAAGAAAGCGTTATGTCACTACTGGAGACTTGTGTTGTGACACGTTGAAAACAAACAAAACTCAATAAAGAGAGGATTAACAAGCAGGGAAAACATAGTGGAAGATGACAAGTAACAGTTTCAGTCCCGTGACATTTTGTTTTTCCCTTTTTGAGCTTTTATGTTAAAAAGCACGGTAATGACTGACACTACTAGCATGTTTGGTTCAAAACTACTTGGTTTTTAGAATCCTTGGATTCGCATTAAATTAACTCAAACTTGAATCCATCTTAACGCTACAAGTAAGTAATAGCTTTTATATTAAAACATTATTTAACATGATTTTGTAAAAATTCAAAACAAATACAGTAATAGCATTTATAAAGTGTTTTCCAACACACACACACACTAATGTAATGACATATACTACACTAGTACTAGCATTACACATTTTATTTTATACCCATTTAGAAGTTGACAGCACTCACATTTGTAGCTCAGAATTGTTGATCCAGATTATCTTCTGAAATTCTTTTGATAAGCACAAGATGGTGTTGCAAAGTTGCTTTAACCCTTGTGGGGTCTCTAAAAAAATTATGAGATAAAAACAAAATAAAAAATTGCCTAACATTTTGAATGGCACATAAATGGGAAGAGTTTGAGAGATTGTTCAGATTTGATTTGAGTTAAACAGCACATGCAACTATGCAAGGGTTCATGTGATAGATATAGATATACAGGCACATTTGTAAAGGATGCCTCACTTTGAAGAAATCACAGTGTCTAAGTGCCTCAATCAAGCAAGTGATTATTTTAGAGAGGATATGTTAATGAATTCAGCAATTTTTAATTCCGAAGATTATTATATGATAGAAGGATTGGATGATGGTAGAATAACCAAAGAAAACTAAAATAATGCTTGCTTTTCACTGCATTGACCACTACAAAGAAAATTAGCAATGCATGTGCAGTGCTTGAAAATGTTATTCTTAAAATCAACTCAAAGGCCAGAAAAAGATTTTTTTTTTTTTAATTTATTGTTTGGTTTATGAAAGATTTTTATAGTTTTATTTATACCTTTAGTAATGTGTGCTTCATGAGAATTTTGATTTATGAGAATGCCAGCTAAGAGAGAAATTTTGAATCGGTTGGTGTACAATAATGTCCAAGAATCAGGACCATTTAATTTATAATTTCCAGCTAATTGGTGAGGATTACAAATTAACTTTTTATGTTAACATTGCCAAACTTTTTTCCATTTTCAGTTGATAATTAGATACGGTATAAGTCATTTAATACTTCTTGGTGCGTGTGACTAAGCATTTAATACTGATAAACACTCTACTTAGTAACTTTTTATATTTATGGAAAATGATTGCAATAAATTGTATTGCCAAATGATCTCTCTGGATTATGTACAAGTAGCAATTAAATAGTTTTTAATGGAAAACTTGTCTTAGATGCAACTTAACCTTCCTATGTCTCCATGTGTGATAGAACATCCCAAAATTCCTAACATCATAAAGTATTTTTATTTCCCCTTTCATTCTTTTCCTTTTAATGCTCTAAGTATCTGCAATAGGCCCAGTCCAAAGAATAGCATGCTACAACAGTGAAAAGCCCATTTCCCTAGTCTAGACCAATAAAAAAAATTAGCAATAAGGCCTGGCGACCACAATGAAAATTTTCTTGTAAAGATGAAAGTAAGCATATGAATATTAAGGTTATGAAAAAAATTTATGACCCTTATAAATATTTTAGTTTATTTTAATATTTTTTTGGTAATTTTATTAAAATAATTTTTGACCTATTTTAACGAGTTTTATTACTAAATTAATGACATATATTATTATTTTAAAATTATTTATTAAATAAATAATTTTTTTCAAATTTTCTGTGTAAGATTATATAGGATAAAAAGTTGTATATGATAATTTTTAATAAATGCATTAAGATACATTGAAATTTTTATTTTTTAGTAAAAATTTATTATACATGACTTTTTATTATATACAATATTGCATAAATTATAAAAAAAATGTATGTTAAATATAATAAATCATATTATTTTGTTATTTTTTGGTTTTTTAGATCAATACATATTATTTATTAATTAATATATAGATCTAGAATGTCACGTGTAGAGCATGTTGGCCTTAGGGATGATTTCTTACATTCAAAATGTTAGAATGTGCCTTAACTGATTTGATTAAGAGATTTATTGTCTTTATCGTATATACACAGACGCATGCAGGTAGCCGCCCACACACACATTGCACATGCAAAAAAGGGTTTGTCAAATACTATAATGTCTCTCACATAATCACATTGAAAAATAAAATAAAATTGAAGGTTCCTCCCCCCTCTTCATTTTTTTCTTTTATATTTTTATTAATCTAAATAATAATAAAAAATAATAAATTATTCTCATCTATTTCTCTCTTACTTTCACACATTATTAAGATACTTTATGAATCTAATTTTTTATTTATTAATAAACACTTAATATATGTGTGCATGTACAATATACCAAAATAATTCATATAATATATATATATATAGGTTAAATTAAATTAATAAAAATTTAAACAATTCCTTAAATGTATTTATTAAAAATTGAAAAAAAACAAAGAATAAGTTAAATTGAATAAATATTTAATCATTATTTATCACAGTTTACATGAATTTATACTCACCTTATGCTATAATTATTTATTTAAAAAATAATTATTATTAGTAAAAACATACAAAAATAAGGCTTATTCAAATCCGTTTTCACTATAACTTGAAAGGATAATTTTATAATTTAGTAAAAAGAAACAATACTGAACAGTTATATATATAATAATTTCTATAGAAGCTATGTATAGTAAGAAAAAAGTTTTTTACTTTATTAAACATTGTTGCATTAAAAATATAAAAATTTAAACGAGTTATTATGACAATTCCAGTTAAAAGATAGATGCTGAATCAAGAGTATGAAATCTTGTCAAAGAGGCAGAATCACTTAATTTAAATGATTTTTTAATCTTATATGTTAGGCACACGTGTTAAAAAGATGATAGAAATCTTTATTAAAAAGGAAAAACTAATTACATTAAAATTAATAAAAATTTTATATTTCTCACTCTTAACTAATATATCTGATAAATAAAATAAAATATTCCTAACTTAAATATATAAAGTTCCAACTCTTTAGCTAACAATTTTCCCCTACAGGTTTCCATAGTCTAAATTTTACCGTTAGGAAATGGTCCATCATCAATCATTGCATCAACGACTACAATGATCTCATCAAATATTAGAGCTTCACAAAATCAATCAATCAATTCATCATCTTTCAAGGTGTCACGACACTGTCATGGTTCAGGCTTCACGTGATTGTGTCTCTCTGTTTCCTTTCCCACGTGTCACACACAGGGTTGGTGATTGGTGCTCATGAGTCAAAATTCGCTCCCATTCACACCTGTAAGTCACTCACGAAATGCCCAAGTAAGTGTCTTCATTGATTGGTACGTGCCATTATAATCTTTGGTCTCATCCTATTAACCCACCACCTTGTGTTCCATTTTGATGCAAAAAATCAAAACCTGATTCATAAAGGAACGAACTTGGGATTTGTTTTCTCGGAGATGGCGTTGGTTAAGGTTGATTTTGAGGTTGGAAGTGATGGGGTCGCCGTTATCACCATGTGCAACCCACCTGTGAATGCCTTGGCTATTCCAAGTTTGTTTCATCAATTCTTCGTTCTTTAGTAAATTGTTGCTTTTTCTTTTTTTATTTCTTCCAATTTATGTTTTTGTTGTTGTTTAAATAGTTATAAAGGGGTTGAAAGATAGATTCGATGAGGCAGCGAGGAGGAATGATGTGAAAGCTATAGTTTTGACTGGTAAAGTTCTATGGATTGCACTTTTGCGATAATTTTACTTTAATGATAATGGCATTGTTTTATACGGCGGGTGGCATTTTGATTGTTGAAGTAAGAAAATTTACATTTTTTTAATATATTTTGTTTCCCTCTTAAATTCAGGCAAAGGTGGGAGATTTTCGGGTGGCTTTGACATCAGTGTTATGCAGAAGGTTCACCAAACTGGTAAATAATGATCAATTGTCTGTTTCGTAAAATTGGGTTGGATACTAAAGTGATGGTTGAGTCTTGTGAGTTTTGATCTTTGAATGTGCTGTTTTTCTTGACAGGTGATATTACACTTGTCCCTGATGTGTCTGTGGAACTAGTGGTCAATACAATTGAAGGTTGTAACTATTCTATAAGATTGAGGTTACTTTAGAGGAGACATTACCTTGATGGTTCTGTTAGTGTGACTTTTGCAATGTTATTTGTTAATATTGATTGATACAGATTCGAAGAAGCCTGTTGTTGCGGCAGTGGAGGGGCTTGCTCTTGGAGGTGGCTTAGAACTGGCCATGGTTAGTTTTTGTCATTGAAAAGTGATGCTGTTCCTTTAAATAAAAAGAAATGATGTCCAAATGTCTTCAGTATCACGTGTAATGTAACACCTTTTCATTTTGTAGGGATGCCATGCACGTGTTGCAGCTCCAAGAACTCAACTGGGTCTGCCAGAACTGACACTTGGTATTATTCCTGGATTTGGAGGTAATGAACATTTGCATGCATGTATTCAGTAATCTATATTAGGTAAGAAACTTTTCATCATTTGGTAGCACTTACTGAAATGCTAACAAAAATTGTAATTTTAAAGGCACTCAGCGTCTTCCAAGGCTTGTTGGGCTGCATAAAGCAGTTGAAATGATGCTGGTAAGATGTTGTTGACCATCCATTCTTTTTTTTTTTTGTTGGAGTTTCCATTGCAGTTTTTCTGCAGTAGATGAACCCAAATATCTTTTAGTAATGAGTTGTGTGGTGTAAAAGGAATAGAGGAAAATGAAAAAAAATTGAGATCTTTTTTATTGGTGGTGTCAAAAATAATTGTTCTCACTAAATTTGATGAATATAGACTTTGGAAAATGAATTAGAAAGGAATTAACTGTGTTTTGCAGTACTTGGGGTGCTCTTTACTATGTATACCTTTTTTGGGGACTTCATTCAATTAAAAATATTATTTTTACCTTAGGTTGTGGTGAAAAAAAAAATTGTTAAATTTAACTTTGCATCTCTTGCAGTCATCTAAACCAATCATGTCAGAAGAAGGGAAGAAACTTGGACTTGTTGATGCTATTGTGTCTTCTGAGGAGTTACTAAAGGTATCTCGACTGTGGGCACTTGAAATTGGAGAGAGGCGCAAACCTTGGATTCGTTCACTTCATAGGACAGACAAGCTTGGTTCCTTGTCTGAAGCACGTGACGTGTTGAGAACTGCCCGACAACATGTCAAGAAGATTGCTCCACATATGCCTCAGCAGCAGGCTTGCATAGATGTGATTGAGCATGGAGTAGTTCATGGAGGATACAGTGGGGTTTTAAGGGTATTGCTTTTCTATGATAGTCTTTGTTAAGAAGGAAACATGCTTTCTTCCTTCCACTTTTATTCACTCAGTTTTTTGTCATATTGCGTTCAAGTTTGATATAAAAGCTTTTGCTTTTTCAAATTTTTTAAGTCTAGCATTGTTAGCATTCACAGTATACCTGGTTTGTGTAAGCTGTGATCAGTTAATTCAGTTTATATACAAGCTAATAACTAAAAACTAACTGCAGGAAGCAGAAGTTTTCAAGCAGTTGGTCATATCTGACACCTCGAAAGGCTTAATTAATGTCTTCTTTGCTCAACGGGCAATATCAAAGGTACAAGGCTAGATATGACCTTCCTCTCCTTGGATATTGGAATCAGAACCAGTACTGTCTTTCTCAACTATGATTAAATGACAGTGTTAGTATAACTGCAGTTTGACCTTTGTTTCGATTCCTTTTTAATTGTTTTTTACTAAACTAATCTGTTTCTTGTATAAGAAACATTTTTGAATACAGTGTTTCCCTTACTTCTCAAACCGTTGCAGTTCTACTAAAGTATGCCTGATATTAGGAGCTTGTTAATCTTTTGCTTGTGAACTATGGGTGGCATGGGAAGCTGAGTGCTGTAATTTATGTGGATGTGTGGAAGTGATAGTCCTTGCTCAGGATATGGATTATTATTATTATTGTTTTTCTTCCTGTGTCTTTTTCCAAAGTTTAACTATCCTCATTATACTTTCCAATATACTTCATATAAATAACTGATAAACCAATATATCATTGGTTCAGTTTTTAATATGGATTTCCCTTCCCATTGCTGAACTTGTGGAAACAGGAGCTGAGGATTTACTCAGGTTTATTTAATGTATTCACCATTCACTAACTACTGTCTTTTGGCAGGTGCCTGGTGTAACTGATATTGGCCTTAAGCCAAGAAAAGTGAAAAAAGCTGCTGTTATTGGGGGAGGTCTAATGGGTTCTGGCATTGCTACAGCTCTTATAGTGAGCAACATTCATGTTATACTCAAGGAAATCAATTCTGAATATCTTCTGAAGGGAATAAAAACAATAGAAGGTGATTATTCCTGTCATGTAAAGGAATTAGGAGTAATTGGATAGAGAAGATCAATAGTTAATTGGTTGATGCTGGTGACAAATTGTCAAGTTTCTGAGTATTGTCTTTCATAGTCCGGGATTTATATACAAATAACATGCTCAACAGAATTATTCTGATGACTTTTGTAATATACACTTGCTATCAAATGGGTGGTTTAATATGCACATCATCAATGGTACATATTCAGGAAATTGACTAGTATGCTGGCATTGCTATAGAATGCATGCTAAGAGTTTAATGCTTTGAACTACATGTTCTAATCTTCATATGTGAAGAAGGACTTGTTATTACAACATTGGTGGTATGTTCAGAAGGATGAATTGCTCCCTCGTAGACTTTTTTTGTGAAATGGAAGGAAAAGTGTAAACTACTTTCATCCTTGATACATATGATAATTTTGTAAGAATTTTTTCATTCCATTTTTGTTTCATTTTATATGGCAGCAAATGTTCGTGGCTTAGTAACAAGAGGAAGATTGACAAAACAGAAGGCAGATGGAGCACTATCATTGCTTAAAGGTGTTCTGGATTACAAAGAATTTAAAGATGTGGACATGGTAATTGAGGTCAGTTTCCTGAATCCTTTTTGTTTTACTTGGCAAATAGTTGATATGGTTTGGAATGTTGGAATTTGTATCCATTAGTGAAGTTGCTGAAGTTCTTTTTGTTATAAACATGTATCCTTCAGTTCATTTCCTTAGTTTCATGGTACCTAATACTTTGTAAGCAGAGGATATATGTAACATTTCTTTGCTGATACTGCTGTCTGGTCAAAGGCAATTAGCATTAATTTTCTCTCTTTGCAGGCTGTAATTGAGAAGATCAGTCTCAAACAAGCTATATTTAGTGATCTTGAGAAGTTCTGTCCTCCACACTGCATTTTAGCAACAAACACATCAACTATTGACCTTAACATCGTTGGTGAAAAGACCAGCTCTCAAGATCGCATCGTGGGTGCTCATTTTTTCAGGTCATTTAACACTTTTCTCTTGTTTTCTTCATTTTTAAAATGAACAGGAAAATATCGGTGCTAAACAGTAAGAGGGAGTGCCATTACCAGAATATAACAAATTCCATGTTAGAACTTATTTGTCTTTTTGTTTGCTTTGATAAGATTAATTAACCACACATGTTTAATCATTTATACCCCTTTGGCATCAATTCTACTTCTCAGAAGAAGGAATAGAAAGAGAACTTGCTTCTCTACTGTTGCAGTTTTGTTTTCTCTGGTAAACTATTTCTTGCATTGGTGTGAATGACTAAAACTGTGCATGTCAACAGTAGGTTCTATGATTTCTTTGGTCAGGAGCAAACAGACAGTAGAAATTATTCATTTCTATAGTTCAAAGAAATTTGATCTGTCAAGATGCTAATTTCAGGCTGGATTTGGTTTGAATTAGAATCTAATTGAGCTTTACGCAGAGAGAATTTAGATAGGTTACAACAAATTTGATATAAATAGGCGTTGAATTTTCAAATTAGTTTTTTGAGGTCTAATCCAGCTGAAGCTATGGTTATTTTCTAAGATGTTATTTTCTGCTGGAATGAATTGCTCATGTGCTTTACAGTTAATTTCATGACAAAAGATCCCAGTTTATCTTTGGTCAAAAGGGTCAATATAGCATCAATTATTGCCTCAAACATATATTTGTGCTATTGCCATATTGTTACTCTTTATGAATCTTTTTCTGCATACACTTTCCCAATGATGTAGCACTTCCTGAATTCTGGTAGTTTATGTCCTAAAATATAGAATCACATTGTAAATAACTGTTTGAAAACATATTTTATGGATGCTTTCTGACTTACTTCTTGGTGTACAGTCCAGCTCACATTATGCCCCTTTTGGAGATTGTACGGACTGATAAAACTTCTGCACAACTAATTCTTGATCTGATGATGGTTGGTAAAATCATAAAGAAGTCTCCTGTTGTGGTGGGTAACTGTACTGGCTTTGCAGTGAATAGAACATTCTTCCCATATTCACAAGGTGCCCATTTATTGGTCAACTTGGGCGTGGACGTTTTCAGAATTGACAGATTGATAAGCAATTTTGGCCTTCCAATGGGTCCTTTCCAGTAATCTTCTTCTCTTAGGATTTCTGTATATTCCATGACACTTGAAATATAATGTTACTCTTTCATCGATTGTTTAATCCATATTAATCCATGTGCACACACAAGTTAAGACTATGCTTATCTCAACAATGTCGTATCATTATCTTGAAGTTTCTTGTTTCAATCCTGTGTTATAAAAATTGTTAGAAGTTAATGTGGCCTATTTAAATGCACTTTTAAGTCTCAAGTCACTAACAATAAAATAAAGACTGTCTCAGAAAATTTGAATGGCTTCATGAACCAAGCATTTAAATATCACAATGTGGTTCTGTAGTATGAAGTCAACCTTTCTGTAACTTGCAGGCTTCAAGACTTGTCTGGCTATGGAGTTGCCATGGCAGTTGGAAAAGAATTTGCTGGTGCATTTCCTGATCGCACCTTTCGATCTCCACTACTCGATCTTTTGATCAAAAGTGGGCGAAATGGTAATAGTGGATCATTACCCTTTTTTAAATTATGATTTATTTGTACAAGGTACATCATGCATGCATCTGTAACTATTGATTTTTGTTCATGGTCTCCTCTGTCAGGTAAAAACAATGGGAAAGGATACTACATTTATGAAAAGGGTAGCCGACCAAAACCTGATCTCTCAGTACTGCCAATTGTTGAGGAGTCTAGAAGACTGTGTAATATCATGCCTGGTGGAAAGGTTCTTTTATTTTGCACTGTCAATCTGTCATATAAAGACTCCCATCTATACTTACATTGCATTGAAGTTGACATTATTACCTTCTAAGTGATGGTTTAATCTAAGCTTTCTCCCTCACTAGATGGAAAATAGATATTTGCTTCTCAGTGAGTGAAGAATACTAATATTGTTTGTTGTATTTGCAGCCTATATCTGTTACTGACCAAGAGATTGTGGAGATGATACTCTTCCCAATCGTGAATGAGGCATGCCGTGTTTTAGAAGAAGGAGTTGTTATTCGAGCATCAGACCTTGATATAGCATCTGTTCTTGGAATGAGCTTCCCAAATTACCGGTGGGCTTTTCTTTTTCTATTTTTCTCTCTTTTAAATTGACATATATAAGAAAGTGGACCAAGGAGACAGCTGAACATCTTGAAAAAAATACAATAAGGGAATAAAAGGAAACAACTGATAAGGAATAGCAACAAAAATAAAAAACCAAAAGGGGGAATTTGTTGCTAGAAGCCAAAAGATGGTACTGCTTAATTGTAAGAGATTTTATTGTTAATCCACTCTTAGTTTAGCATATATGCAGCACAAGACAACATTTTGTGTCGGAAAAAATGAAAAAGAGAATATGTTGCTGGCTCTATTCTAAGGACCAATGAAGTGCATGAACTACTAAGAAAGAGCATTATAATGAAGTCACCTGATTATTGTATACTTAATTAATAACAATTTATAAATTGTTTGAATTCCTTATAACCTGCACTTGTGTCTAGATTTCAAATTGTGATTGTTTTGAAGAATGTAATCAATAATCTTTTTATCTGCAAAATGTAGAATTGATAATATTCCTCCTGTTCTTTCATCCAGCACTTGTGTTTTGAGTGGTTTACATGCATTATCAGTCTACCTTGTCCTTTACCTTGTGTCTCATTGCAATCATTTCTGTGGCAGGGGTGGTCTTGTTTGCTGGGCAGATTTGGTTGGGGCTGATCATGTATATACCAGCCTAAAAAAATGGGCACAATTATATGGTAACTTCTATAAACCATCAAGGTATTTGGAAGAAAGAGCGGCTAAAGGCATTCCTTTGGTGAGATGCGTGTTCTCTACTATCTATTCAAATTTCTTGAAATTTATTTTTCTCAATCTCATATTTGTGCATGAAGAATCTGCTAAAACAATCACAACATAAGGTGTTTTTTTAATATTTATTTGAAGTTGGGGAGGGGGTGGGGGAACAACGCAGGGTGTATGATTTTCATTTAACATGCATTATGGCTATTATATATTTTTCAATTTATTCTTGTTTGCCTAGCTTTCTTGTGTTGACTGACCATATATGTATATATAATAAATATGATATAATTATCACGGTGCGGCCTATATCTTTTTGTTCTTGGGGAAAATATGGGATTTCACGATATACAAGATCCTTGGATTTATAAACAAATGATGCTTATTTTGTTGGAAATCTTTGTATGAATTTGGAGAATCATGAAAAAATGTATCTTTTCTGCATCACTTTGTTTTATTAGTCCAAATTAGGCTTGAACTTGGAGAGGGTGTCTTTCTATTGTGCTTGGTTTTGATTTGAGTAAAATTGTATTTACTTGTACTTGCAATTAAGCCTCTATTTTGTGTAGAAACCACTCCTTGAATTATTTAAACCTGTTTAAATTAAGAATGCCCTAATAATTTAATTATTAGCATGCAAGTGGGGCACCATTTTAAGGACAAAATATTAGTTTAACGTTGTGTTTTGTATTGCCTTCAGAGTGCACCTGCTTCATCTATTCCAAAGTCAAAGGCGCGCCTATGAGAAGGAAATGATTTCTTGAAGTATGCAGCATGTTGGATGTCATTGGATAGGAAATATAACTCGTTATATTTACTTCCTTCCAAATTTAAATTATAAATTGAGTTTGGTTTCCCAAAATTATATTTTCACCCCTACCCACCACAAAACAAAACTAGAATTTATGAAGGAAAAGAATTGTTTCTTGTGACGTGATGAGGTAAAGTCTTCGTCTGCTACACTTTGAACATGCATCTTCAAAATAATTATTGGGATTAACTACAATCCCCTCTATTGAACGCTCCTGAGAAGTATAAGCTGAATTCCTTCTAGTTTGGTATATATATATATATAAGCTGTTATATTGCGTTGGCTAATCAACGTGTTCAATGAAACAAATCAAGAGAGGTTTATGGTAGATTAGGGTGAGATTCACATTATTTTTTAGAATATGTATTTTAAAATTAATTCTATTTTATTATTCTAATTCATTTTTTTATTTCATTCTTGAAAGTAAATTTATTTTTTAATGTTAATTTTTCGAAATTAATTTTAGCAAATCTGATTAGACACCTCTATTGCATAAGCTAGTGTGACGAATGTTCGTTATTTTTTAAAATCCATTTTTTGGCATCTTTGGACAAAATAACCTCGCATTATTCAATTTGAAGAGTGAAAATTGAACGACCCAGATGGATAGCGATCGTTGAATGTCGTTATTTCAGTACTTTTTTATGTACCTGCTGTTCTTTTTTACCAAAGTTGTGAGTTATTCTGCAGCAATAATTGAAGGGATGTAAAATATAAATGGTGAAGAAGGGTTGAGGAAAAACTAAAGCAAAATATTATATAATGACGGAACTCTTAATTCAATTATTATGCTTCTTTGCTCCTATCAACTAAAAATAAGCAATTAACCTCTCCTAAATAAGACACAACACAATGTCAAATTCAAGATGTTTGAACACTAGGCCTAACCAAGGTCACTGACAACAACTTTTTGAATTACTAGAGCTAAAAACTCTACACTTGAAAGATTAATGGCAATACAAATAATGAAGCATATATGAATGTTGTAATGAAGAAAGCAGAGAAAAGGAAAACATGGAAAAGTAAAAACTAAATTAAAAAGTATATTCTACATTACAAGCTATGAAAGTCGGTCAACGCAAAATATAAGCGTTACACTTTATGAAATTACAACTCAGCAATTTACAAGCATCGCAATAAAGCAATGTTGAAGCTGAAAAATTAATTTAGATATGTATGAATGGCCGAAGAACAAGAAAATTGATAAAAGGAAAAATTTATCCTACCTGGCCTAATGGTGGGGCCTGTATGCTTGACTTACCTTTCAGTGAAGGTAGAAAATGAAGAACAGCAATGATTTTATAATTATGTAAGAGAGAAGTTCCATCTTGCCTTGAAAGAAATTCTTCTCATTTTTCCTTTCAGATCATACCTCTGCATATCCTTCTAACTCATTCTTTTCATATCTCTTTTTCAATCTTCAGCTTGGTCTCCCCATTTTCAGCAACATTACCAGGGATCATAGACGATGAAGTTGAGGACCTGGGTGGAACAACAGCTTTGGTAACACCATTGCTAGTGGCTCCCTGCTGAGGCACTATCTCTGTACTGGAATTTTCAACGCCATTGCTGCTGATTGGGTCCTTTTGACCCTCCAGTTCACTTCTGGCCAACGAAGAACACTTTGTTTCTGAAAATTGTGAATAGAAATTAGTCATTTTTAACAATAATGTATGTAATGCAGAGTACATGATCTAGTCATACAAGAAAACACTTCTACCACATACAAGTCCCCAGCATACAAATTTAAATACCTTTTCAGACTAAGGCAATCAGAAATTTCAGCAGCATTTCAAATGAAATAACTATGTAGAGCATGCCAGCCAATTCATTGATAATTCACTATCAGCTTGCTATCTGTACTGATGTAAATCTTACAAATGCAAAGTAGTTTGCTTTCTCTGCATGAGAGACCATCTTTAGGTCATGTTTCATAGCATCCTTCTATAACAGTTCTCCAATTAACAGTCAGCGAATGTAAAAGATCAGAGCACCAACAAGCCTAATTTCAATGCCTCAACTTTTAGCTTATTTTTAGGCAATTAATCCTCTTAGTTATCATGAAGTCTTGATAGCTATCATGTTCATTAGAAATGTATAATTTTGATGTTTATTGTTTAAGCACAAACAGTTGCAGAGGAATCAATGGAACATGAAAAATTGGCAGTTGAAGTATCATGTGTGGGCATGGCAACAAAGACAAATAAACAAATAAAAGCAGTTATTCAGATGTTTTTCAAAGCTAGGGGCATTAAATCATTAATTGCCAAAACAGAAAGTTAACTGTCTTTCTGTCAAAGCCCCAACAATACCAAATAATTTTTTATGAATGTTTTCTTAAAGTAAAATCATAACTAAAGAAGAGGAAAATATTCACTTGCCATTTATTTCTCCCATAGTGATAACCCTATTGAGAAAATCTCTAAACTTAGTTAAAACAATCCTTTCTTGCTCTGCATAAACCTGTGTCATTCCTTGCCCATAAGGAAATTGTGAAGTTGTATTGCAAGCATGGGTCATTGGCCCAGTGGGGGAGGCAGCTGTCATGAAC
The DNA here is from genome assembly GCF_003935025.1 of Abrus precatorius. Lineage (NCBI taxonomy): Eukaryota > Viridiplantae > Streptophyta > Magnoliopsida > Fabales > Fabaceae > Abrus > Abrus precatorius. The sequence goes on along the minus strand of NW_020874395.1, from coordinate 15,925,845 downwards.
ATTGTATCTTGCTCATCACACATCAAGGCTAAAGTCCCAGGAGACATTGGCCTCCCTTTGGGGACATCAGCGCCATCTGAACTGGAATTTTCTGGGCTGATTTTATCTGTTTGGTTTGCACTCAAACAATCATCAGCCATAGCCTTCTCAATATCACCTTCCTTTTGACTTGGTAATTGCTCTTGAGTTGAAGAAGCAAGGGAAGTGTCTGTGTGATCTTCTGTATGCTTTTCCATTAAAATTTTCTGGTCTGATCATATCAATAACAATAATTGATAAGAAAAATAAATAATCAATGATGTACAGAGTAATAAGGCTGATATTACTTGGTATGTAATAAGAAGCATCAACTGAAAATAAAACTAAAAGGTCCTACCAACGCTATAGCAGTGTTTCATGAATTGTTTCCTAATGATCATTGGACAGGTTGACAGAAATTTTAGATGAACAAAAATGTCACTTTCCAAAACTAAATAAATAGATATCATAGGTACCCCCAATTTTGGGTCCCCCAACATTTTGAATTTTGACAACTATCCTAATGCATGCACAAAGTAGACTTTGTGACTGATTTACTTAGTTATTGAAGAGAATCCTTGATCTAACACATTAGAAAGAATGCAAATAGGGTAATTATATGCCATAAATTATTATGTAATTACTGTAACTTTAAATCCTTGTGTTTATTATTTTCAATATAAATAATATTCTCCACAACTTAATTGACTCACTAATTCTATCACCTCTTTATCGTCTCTCTCTTACTTAACATGATATCAGAGATTGTTGAGAGATAACCCTAATTGGGACAAACTTTTTTTCAGAAAAACCACTCACTGAGTGATAAAAACCAAGTCTCACTGACCACTGAACCATATCATGAGTTCTCGTGCAACCTCCATCCCCTTTTCTGGCCAAACAAATTTAGGCAACATTTAGCATATGGACCCATGGCTGTAAAACTTGTTAGTTAACCTATAAAATTGTATGAGTTTATGATTCCAAGCACCAAAACCAAGTTAACTTACTTACAAACTCATATAATACAGTAATTTGGAGTGGACTTGCATGGAATCGTAGAACGGAATCATGAGTTTAAGGACAACTGAAAAAGTCTAGAACAGGATGATTATCACCCCCGAACACCAATAAAACAATATTTTACTGTTTTTTGAACAACTCCAAAATGCAGCAGCTGAATGAGGGGTTGATTATGCATGAATATATTCAATCTCAAAACTGGACAAACATGAGTCCATAGCTGTGTCAAGCATCTGAGCATTAAGGAGCAAAGGTGGTGAACAAAGTTTCAACTAGAAGGCTGGAATGAACCCATCGCTGCAAATCTACAATAAACTAACTCAACTCCAACGCAGTGAACCCAACCATCGTCTTCATTCTTCAGTAATTCTAAACCGTGTATTTTTGTGAATTTGTCCATCAATTTTGAACTTATTATGCTCAATTTGTGTACCGACTACCAAGCTATTAACTTATCTCATGATTTTTAATTTGTTCATCAAATTTCAATCATTATGCTTTATTTGTGTATTGAGCTATGAACCTACGTTGGTTTGGTTATTTGATGAATTTTTAAGAGATAACTTTTAAATGAGCCAAATTGAAAGACATGTGATTGTTCCATCTATAATGAAAACTCATTAAATAGAACCAAAATTTTGGGCCTGTTTTGAAGAACAGGAAAAGCATGAGAACGTGCAAGGAATAGAGGCAAAGGCTTTCTCTTCTAGGTTGATATCATCCATTCATACAAGGAAGAATGAAGAAGATATAATGGACCTTCAAAGCCCAGTAGCACAAGTGATGATTGGTGGTGTACGATGTCAATATACCTGTAAGTGTCTTTGCAGTTTGTCCGGATACTAGCACCAGAACTGAGCAAAGCTCCTTGAGGTGTTGTGGTTGTATAATGTCAGCTAAAAGAGACCTTCAACAATAATTAAGTCAGAAACTAGGTGTAATAAATTTGTCTTCATTTCTTGTATATAACCATCACTACCTGTACATAAATTTTGAAGGACCTAATGTTGCAGTTCCAACACGAGCACCTGGGGCAGGTGACAAGGATGAGGAGGGTGCAATTGGACCTTTGACATGGTTTACCTGGTGAACATTCAAAATTATTTCATGATGATATTGTAAAAAATGTGTAATAAAACATGCCCATTAATCATGATAGCATTCACTGTAAATTGCAGCTAACAAATATTAATGACACAAGTCATGGTATTGAAACAGAAGTTTTAACCTCAGATTTAATCGTTTCTATTCCTTCAAATTTAAAATAAAGTTGACAAAACTAGATGGAGCAAAGTGCAATTTTGTAAAGCTTTAATTCAAGTTTAAATGCATCCTTTAAACAAAATGATAATGATGTATATTCCTAAAGAGAACATAGTTATGGGACTAAAAATTGTTTTGTCAACTGGCCTAACAGTTCTCTGTTTATCTGATTAATCAATCCCCTATTTAAAATAAACCCCTGTACTTGTATGACCTATGCTACAAGCAAATTTACCTGTTGTCCCAACTTGCTAATGGATGGATCCTTGGCTGTTGGCCAAAAGAAGAGTTCCTGACCTTTTCTTTTCTTTGATACTGGAGGTGATGAGTAGCCAGAGGAACCAATAGCTCCAGTTATGGCAGCATTTGCCGCTTGCTGAATATATGCCATGTTGTTATTTTGATCTCCATGAAACAAAGCCTGCCTCTCTTCACTTCCCTCAAAATTCTTGCAGTCCATGCATTTACAATTTTCAGAACAAAGAATGTTGGCTTGGAAGCATTCGCAGTACTTCTTTAGGCACCCAGATTTTTTACAATGACACCCCTTGTTATGTTTTCCTAATATTAAACCTTCTCCAACCTCCTCCTACAAATATTTTCAAATTCAGATAATCAGCACCAGAAAAATCAACTATGTTTTTTAGTACAAAATACAAAAAATATGCTCAACACTTATTCTAATACAAGGAATATTACCAAGTCCAGAAATCTTTATTTATCATTTATGTAGAGCATATATAAAGGCACTTGCCAGGTAATCTAATAATAAGCTCCTGTTATTACATAAAATTATACAATGGAGAGCCCAACTTTTGCAATGAAACATTGCTGTATAGGCAACAACAACAATCACAAAATCCTTATTCCACTAAGTGAAGTTGGCTATGTGGGTTACATGACTCCACTGTATAGGTGTTGAAAAAATATTACTTATCAGAGTAACTTCTAATTAGACTTTAAAATTTTCTATTAACTTCCTACCCTAAAGTTGCTTACTAAAGTAAATGTAGATAAGGAAACTAAAAACAAAATGAATTGATTTCATCAACAAAAAAATTTATTTTAGGACATTGACACAAGGAATAATTGGTCAAAATTATGACTTGACAAAATAAATCAACACAGTGAAGAGGAATTGGCCAATGACAACTAACACACCCAGTAGGAATATTTCATATCAATAAAACTTGTTTCTAGAATATTGTTTTTTCATAATTAACAATTATAGAATGTTGCACCTACTTGAATAACATGTTTTTCACAATGAAAAAGATCAAATGGAAAATGTGACCTCCAATCATGTACAGAGAATATTCCTTTACATTCCATAAAATCCCACAATGGACAGCAAGAAAAAGACATCAAAGATAATAGGACCAATGTCTTGCATCATCAACAAAGAATTCACAATATGCTCCAACAAAATAAGCACTATATCTAAAACCAATCTTATTATCATACACAAAATAAACATGATATATAACACAACCAGTCACAAAAAGTTAGATCTACGTACCCTGCTATCACGTGCTCCGTGAGGACTGTTTGCAATTTTGGGCCGAAATGCATTTGGATTGCGTTCCAAGGTAGCTTCAACAGCTTCTCGTCTAGCAGCTTCATTTTCAACATTGTTGAAACAATTTACACAGTTGCAACCATCACAATATATTCCCGATGCAAAACATTCACAATATCTGCTCAAAACATCTCTAAAGTTAGCTTCTTATAGCTTCCAATAAGTTGCAACAATGGAATAACCTCTGAAGGAAAAAAAATGACCGAAGACAGTAAATTTTTTCTACACGATACCGTTTCCAATTCTTTTCAAAGAAAAATATGCTGTTGCACCACAATAATTAAGATAAAATTGAGCCAAACTTTTCCCATGAGAACCAATGACTATCTTAAGACTACACAGGCATAATATAATAAAGAATTTTATCATGGAGTTCATCTTCCTTGCGTTTTCTGAAGTGTTCAATAATGTTGAATCAGCAAGTTAATCCCAAAAAGATTGGATGGTCATGCCCAAAGCAGGCCACTGATTCCACAGCTAACTATCTCAAGCTCTGATAAGAACCTTGGGAGAACCACACCACAGAAGCTAGTAGTCATAATTGGAGCACAAAGTCTTATAAATCTCACATTAGAATCTCATACTTCCAATGTGGGACTCAAGTCCCACCATGCAATTGGATCCTAACAAGCTCACTTGGGTATTTCACAGTACCCCATTTCCTGAATCCTGAGTTTATGCATCAAACACACCTGACCAATTTCAACTTCCTACATGCATCTAATTTTTAAGGGGCATTGACCAAACAAGGGGGACAATATCAAGAAAAAAGAAAACTAAAGGAACACAAAAAAAGGATCAAAATAGCAACAAGTCCTTTAATGTGAGACAACTTAACTAGCAACAAATATAAAAATCAAATTTCTAATTTAAAGTCTGTAAAGCGTAGGTATTGAACTATCTTTTCTCAGCATAACAAAAAGGAAAAAAAAATGATGATTGATGAGTCATTCATGAATCATGAAATTTCCTTTTTGGTTCATATTAAAAAAAAATACTGACAAGGAAAACATATTACTAAAATACTATGCAGAGCAACAAGACCAGAAACTTGTACAGAACAGTGGATAGCTACATAAGAACAACTTTGCATTTCACAGTTGTAAATGAGAAAACACGAGTGCGCACATGGCATGCACACATACCTACGCTAATATCAGCTTATACTACACAGACACATTTCCATATAGAGACAAGTAGAAAAAGAGAGAGAATTTTACTTACAGCTTCAAGCATTTAGAGTGTTTACAATTGCACTGCTTTTGCTTCTTTGGGGTAGCATCCTTCATCTCAAAGTTAGGTCTTGATTTTGATTTTGGAGATTCTGGTTTCCTGAAAAAGTAAAGGTTAGTTATTTAAAGACCAAAACATGTGGCTTGAGCTACTGCATTAAGACATTTGCAAATTGCCAGTCAATGCAGATACCTTCATATTGATTTACTCACAAACAGATCCATCCTTTCAAGCTTGTCAAAACATAGAGACAGCTACTCAATATCATGTTCAGAGTTATCATGTACCATTCAATCAAAACCTCTAAATGATTTACTACAAGAAGGAAATGTCTGATTCACTTCAAGCATTAACTTCTGAAATATATAAGCCTTACAATTGTCAAAAGAATAAAATTAGGGTGAAGATCATTCACATCATACAAGAAAAAGCCAGATATAGCTTGATATACCAAAAAGAGAAAATGTTAGAGGCACATTATAAAATTGGCCCCGAAAGAAAAAATATTCACTTCTCAATGATATGATCTAACTCAAAAGTGAAGAATACAGCAACTATAACCCTAGCTCCCAGCCCAACAGGAAAATAAATAGAACTCTTAATTGATGAAATCTTAATTCTCAAGTATTTTAGCTTCAAAAGTAAATAAATTTTAAATGGTACTAACTTATCCATAACGTAAAAATCTAGGAAGCCCAGATACTTTAAAATTATGCTATAAAGGCGTCAGATGTGTCTAATACCAATACCAAACTAGATACCTCAGATTCTAAAAAAATGGAATTTGTATTATTATGTAATGGCAAAGCTAAAACAATAATAACCAAAGCCTTATCCTACTAAGCGATTTAACTACTTGAATTGAACAATGCCATTGTGTTGTATCCAAAACCAGTTCTTCAGAGACACCATCTAATTCTAGATCGTTTTTAACTATTTCACATTAAGACTTTCATGGTCTACCTCTATCTCTAATTACTGGGCTATACTCCAATTGATCAACTCTCCCAACTAGGGCTTCTATTGGCCTTCTTCTCATGTGTCTAAACCATATTATGTGTGACTCAACCATATTTTTGCATGCCACTCCAACTTTCTCTAGTACATTTACTCCTGCTCTTATCTTTCTTATCTTTTCTTAAATGACCAATCGTCAAATGCAACATTTTCACCTTAGCAACACATATCTTATGCTCTTGTTGGCCTTTATCATCCATCATTAAGTACCCTAAAGCACCACTAGTTTGTGGTTACACAGTGAGATTTTCCTTCAAGCTTGAGATGCACTTTTTACCACAAATAACACTAGAACATTCTTTCATTTCATGCACTAAGCTTAAATACTATGACGTGCATTTGCTCCATTTCACCATCTAAAAAGATAAATAAACCTTTTTTCTCCGCTTTATTGCCTAATCATGTGGTGGTCCGCCCAACCAATGTCTTTTATTTATGACGTACTATGATTTGTGTTTTAAAATTTAATAAGATATATACAAGTTTTGCAAAAAAACGTTATGTTGTATCCAATCCTACCCATATACAATTGTCTATAACAAAATTCATATCCCCACATCATACCCATTTCGTATCCGAGAGACATACCCATATACATGATTGCATGCATCATAGGTAAGAATAAATTTAGAACACTTGCTTCTCATAATCGTATACCAACCATTAAAAGCTTAAACCCAAATGAAATTTACTATAAACAACTTCATAAATACTGTCCACCAGAAAATTTACGGGTCTAAGTTCCAACCAGATATAAGCCACTAAACAATTAGACCTCCAGCCGTCTTATTCCCACATGGAGATATTACAGTTACAGCAAAGAGGAAACTTCTCATTTGCTAATGGCAAACCATAACATTACACATGCATTGGAAGCTCACAAAAACAATAATAATAATAAATAAAATCTTCCAAACAAAACTGCAATTCCCGAGATAAAACCATTGTGACACAACAACTCGAAAATTAAAACCAACAAAAAGAAAAGGAACTTCAAACACTAGCTTCCAATCACAGAACTTCAAAACACCATTACTTATGAAACAATTTCAAGCATTCCCAAGAAACACAATTAAAATTTCACAAAGCACGTCCTCGCCACATCAAAACTAGAAGCAGGAAACGAATCATTTCAGCAAGAACCACACTCACACAGTTTCAAAAACTCACCCAACCCTTGCAGAAGCAAGCGGCGCCTGCGGCGGAAACGGCAACACCACCACCGGTTGCTGCGTCACAGTCTGCGGCTGCGATTGCGCATGTTCCGGCATGCCGGTGAAATCGAGCTGCCTCGCCAGCTTCTTCGCCGGAGCATCCAACGAAGCCGTTGCTACCGCCGCCGATACCACAACTTCAGCCACCGACGACGAAACATTCCTCGGAGCGCAATCACCTCCTTCACCTTCACCTTCCCCCATGGCACGAAAACTCTCACCGCGAATTCCAAATTCCACCGAAAACAAGCAACGATTACGATCTCTCCCTCACAGAAAAATCGAATAATTCGAAAAACCAGCTCGAATTCGCGGAGCTTCGCAAACCACGAACACGACGCATGGATTGGTGCAACTTTTCCGAAATTGAGAGAACCTTGATCCAAACGCGGCGCAAGAGAAGACGAAGCTGAGGAGAGAGAAAGAGAAGGAGAAGGTTGTAGAGAGAGAAGGAGAAGAAGAGAAGTGGGATTTGCAGAAGGGAACGAAGAAGAAGAAGAAGAAGAACACAACACACACTCCCTCTCTCTTCGAACCTTTTGAAAATTCAATTTAGTTGTAAATATTGAACGGCCAGATCTTGCTGCGTCTTTCATCGGACGGTTCAAAAACGCCTGATCCATCGAACGGTCACAATTCATAGAAGCGTGTTTTGGCTTTCGTTGGATATGAATATGATTTTTCTTCCACGAGGAAGCACCCCCGGGAAGGAATGCAACCATCTTTTATTCTGTTTTTATTTTTAGCATGCGTTTCGTTTCAAATTATTTAAAATATTATCAATATTTATATAATATTTTGAAAATATATTTATTAGTTTATTACTTAAGTTAACTCTTAAACTTCTTGATATAAAAAGTAAATATTTATCATCTCTGAGGCTCTTTTATTTTAAATCTTTTTTAATAATTTTAATAAGATTATTTTTAAATTATTTGATGCATTAACTTTTAGTTAAATGTGATACATTTATTTTTTAAACTATAAGATGAAAAAAGTTGTATGCCCATTATTTCTCTAGTTCACACTAATTAAGTAAAAAAAAATTAACTAAATATATATTAAATACTTAAAAAATATTATTTATAATACTTTATCTAACTCAAACAATATTTTGTTTGTGAAGTTTTTTAAATATTTTTAAAAATATTATCATTTGTTCATCATATTAAAAAGATTGAAATTATTTTATGATTTATTTTAAAAAATTATGAAATTAATTAAATAAAAAATTTTAATTAAAATCATTTTACAAATGAACTTTTATTTAATTTATTTTATTATAAGCTTGAATTTTTTTTAATATAAATACATCTTCACTTGTATTCCTTTTTTTCCTTAAGCATGCGGCATTATTATTATTTATAATTTTTATATTTACAAAAATATAAATTATTTTAAAGTGTAATTATATATTTTTTCTTTTATTATGATTACTGAACAATTTTATCTGACAATTTTTTGTAATTGTTACAATGAAATTCTAAATAATAACTTTATATTTACATAAAATTCTTATGAGATATTTATTAGTCAATTTATATTTTAAAGACGAGAAAAAATTATAATTGATGTTTAATCTTTTATGGCTAATTTAGTAACTTATTCAATGGTTTGTTTTTCTGAAGGAATTATCCGGTGCGACAAGCACCACGGTAGGTAGAGAGTTTGGTGGAGATGCGACATGTGTGCTTTGGCGGAATGAAGTCATAGCTGCTGGCTACGTGGGGGCTTCTGATTGGATGGCATCGAATAATTGGAAAACGCAAGACTGAAAACGAGGGATTCTTTTGTGATCAGCTTTTACTTAGCTAAATCTTAATTAAGTATCTAAAAATTAAATATTTTTATTATAAAAATATATTTAAATTATGTTAAAATATTTAACAAATGTTTATCATTATTATTATTTATATTTAATTTTTAATTTTATTATTAATATTTTATTATTATTACTTAAAAATATTAATAAGTATTTTAAGAATATCAGTTAAAATAAAAATATATTTATTAATCAATATTTTTAAAACTCTCCTTTTTATATGATAAAATTAAAAAATAAATAAAAATAAAAAATATATATTTAATTTTTTTATTTTCATTTACAAAATTTTAAAAAATTATGTTGAATGTTATACAAATGTTTTATTATGTTTTATTTTTCATTATATTATAATGATAAAAAAAATACAATCAAACAAACAATAACTTTTATTAATGATATTATAATTACAAAAATAAAATATAACATAACACTTTATATTAAAATTTTAATATAAGTTATCATATAGAATAATTTATAAATTGATTTTTCTAATGGATGTGTAAGAGAATGTGCTAAAAATGAAAATAACAAATATACTATTAAACTTGTAAATATATTGTAAATGTAACGAGGGTAGCTCGTTTGAAAATACAAATTTGTAGCATAATATTTGATTCAAGCTAAAGAACAATAATTACAACTTTATGTTGTAAAAAAATTTGATGCAACAATAGCAATGTATGAAAGTGGAAAAAGAATTATGATGGTGGCTTTGAAATGAGACTGAATTACTTAAACAATCTATACGTCGACTATCCACATCCTTCTATATCTCAGGGCTACTTCCAAGTTACAACAACTTTGAGATTGATCCTATGAATATCACCTAGATCTATTGCAAAGAACTCATGTATAATTTAAGAAAATAACTTATAATTTTCATAATTTTTTAAACTTATTCCAATGAACTTCTTAGAATATTTTATCAAAATTAACTACCTTTAATTAATTTCAATAAATTTTAAAGTTTGTGACACAGGTCATCATTAAAAAAATTATTAAATAAACTTTAATTAAACTATGTGTTTAAACACATCCATAGTTATGTAAGGAATATCTTTCCAACACTAAGACGCGGTTAAGCTTTACTCCTTATAAGCAAGTTAAGAAAAAATCTTTTTTTTTTTTGCAGGGTAAAATGACTAATCTTAAACTGATACAATATGGTGATTTAAGAAGCAAAGTCGCCTAAAAGTTGTTAACCACTGTTTTTTGTTCTTTTAAGCTCCATTTGGAAGACTAGCATGATCAATTTGAACTAAATATAAAAAAGTTAAAATGCCACCATTCAACATGTTTGGTAGTTGTGTACTGTCCACGTTTAACCATTGATACTATTTCGGAAATCAAAGTTTTATTTGTTAAACAAAAAAAGTAAACAAGCTCTTGGAATTCTTTATAGTAACAAAATGACAGCTGAATAATGTGCACCCCAAAAAACTCTTAAGGAACAGCATAATCAGCAACTTGTCAAAGAAAAAAAAAAGAAGAAGAAATATCATCTCCTCATCATTCTCATGCTATAAGCAAATACTGGCTCTATAATTAGATTAGAATTGTGAACTTTCTTGCTGGATTAGCATTTTTGCCACGATTTGAGCATCCACTTCAATGTGCATGAATTTTATCATGCAACAGAGCTTATTATAGTTGAGGAGACCACAACAAAAAATCAACTACATTCCTTACAAAACCTGTTAGCTGTCTTTCATGATGATCACTTACCAAGTTTCCTAATAAAACCTCAAGAAATCTCGATCCTTCAATTTACCAGGTTTTCTAAGATACTCTTCAGCAACAAGCTTGTGTCTTGTTTGTTATTACTAGCAAGTATATAAATGAGTGAACTCTTAAAGCTCAATTGTAAATCTTTGAAAAGGTAATTCCAATATGCTGCTCGGTTACGTTGGCAAATTCTATACTGTATCATTAATGATCTCATCTTTGAACACTTTCATATCCATCAGCCTAAGATCCAGAACCCCTTTGACTGGAATCTTGTGCCAGGTTTGGGAAAGGAAGTTGAACTTTGATTGATAAGAGAAGCAGATTGTGGTTGCTGTGTGGTCACAGCTTGAATATTGTTCCATTTTGACATGCACTTTTTGGTTGACTTGAAATTTGCTGGGCTCAGGGATGGTTACAAAACTTTTTTCATTTCAAACTGGGAACCAACAACCAAAACATTCTTGCAGTTGTTATCCTTATTTTTATCTCACTGTTTTGCTATATGAATGAACTATGACCTCCCCCAAGTGGTATTTTTGGCTTAAATTCCACATGCTCCATCAAGTAGGGGCAATGCCTGAAATTGACACACTGAAATAATGAAGAATGCATGGTCAGGTCCCAGAAGACAAGTGCTGACCACAAAGCAAAACATTACAAATAGAAAGAATTAAAATATTGGAAAGGATTTCTTGTAATTATTTGGTAACACTAATTATTAAGGATTATCAATATTCAGGAAGTGTCATGTGTAACCTCTTCCTTCCTACGGTAAATGAATTTAGACAACTTATAAAACAAGGAAAAAAGCGTAAATTTGTTATCACTATGATGGTATAAAAGTAACAGAGGTCAACTTACTGGAATGCTCAGTAACTGTCCTTGTTGATTGATCAGAACAGGCAGGCTTCTCCTTGCAGCAACTGGGATAGATTTTAACAACCAGAGAGCTTTTTTAGCCGATGCACTGGCATAGTGCAAACATGAATCTGTTTTCTCCATCATCTGGTTGGTTCTGTTCATCGATATAACTCTGTGTTGTGGAAAGCTTTTGGAAAGTGGATATTTTGATAACTCAGCTAGATACAACCAATCAGATTCAATCATGTGCCGCACCTCGGGCACTTCATTATGATTACCAATACAAGATGTGCAGTAAAAGCTACTCAAGTCCATGTCATAATCAACTAAATCAGGAATTGCATCTCTATCAATTTTATTGTTTAACTTCCATGAGAAAATGAATCGATCCATGAAGTAACAGAACTCCCCAGGCTGAAGTGATTTGCCAGAAGAAGTAACAGTTTCAACTCCATGCTTTGATGCAGATTCAGAAATAGCCTCAGTTTTAGACCTGAAGCGAGTGGTTTCTTGCTTCTGCAATACAAGAATACTGTTGTAGGTGGATTCACTGATTATGTTTAGTCTTTTGGCTTCAGTCAAAACTAACTCAGGATTCACATCCAAAAAGTGGATGTCTGATGCATCTAGAGCCAAGTTATTTGCATATGATTTTTCATCCTCTATAACTTTTCCCAACTCATTGGCAACCCAATACTCATGTTGTCCATAAGAGCACGGCTCAAAAAATTCCATCTTTAAAGGCAAAGCACAGTCAACAGAACAGCAAACCAGGACTCTGGCCCCTCTAGAACCAGGATCTGGGCAAAGGTAACAGCCTGCTGCTGTAATAGAGTTCTATGGGACAATTGGGAACAAAATGGAAAGTCAAAAACGTAGAAATTAATCATATATTTAAAGCTAAAATACTGACGCATCTGCTACCAAGAAAGGTAAAAGTAAAAGATCACTATAATCTGAGATAATCCCTTTTAGAGTTGTATGCAGTTAAGGCAATATTTGATAAACTTGTATGCTGTAGAAAGGAACAAAACCAAAGTGATGGAAGCAGATTTACCTTGCACGGAAAAGTGCGAATGTAGTCCAATAGCAATTTCAAAGCACTACCTCTGATTTGCCTCTGCCTTTGTGAGATGAACTGAAATAAGAAGTTTGACCACTATAACAACTAACAAAAGTATTTACATACAAATAAAGTTTCAAAAGAAAAATACATATGTAAGATCAGAAGTACCTGCAAGACCAAGGAAAGAAACTTCATCAGGCATATGTCCTCAATTTTCAAAGGACAAAGAACCTGTAAATCAATAACAGCATACCCAAGCTGCAAACAATTTTCAACAACCAATCCTCACAGGAGTCAAGAGTAAATCTCAGGGAAATAGATTAATATAACTTAAGCAACAAAAGGAAGTATTTGTATTATTTTCATTGCAAAATCAACATAGCTTGGATGCTATTCCATACCCAATTTCAACTATTAATCAAGTAAGCAATGATTGGAATTAGTAGTTAGATGATACTTACATCCATGATAACCACAGCATGATGTAACAAGCTATAGCAAATTTGATCAACATATGTGCGTGTTATTCGACATGCAGAAATCACTCTTTGGAGCTCAGACTTGAATGCAGCTGGAAAAAGAAGAAACCAGTCATTTAGGCAAAGCCCTGGTTTGCTGTATGGATCATGAATATACCAAGGAATCATAACAAATCTTAGGTACTGTATTTATGATAGTCATCTTATCCTTAAGGTGAGTCAGCCTACTTATCTGTTTGCACTGAATGATCAGTTATTAATGAACTGAGGATATTATTTTTCCAATTTTCATCTTCTATCTCCCCTCACTCTCCTCATAGATGAATTTTGCTGTTTGTGTATTTTTCTCCCAGCCTTTGTCACTTTCCATATTTGCTATAATTATAGATAGAGAATTGACTCTTGATAGAAACTGAAGGCTTATTTAGAAATTAGTGAAGCTCTAATTAGAACAACAGGAGGAAGGATATCAAATCCTCCTTTGACAAAACTAAAAAGAAGCCCAGCCACCAACCAGAAATAAAGCCAAAACCTCAAAATAAAAACTAGGAAAACAAATAACAGTCCAATTGCTGGGCAAATCTACAAGCAGACTCCACACAAGAGTCCATGTGCTGAACAAAATAGAGTAGCAGAGTTAAATAAAACAATCTTGTCCCAAAGAATGACTAAGGATAAGATTAGAGACCCACCTTCATTTTCTCCCCCTTTACCCCATATATTGATATTTTTTTAATTGCACATGCACTAGAGTGCTGGCTGGAAGAACTTTACAAATTCTCAAAATACCATTAAAGAAGTCACGAATCTCATCATCACAACTTACAAGATGACAAATTATTCAGTTCCATTCGAATCCTATTACGTGTATATAATGGGCTTTGATTTGTTGGGTCTTCTACCCATTCCTCACTACCTCCTTTGCATATCTGTAAAGATAAAAAAACACAAATGATCAAAGTTATAAAGTAAGAATCAGATGGGTGAAGAAGGCAGAAAAAGGATGAGCAATGCATAAAATAAATAGATAAATTGTGCCAACCTTGTACATATCTTCCTTTGAAAATTCCAGAAGAGGCCGCACAAGAAGGATGCCCTGGTTTGCCAGAGCTTTGCAATGGGAATGTGCATGAGTAGGGAAAATCTGGGAGGTGAAAGGCATGCCTGCAAGTCCAAGCACACCACTATTTCGAGAAAGCCTTAAAATAAATAACTCAGCCTGCATTGTTTCTCAGCAATCACTACTTGTCTAACAATCTTTTAATCTTGCAATCAACTTAGAGGATGATAAAACACCTCATTAATCCATTTCCCACTAAAAAATGAAATTGTTTCTTCAGAAAAGTATTAATCAAGTAAAGAATGTTTATGCCCAGACATAATTGAATTACTTTATCACCACAGGCAAAAACTATCTTAAAAGCTCTTAGCCTCCTACACATATGCAGTTCATCAAACTAATCTGGCAGAATGAAGAATCAATGGATGAAGAAAGTATTATCAATTAAACCTGATCATCAGCATGATGTGCAATAAGCAACACCCCAATCCGGTGTTGGGCACAAACTTCATGAAAGATATGGTATCTGAATTTCAAAACACCAAAATATGCAATAAGTATACATTATCAAATTCCCAGTACAGACATCTAATATTTTCTCAATAAAAACATTTAGATACAATAACCTCATTTCACGAGCAGCTTCCTGCAATTGACCCTGTTTCGGCTTGCCATTTGGCCAATCACAGCTGGCAATCTCACACCTGATTCCTGCATGAAGTGTCTATGTCAGCCAAGTATATAGCTGGCTTAAGAATTCAAGTCACATTACCAAACTAAGCAATCATACAAGAATAAATTCGCTAATGTTAAATTTTCACATCACGTTGTCATGTGAAAATTCCATGCATATCTTTCTCTTCATAAATGTCCACAAATTTTGATAAAACCTTGGCTATTTAACGTTTATGAAGAAAGAGCTAGAAAAAACAAATGCACATGACAAAATCATATCGAAAATTTAACATTAGAGAATGCAGTGCTGCAATCACAGACACAACAGCCAGCTGGACACAAAGTACCCATTTCAGAAACACGGTGAGAAACAACGCCGGCCTCGCCTTTGCTCTCTGCACGTAGTCCATGATCAACAATTATAGCTAGTAGTCCGTCTATGAAACCACCACTCTCAGTGCTGACAACATCAGCACAAGCAGTTTTCCATCCAGCAGTTAACATACACAGTGCCATACTGTCAGGGCCACCAGAGACTCCCAAAGCTGATAGGAAAAGAGCCATCACAACATCAAACAATCAACAAACAATGCAGTGAAAACCAGGAGGTTCATTGCATCACTTGCAAATTCACAATATCTTAAAAATTTCTTCTTCTTTTTTTCACCATTTTCAGATAGAGTACAATTTATGAAGCAAAATTCATCAACATATTATTTTTATGTTTGATTCTGACAGAAAGGGTACAATAAAGTTGGCAAAAATTTCCAAAAAAGATTAAATTTTTCGAGTGGGACAAAGAGAAACTCACCAATTCGGTGGTGGGGTTTGAGTCCAGCCATGGCCATTCTTCTGGAAAATGCTTCTCTGTATTTGGAGATATCAATTGAGCATTGGGAAGGTGATGCATGAAGTTGACAGTGATGGTGCAAAAGTTTAGAACAGAGTGAAAGATTGAAACTTTTTAGGGGGGTTTTAGAGAAAGAAGAAAACAGAGAAGTTGCAGAGAGTGTTGAAGAAGATAGGATTAACCCTCGCGCCATAGCCACTTTCTTTAGCAACAAAAATCACTTGCCACTGCCCATCCTAAGTTACTAAGAATTTTTTAACTCCTTACTTCTTAGTTAAATCATTTTTATTTATATATTTATTTTTTCTCTCATTTATATAAATTTATTATTAGAGTTTCTAATCATTATTCTTATAATATTACTATTAGTTAGTTAAGAATATTTATCAAAACATAAAGATAAGCACAAACAAATAAAAATTAATTAAAAATTACATAATGATATCATTATATTATTTTTAAAACATTGATTAATATTTTCTTACAAGATATAGAAGCAGGTGTAAATACAAAGACTTGTTTATGAAAACGTACTTTTTTTAAAATTTCATATTATATTGTATCACTTCATAATAAGAAATCACAAATATTATCTTTCTCTCCTTAAACGAAAAAAAAAGTTTTTATTACGTAACTAAAGTGAAACATTTTTTCTTATTTGATATGATTTGACATGATAATATATATATATATATATATATATATATATATATAATAAATTCAGATATGATATTAATTACTTGAAGTTGAAATTGAAAAAAAAAGAGTAGATAATTAACAGTGGGAGGAAAAGAAAATGCGAGAAAAACAAAAAGAAAGAAGCTAAGACGATGATTCAGACAAGTGAGCCAAATTGAACAGGAAAAGAAAACAGAACCAACCAACAAACCACAGTGTCACAGAAACATTAACCTCTTTCTCTCTCTTTCCGTGAGTGTGTGTCACTGTTGTTGTTACGACACATATACAATAGTGTCCAATGTAGGAAGAGGAACAAGGAAGGAACCACCAATCTCCATGGCCATCACCACCCAATGGAACAAAGCATCCATCTTTCTCCTTCTTCTCTCTGTCGCACTCTTCCAAACCCTAACCCCCAATTCCTCTCCACCACCTCCCAACTACATTGTCGGATTCCTCCACTACCACACCGCCGACCACCACCGCGCCTACCTCGAATCCACCCTCGGCAGCACCGGTTGGCGGTGGATCCCGCGGCAGAACCCGGCGGCAAAGTACCCCACCGATTTTGGGTTGGTCTCGATCCACGATTTGGGGCTGGTGGAGGAGATTCGGAAACTAGGGTTGGTGAAGTACGTGAACTTGGATATGAGCTACAAGAGGGGTTTGATGAATCATCAGAGAGACAAAGTTGGTGCCTTTCACAATGGGAAGAAGCGCCCTGGGAAGATCTTCACAACGATGTCGTTTTGTGAAGCTGAAGGAGAAGAAAAAGAAGAAAATTCTGGCAATCGCAGCAGTTCCATCAAGTGGGGGCGGAAGTTGTTGATGCAGGTGAAATTTGATGGTTTTCAAATGTTGGGTATCTTGGGGAAGAAAAAAAAAATAGAACTTTGATAATGATTATGATTATTAGGATTATTTTGTGTATGTTGAATTGAAGTTGTTTTATTTATTTATTTGTTTGTTGAGTGTTGAAAAAGTGGATGGTTTGAGATGTTTCTTTTGGTGGCAGAGATCGCAAGTTACTTCGATGTTTGGGGCCGAGGATCTTTGGGCGAAAGGGTACACTGGTGCTAAGGTTAAGATGGCCATATTTGATACTGGCATTCGAGCTGATCATCCTCATTTCCGTAACATTAAGGTAATTTCTTGTTTGCTTGATTTGGAATGGGTTTATGGGTTGATAGTTGATGAATTGAGAGTTGAGGAATGGCGCAGGAGCGAACAAATTGGACCAATGAGGATACATTGAATGATAATCTTGGACATGGGACTTTTGTTGCGGGTGTTATTGCTGGTGCAGATGCTGAATGCCTTGGTTTTGCACCTGATACCGAGATTTATGCCTTTCGCGTGTTCACTGATGCACAGGTAATGCCTGTTGGACACTATTATTTAACTCTTTTCTTTCTTAGGAAAGGGGGAGGGTGTTGTGTTAAACTATTCCAGTTTAACTACATCTAAATGGCATTTCAGTTCATCAAAAAATATCTTCATTCCATAAATGCGTCCAATAAATGGATGATATAATCATTGGAAATTTGTTAACCAAATAGAGTAATCATTAAACAAGCTCTAAAAAAGAGAACATGGATGCTTTTGGACCAGCTTATGAATGCATATTAACTTGCATCCACCCGCCCCTGCTTATAATGTTTTAATTCTAGAATAATTGGCAAGATTTTGAGAAGATTTCATTCAGCCTATGGCAGGTGTCATATACATCATGGTTCCTTGATGCCTTCAACTATGCAATTGCAACCAATATGGATGTGCTAAATTTGAGCATAGGTGGACCTGATTATTTGGATCTCCCATTTGTTGAAAAGGTAAATTTCTTGTGCCTATCAGCTCACTAATTTGATAGGATTAGTTGTATTTTATAGTTTGAGGTGGCAAACTACAAAAAGTATTACTTATGAAGGTATGGTGGTATTACTTCTTGAATAATGATGACAGGACATGTTATTTTCTCCAATGTAACGTTTGCATTTGAGGAAGCTGTTCATATACAGGCAATTTTTTTTCTTGCTTTGAGCATTTCAGTGTCCTTTTATAGAGCCTTATGATGCTAATTTGTTGACCAGATATGGGAGATAACAGCAAATAACATAATCATGGTTTCTGCAATTGGAAATGATGGACCTCTGTATGGAACTTTGAACAATCCAGCAGATCAAAGTGATGTCATTGGTGTTGGTGGTATTGACTATAGTGACCATATAGCCTCCTTTTCTTCACGTGGCATGAGTACTTGGGAGCTTCCTCATGGGTAATATTTACTTATTAGTTTTTATGGCTCATATTTTCATCAGTTCTGCTTCAACTAGCATTTGTTGAAATTGTCTAATGTAGATTTCTGGTATTTTTTCTAGAATAATATTCTAAGACGCCATGTTATTTTGAAAAATGCTTTTATTGGATGAAGAATGAACATTTGAGTTCAAACAAATTAAAATCCTTGTCATATGTTATTTCTGTAACTCCTTTAATGTATATGCAAGTTTGATTTCTTACTTGCTGATAAATTTTAAATTTTATATTGACTTCTTTACATTGCAGTTATGGCCGTGTGAAGCCAGACATAGTTGCATATGGGCGGGACATAATGGGATCAAAGATTAGTGCAGGTTGTAAAAGTTTATCAGGCACTAGTGTTGCAAGTCCTGTAGTTGCTGGTGTTGTATGTTTGCTTGTTAGTATAATTCCTGAACCTGATCGAAAAAAGATCTTGAACCCAGCAAGCATGAAACAAGCATTGGTCGAGGGTGCTGCAAAGCTTGCTGGGCCTAACATGTATGAGCAGGGTGCTGGCAGAGTTGATCTGTAAGTTCTATTTAGCTTTCATCTTTATTTTGTTTCAAGATATATGGCAATAGTTGCAGACTTGTTATTACTATTGTAATTATCTTTCCTTAGATTCTTAAATTAATTTTCATGTCCCTGTACTTTTCAGGAACTTTTTAAATAGATTTTGAATTGTGTTTCTATTGTCTTCTTTAGGGTTGTAACTTGTAACAATAGACTAGGTTCAAGGACCCCATTCAAAAAGTTGTTTAAATTTTATCAATCCACTGTAGGGATATATTTAAAAATTCTTGAGAAGTACAGGGACTTGAGAGATTCTTTAATTGTTCTTTAATCATTATGTTTTTTTTATTTGTTAATTTTTCAGGTTAGAATCATATGAGATTCTTAAGAGCTACAAACCTAGGGCAAGCATCTTTCCCAGTGTTCTTGATTATACAGACTGTCCTTACACATGGCCCTTTTGTCGTCAGCCCCTTTATGCAGGTGCCATGCCTGTCATCTTCAACGCCACCATTTTGAATGGAATGGGTGTTATTGGCTATGTTGAAAGTCCACCAACATGGCATCCTTCTGCAGAAGAAGGGAATCTTCTAAGCATACATTTTACTTATTCTGAAGTCATCTGGCCTTGGACTGGTTATTTGGCCCTACACATGCAAATCAAGGAAGAAGGTGCACAGTTTTCTGGAAAGATTGAAGGTAATGTGACTCTCAGGGTTTCCAGCCCTCCAGCACAAGGAGAGAAGGACCCTCGAATTAGTCTGTGTGTGCTTCGATTAAAGTTAAATGTGGTGCCAACACCATCTCGATCAAAACGAGTTTTGTGGGACCAGTTTCACAGTATCAAATACCCACCGGGTTATATTCCCAGAGATTCCTTGGATGTTCGAAATGACATTCTTGACTGGCATGGCGATCATCTACATACAAATTTTCACATCATGTTCAACATGTTACGAGATGCTGGTTACCATGTTGAAACACTTGGTTCTCCTCTTACATGCTTTGATGCCCGACAGTATGGAACACTTCTGTTGGTGGATCTTGAGGATGAGTACTTTGCTGAGGAGATTGAAAAGCTTAGAGACGATGTTATAAATACTGGATTGGGATTAGCTGTCTTTGCTGAGTGGTATAATGTTGATACCATGGTAAAGATGAGATTCTTTGACGACAATACACGGAGCTGGTGGACCCCAGTCACTGGAGGTGCTAATATTCCTGCACTTAATGATCTTTTGGCTCCATTCGGGATTGCTTTTGGAGATAGGATTCTGAATGGTGATTTTTCACTTTTGGGTGAGCAGAATCGATATGCTTCTGGAACAGATATAGTGAGGTTTCCAAGGGGTGGTTATGTACATAGCTTTCCTTTCTTGGATAGTTCAGAAAGTGGAGCCACACAGAATGTGCTACTTACTTCTGGCTCGACCAAGGTGTGAGATGGCATCTTCTATTTCTCTAGTCATTATTACTAATATTAAAACAAAGATTGAGAAATGTAGCCTCCAAAGGAAAAACAAACAAGTTAAAAATCTAATTCCTGAGCTCTTCACAACCAAATGCTGCATGTACAAAGATATTTGGCATGATGAAATTGTAATTTGTTTTGTAGCAAATAACGATAAATAACTAATCATCAATCGACTCTAAAAAGAAGTTATTAGAATGCCATCTTTGAAGTTTGAACCATGATACCTTCATCATTAAGATACTTTCTAATTTTGAATTATTCTCTTCTGGTAAAACAGGCAGATTCTCCAATTCTTGGTCTCACAGTGATGGGTGAAGGTCGCATAGCGGTGTATGGGGACTCCAATTGTTTGGACAGCAGCCACATGGTTACCAACTGTTTTGTGCTTCTGAGGAAAATGCTAGATTTTACTAGTGAGGATGTTAGAGATCCAGCACTTTTCTCTGATTCAAATAAACAAGATTCTCCCCTATATGAAGATGACAAACAGTTGCCATCCCGCAGAACTGATGTAAATTTCTCTGCATATTCGGCTGTTACGGGGAAGGAATTGATCTGCCGGACTGACACACGGTTTGAAATCTGGGGAACTAAGGGCTACAGTTTGCAAGTCAGAGGAAGAAACAGAAGATTGCCCGGTTATCCTGTCATTGATTTGGGAAGGGGTTTTAATTCAACCTTTGATGCTTCTAACATTAGGCGTCCAAGGTTAACCACGAGAAAGAAGGATGATTTTCGAGGGAATAGGTATTTAGGCCTGTTCTATGGGGATGAGGTAAGAAACAGAAACAACCATTAGATTGTTACATCTTGTTGGTATGTATGTTTGTTACTAGATGCTGTTTATTGCTGATGTTATGAGTTCTTTTGATAATTCTTGCAGCCTGATGCACCTATGCTGGTTGGTGGTCACTGGCTTGTTCCTGCTGTTGTTGCAGCAACTGGTTAGTAAACACATGCTTTACCATACAATTTAGGGTGTGTTTAGATACACAGTTTAATTAAGCGTTTATTCAATGAATTCTTTTAAAATGATGGCTTGTGTCATAAATAACCATGAAATTTATTAGAAAAAGCTAAAAACAATTTATTTTGATAAGTTATATGAAAAGTGTATTGAAATAAGCTAAAAAATGCTTATAGGAAATTAGGAATCAAGCTAATTTCATAAGTTGTACATAAGCTCTTCCAAACACGTCTTAATTTATGTATCTATATCTATGTATGCTTCATGACTCTTTATGTTGTGGCAGGTGTTTTGCTGTTGAGTTTTTGGCGCATTCGCCAAAAGAGGCGTAGGCGAAGGAAAGGATCAAGCTCTGGTAGATTGGCCAATATATAGTCTAGCATTACATTAATGTAATTGTAACACTAGCCTCCAAAGAGATTACCCTGTAGCATTAGCAGCATAGTAACATCATTCATGAGTTCTTCCATCAACATCGCTGTAGGAAAATAGCCAAATAAATTACCTTTTTATTCCATATAGAGTTGTAACATTTTTGCTGTTTTGGATGCTTTTCAAATGCACAAATTTTCTGATAGTGAAATAATTTATGTCAAATGTTCATGATTATTCGTTGAGCAAAGTGTATGGCTAATTACTACGTAGTTTTCTTTTTCTGATTAGTTTTTTATGTCAATATTTATATTATTTTTTTTTGGGTCAAGTATAAAATTTATTATAAGTAGCAAATGAATGGTCTCAAGCGTTGGCCCAAGTTGAAAATTTCACCAGTTGTTGATCATAGAAAAAAAATTATTTAAATTAAAATAGTAAGAACTTGTTTGTTTTCGGTTTTTTAAAATAAAAAAATTTGTTAATAAAAAATTATTTTCATTTTTTAAAACAATTATATTTCTTTAAAATTAAAAATCAAAACAAAAACAAACTAGGCTTAAATTATTTAAATTTTTGGATCGAATCCAAACAAGCTCTATGTAACAAGGCAATTATATTTAACCTCCCTTTGGACTTCTTAGGTTACAGCCCAGCCATTAGAGACCAAATAAAAAACTGTATAGAGGGACATATTGCTTACACCGTGTTTGGTTAAAGGGAAAAAGGAGAAAAAAAAATGTATTCAATTACTTGGTTAAAAATTTGGGAGGAGATGAGAGGAAAAGGAGGTTAAAATTTCACTTTATTTAATTGTTATAAAATTTGGAAGAAAGAAACGCTTTATACATTGATTAAAATAAATTATTGTTAACTTAATAATATATTTATTTATTGCATTTAATAGGAAAATAATTTATTTTTCTTCCTTTTTCTTGGTGAGTCAAATAAGATGTGTCTTCCTCTCCCCTCCACCCTTTGAATAGTTGAACCAAACAATACATATTTTGGGTTGAAGGAGGCAAATTATCAAAAGTCAAAAGATAAGAATTGAATCTATAAAAGTGTTATGACTGTATTTATTCTCAACCTTTCAAACTGTTGTATTGTTTCTTCCTCTTAGATTTATTCATTTTGACTTTTTACTAAAATATTTAATTTTTCACTTACAATTATATGGGAATATAGTTTGAATTTCTTCCTATTTTTTTTTATTTACTTATTTATTGCTGTTTCTTTTATGGATTCACATCCAAGATGAGTATAATCTTTTACTAAATAATTACTCAAAGTGGTTTATTTTGAATTGAGTAACCACTAAGTGAGTTTTCTTTTTAACATGCCACTGATCAGTGATGACTAAGTGATTATTTATAGTTTCTTTGGATTTGCGGTGGGAGACGTGTATGTTTAAGGAAAGAAAATGTGATTTTAGTTGTTTCACATTAAGACTATCTAGAAGAGTAAGAATAGTTCGTAACATAATTTATCAAAGCTCTTTTATTTTAATAAATTTATTGGTATAATTTATTAAAATAAGTTTTTTGGTACTGAATAACTTTTGTGATTAAATTTGTGACAAATTACTTAAAGAAGTTTTTAAATAAATACTTAATTAAGTTAATCTAAAATTATTTTATAAATATCAATTTTCTGTGAGGATTGATTAAAGAAATAAAAGTATTTTATCAAATATTTTCAAGTAAAAAATATAAAGGATATTTAATCTTTCTTTAAAAAAAAGTCTCAAATTATTTAATAATATATAGTAACTGTTTCCTAACTATTATTTTTAGTACACTCCTAAACATGACTCAAACTGTTTCATTTAATGTTTATGTGAAAATTTATAATTTCTTCATTGGGA
Source organism: Abrus precatorius (assembly GCF_003935025.1). Taxonomy (NCBI): domain Eukaryota; kingdom Viridiplantae; phylum Streptophyta; class Magnoliopsida; order Fabales; family Fabaceae; genus Abrus; species Abrus precatorius. The sequence goes on along the minus strand of NW_020874395.1, from coordinate 15,901,779 downwards.
TTTTTATATTAAATTTATTACCAACATTTTAAGACCAATTTTTAAACAACCATTTAAAATTTCACTTTTTGGTATGCGACTTTTAGTATTTATAATTTATATAGATGTGACTAACTCAAAAAGGCTGAGTAAACTTATTTTGAAAGAACAAAACCCTCCAAACCGATTTCATCCACTCATGACAAATCCAAATCCATATTTAAGAAAAAAAAAATTCTAATTTTGCTTCGGAATGGAACTCACGATTCTATGTTGATGTGCACTTTGACATTTAATTTTCATTTTAAATATTTGATATGGGAAGAATGTGAATGCTGACTTTGAAGAAACCGTGTTGTGTATACAAAAGAATAGATAGAAAGTGGTCAATATCTCCTTTCTCCAAATGGAATTATAGCAGCTAGTTTGCAGCTGTCTCTTTTTAATCATTCAACGCATGTGCCAAAAATCCAATCCTTTATTGGGTCAACCAAAAATCCAATTTTTCATGTCATTGCAAATTCATTATCCGACATGCCTGAATCTTACAACCCATATGGAAGTATGATATTGACCAAAAAAAAATTAATTAATTAACTTCATTTTAAGCTTATTTAAAAGAGCTTATTATGAATAAATTATGACTCTCAATCTCCTTTTAACCCATTTCAATGAGCTTCCTAATATAAATAATCAAAATTAATTATTTTTAATTTATTTTAATAAATTTAATCATTAAATTTAGTATAAATTATCGTATAAAATACTTATTTAATAAATATTCAAATAAGTTGTATATAAACACACCCTTACTTTTAGTCAACAGTTTTATTCCTAAACAAAGAAACCAAATCAAATGAATTACATTTGTAATTCAAAAGGCACACTCCTATATAGGACGATTTGAATATCTGCCGACATGCTTTTCCTAAGCAACATAGTGTTCCCACAATTGCAAGCTAGCATTGTTTAACACAAGCATACCTCTAAAAATAATGTGGATGCAGCTCATTGTCTTCTGTAACAAAACAATTAGGTAAAAAATCATCATATTTTTTAGATTCGAGACACTCAAGTAAAGACCTTACAAAAAGGTTTGATACAAACACATTAACAAAACCAACCCACAACCAACTACCAGCAAATTGACACATGAGCAACAATGGAAAACAAAGTTGATGCAATCCATTTCCAACACTTAGCTGAATAAGAAGAAAACAAATGAAAGAATCGAATGTGTTATTTTGATGTATACCCTGATAAATACAATTCAAAAGATTATCATTTGTGAACAAAAAATTAATAATAGTAATTGGGAAGTCTCTCAAACATGTCAGTAAAGCAATCAACTGTGACATTGGCAAGAAATCAAGGATATATAGATTTATACAAGATAAAAAGCATACAATTGTTAAGCTTCAAGAGCTTCCACTGAAACCTTGACTGTTCTTCATCTTTCTCATTTCCATTTCCCTTGTGGTCTGGCGGCTCTGTGCTTCACTGCTTGAGCCAGATGGGTTTAAACCATACTCACTTGTAGCTGCACTGTACTCACTGCTGGCACCATACTCTTGAGTTCCCAATGCCATTCTTCTGAACTTTTTCATGTCTTCCTTGTACTGTGCAGTATCATAGTCTGAGCTTTCATGAGAACTGTACATAGTACTGTGTCCAGGTCGGATTCCTTCGTTAAGATCGGCTAGAGACACGTCTCCTTCCAAAGCTCGAACAACCTATGGCGTGTGCATCATTATTAGAGTCAATGGAAAGATTCTCCCATATAGCAGGATCATATTCTAGAATCACATGCTAATTCAAGATTCTTCATTCTAAGTATACAAGACAGCCTATTGGAGAATCAGATGTTAAATGCCTGATGAAAGACAACAAGTTTCAATACCTGGCTCATCCTTGGTCGACGTTTTGCGGAATGACGTGTGCAAGCCGCAGCACATGCCACCATGCGTAGCATCTCATTAGGATCATATTCATTTAGGAGCCTTGGGTCAATCAGAGCATCAAAATAGTCCTCTTCCAAAGCACGTGTGAGCAAAGGCCTAGCCTGTGATGATAAAGATGGATAAAGTTAAAGAACTGCTCTATGGCACCTTGTTCTCCTCCAATGAAAATATAAACCTCTTTTTCAAAAATGTGTGTTAAATTTACTCATTAGGCCTAGAAACAAGTAGCACTGTGATACTTACCCAGTCTACCAAACTATCCTCCATGAAAGTTTGAGTTTTATCAACCGGACGACGTCCAGTTATTAACTCAAGGAGCATGACTCCATATGAGAAAACATCCGATTTATCTGTGAGCTTTCCACTGGAAGCATATTCTGGTGCCAGATACCTGTAAGCAGCAATTGATGCATGACTATGAGCTTGATAAATATACAATGCCAACCAACAAAATATGATTCGGCATTCCTCATCAACTGTGACGTTAATAGGTAACAACATCAATGTAAATTGCACTATAGCACAGGGTGAAACAAAGAGAGTTCATTTGAAAAGTGGGAGCTATGATGCTATTATCTCTCTCTCCACATATCATTAAAGAATAGCATAATAACAGCTAAAGACTCTATCTCAAAAACCACCACATAGTACACTTCATTCAATCTATTAATAATGGATACAAACGAACTACTTTTCATAATGATGAGAAGATAGAAGTTTGTTCGTACCCAAAAGTCCCCATCACTCGAGTAGAAACATGAGTATTGACATCAGAAGAAAACTTTGCAAGACCAAAATCCGCAACCTGCCAATAGAAAACAATGGATACGACATCAATCTAAATATTCACACTTGTACTAAACAATTCTGTCACGGTTTTTCATAACACTTTAAAAGGGTGCATCATCACAACAACCATAGCCAACTTTTGAAGGATTGCAAGAAAGATTATTTACATTAATTTGTCAAAATCAAGTAGATAATGTGCAGTTGTTTTATCAAATTTTTGAAAACGCAAATAACCATTGAATGCCAGGAAGACACATAACAGAACATACCTTTGCCTCAAACTTAAAATCCAGAAGGATATTAGCCGCTTTGATATCACGATGGATGATCTTAGGATGACCTGGACGAACACAAAACCACAATAAACATTGAAGTTGACATAAATTAACAACAACTGAAGAAATCACAATCAAAGGTACAAAACATACAGTCTTCATGAAGATATGCCAGTCCCTTGGCAGATCCTAAAGCAATTCGTAGTCTTGTGGGCCAATCCATGGTAGGTCGCCCTTTTCCTGCAGTGCAAATAACATTAAGACTGCTTCTGCCAAAAGAATTATGCCACAATCCACAATAGTAACAGTTGGTGCCCACTTTCAGCAAAAAAGATGGGCCAACTAGATGGTGCAATTTGAAAAAGATTCTTTCAACAAAAAGCTAAAACAAGATGTACCATGCAAATGGAATTCCAATGTGTTGTTTGGAACAAATTCATAAACAAGCAGCCTCTGGGACCCAGTGATGCAGTATCCAACCAAAGAAACAAGATGTTTGTGATGAACACGACTAATAATCTCCACTTCAGCTTGAAATTCACGCTCCCCTTGCCCACTTCCTGCCTTCAGCTGCTTCACAGCCACCTCCTTACCATTAGGGAGAATCCCTCTGTGCACATATCCAAATCCACCTTGTCCAAGGAGGTTAGCATCAGAGAAACCATCGGTTGCACGCGCCAACTCCTCATATGTGAATGTGCTCTTCGAGAAGCCTAATGCAATGCCTGGAGATGGAGGTGGAAGTGGATTTTCACCACCTGAATAGTTTGATCCAGACCCACCACTGCTGCTCATGAAAGGAGGCGGCGGAGGAGGAGGTTGAGCAGCAAATGCCGACAATTGGGGCGGCCGCGACACAACCGGAGGTGGTGGAGGTGATGGCTTAGGAGGCATCATTGAGATTACATGATCTTGAGGAGGAGGAACATTATGTTGCCAGTGACGTGGTGGACCGCCATAAGCATCATCTAACAATTGTGAAGAAATCACCATGAAATGAACAATTATCATTAGACTCGAATACCTTTGAACAACATCACTGAAAAAACACCAAAATTAGAACAAAACTTAACAACCAAGAAAAAATAAACAAATTAGGTACAAGTGAAAACATATGCAGCTAACTTTATATAGTTAACAATCTGCATTATGAGTAAAAATTGAATCTTACAACTGTTCAAAAATGAATGTCTTGTAATCTGAATCAAGATCCAGAAAATCAGATAAAGCAGAAAAAAAGTTTATTTTCGAAATTAACATTGAAAACATGACGAAACTGAATGCAATTCACTCAAAACAAAAAAAAAAAAAAACATTTTTTTAAATAAGCAAAAATTAAAAAGAGGTTAAAATTAAAACCTTGAAGTAGCAAAAGCATGCAAGGCTTGACTATAATTAGATCAAAGGTGAAAAACTTAAAAACAAAAACCCTTCTAGTTAAAGTTCTCACCTTTGGGTCCTCGCAGCGGTTGCTGCGGCGGCGGTGGCGGGTAGTACTCCTGATCGCGTCTTCTCTTCTTCTTCCTACAGCATATGCACAGAATACTCAGCACCAGAAGAACCGCCACAGCCCCGACGGCGATTCCGACGACCACGCCGGTTGAAATACCCGACGAAGAAGAAGAAGACGCTGGCGGAGAAGATTTGGACGCCGGCGACGGTGGTGTTCGATCCGAGCCCGACGGAGGAGAGGGCGAGCTCCGAGACGGTGGAGACGGAGTAGTGCCGCCACCGGACGGGGACGGCGGCGAAGGCGGAGAGGTTGACGGTGTGGTGGGAGGCGGCGGAGAAGACGAGGGAGTCGCCGGCGCAGGCGCGGAGGGAGTCGCCGGAGGTGGAGAGGAAGGAGTTGCAGGGGGTGGAGAGGATGGAGTCGCCGGCGGAGGCGAGGATGGAGTGGCCGGCGGCGGCGAAGAGGGAGTGGCCGGCGGTGGGGAGGAAGGAGTAGCAGGAGGTGGCGCGGAAGGCGTGGCTGGGGTCGACGGCGGAGGAGCAGTGGCGTTGGTCGCCGGCGGCGAAGAAGGAGCCGGAGCAGATGACATTGCCAAACAACACTAAAAAAATTTAAAAATAAAAATCTGAGAGGAAAAAGGAATGAGAAGATTAAGGTTGAAGAAGAATAAGATGTATGCAATTATGTATTGTATTTATGTGTTTTTTGCTCTCTCTCTCTCTCTCTCTCTAAAGCTTCTGAGAGAAAGTGAAATTTGAAGAATGGTTTTGTTTCTGAGTCGAAGATGGAAAGCGTTTTATGTGAATCTGTGGAATCTCTTTCTTTCTTTCTCAATCCCACATAGCTGTTTCTGAGTAACCACACTGTGGTCACTGTATGTGTTTTCCTTCATTTTTTCAAAATACTTAAATATTATAATTGTTTTTAAATTATTTTCAATTAATACATAATGATGTTTAATAGAGACTTTTCACTTTCATACAATTATTAAAATAAAATTTTTAATTTTAATAAATAATATGCTGTAATTATTTTTTAAAAACTATTTGTTGAGCCAACCAGCGAGGACAAACGGGTAACGTGGGACCCACACGAATGTCCCACGGTCACCTTCTTCTTACAATTGAATAAATTAACAAATTAATTATTTCTCCTTTTGGATTATTCTCTTTCTTCATTTTTCTCACTTTTTAAATATTTTTTCTTCTCTTTCCGTTTGGTCATTGGTCCATTACGACGGTTGCTTTTTTTCTCTTTTACTTTTTTCTTTGGATATTAGTTTGATTATTTATTTCTATTTGTTTGCACTTATTTTTACCAAAATTGTGTAATATTTTAATTAAATTAAGTGATTTATTTTTGTACGCGTTAATTGAGGAGTGGAAATGGGTTCTTGACTTTGAGCTTTCATATGTTAATAAAGACAAATGGGTGTGCATATGACAATTGCAAATTCAAATACCATAAAACAAAAATCACTTTTAATTAATATTTATTTGAATCGGGTATTCAACCGTTAAGCACACACTTTGCTGCAAAAGCGAGTAAGTTATGAAAAGTAGTGATCCTCAGCATGTGCACTCTGAGTTTGGTTCACTTTCAAAATCCTTGTTCTTCCCTTAAACTCCTCTTTTCAGATTATTAAAACCCAACTAAAACATCTAATGGAATTATTTTTAAACAAAATATTAGTAGTAATTATGAGTCTTAAACCATGAAATTTAAGAAGATCAAGAAATATATTATTTAATAACTATACTTAATTAAATATTTAAAATTCTTTGTTATCAAGTATTTTATACAACTGGTTAAAATTTGAATTTAAAATTATATATTAACTTACAATAATCTCACATCAATTGATTTATTAGTTAAGTAATTGTTTATATTTATTTGAATAAATGTTTTTGTAATTACTACTTTCTAATGTGAATAAAGATGAAGAGCTTATATTTTCAAATCTAATTCAACCAACGAATGAGTTGATACTTAAATGCAATATTAAAGCATGAACGTGCCTTTTTTTTTCCCCATTTATTATAAGGCGATCTTCCCATGATTGGTTAAGTGTGAATGAGTCAAAGATTAGGTAACCCGTTTTATGTGCATATATGCAGAAAGACTAAGTTTTATTTTAATTAATATAGTAGCTGTTACTCTAAGTAAGAGTTAAAATACCAGCTGGATACCAATATCTAACCACGCAACAAGACATGGACATTCTTGCTCAAAATATACAAATTAAAGGACTTGTAAATTTTAAAATATCCATTTTTATCTTATTTAAAATGCAGTAAAAAAAAAGTTTCTATGGTTAAAATATTTTGGTGACTGCCATGCATTAATTTTCACTCCCTAAAATGATTGCATAAATAGCAAAGCATTTTCATTTTGGGCAATGATTATTGTAAAGTTTAACTAATCACGGTTTTGTAGCATACAATTATAATCAATTTTGCTTATTTGACTGTATAATAGTAGTGATGCTGCAGGCAATTATCAATTGGGACATATATAAATATATAAAATAATAATAATCAATTAATGGAGTGAATGATGGTTCAAAGGATACCCAGATGGATTGACATTTGGCAACGATTGCATAGAGGAAGCTCTGGCAAAAGTTCCCCAATAAAAAATATAGTTTTCTCAATAATCTTTAGAGTATTAATAAAAAAAACTTATGAAAATGATATTAGAAACTACACTAAATTTAATATTTACTGCTATTATATTCAATATACATCATCATACAGAGAGAATAAACAAAGTTTTAAAATACATTGAAAAATTATAAACATGAATACAATGCAAAAAGAATAAATAAAAACCTTCAAATAAATGTGATTTTATAAATATTTAATCGTGAATTTAAACATGAAGAAAAATATCTCTTTTGTTGGAAACATGAAAAAATGGATAATGAATGAAATAAAATTTGTTCGGCAGCTGCAGGCTTATAAGGAATAGTTTGACTTGGAAAATTCCTCTTTTGTTGTGCTTTTCTTCTCTCTCACACAGCAATGACACCTCACACATGCAACTAATTAATCCACTTTCTAGAAATTGACCCTTTATTAGTATTAGTATTAGTATTTGTATTTGTATTAGTAATAGTATTAGGGACAGGGAGGTTTCAACTTTCAACTTAGGGCGTGTGAGATAGGACACAAAAACAACACCACAAAGAATTTGGATGTTGTCTAGTTTGCTTCCACCAGATTAATCAAATGTTTATTTTTAATATAAAGTATACAACAAATGATTAAAAGCAAGAATTACTGTTTTGTTTTCTGATGTCAATTATTGAGACAGTAAAGTTCATCAAATTTCCCTTTTTTTCTAGGGATATAACCAAATTTTGTTGAACAAACTTGTTTTTCTGTCTGGGTGGTATACGATCTAATTTTTTTAATTATAATTTACTCTTGTTTTTCCTATTTATATATGACATGAAATTTTTTAACTAAATTTATTACATGATTTTTTTTTCATAAAATTCAATTCATTACATTTATTAACATATATATATTGTTAATGTGAACAGGTTAAAATAAGAATTTTAAAATTATGTAAAAGATTAAAAATAATAAGATTTATAAATAAGTGATAAATAATACTTACTTGATATTGTAAGAAATTTTTTTACTTTTCATTTTAATATCAATAAAAAATAATGTTATTAAAATTGATATATTTAAATTGTTATTTATTTAAATGTTTGGAAAAATAACTATAAAAATAAAATTTAAAAGGTTGAAAATATGTACAGTCAATAAATATGCACAAGGAATAAATTAAATGTTAACAAGAAAATAAATGAAGCATTAAATAAAAAAATAATAATTCCATGCAACAGTGTATTAAAATTCTTTCGATATAACAAATAAAAAATATTTAAAACCCCAAAAGTGAAGATATATTTGCTTAAAATAAATGTTGAATGGCTTAAAATAAAATGAAAATGTGTAATGTGATAGTTTGGTTGAAAAGCTTTAGTACTATATATATAAAACTTGTGTCACTAAACATCATTATAAAATTTTGTTGGCAGCACTAACATTCTGTATCTTTTTTTTGGCTTGGTTCAAGCACAATTTTTTTACTTTATTCCAGATTTTAAGGGAGCTTTCTGACCCAAAAAAAAGCATGAATTAAATCGAAAATTACTATAAAATAGTAAAGGAATAAAGTAATAATTTACACTAAAGTTTAATATCTGTTCACATATTTTTAAAATTTTTGATATATAATGTAATTGTTAAGTTTATTAAATGAAAATATAAATATAATTAAAATTGACTTGATACTTTTATGAACAGCCGAAATTTGAGGATAGAAATATTCTCAAAGAAATGACATTATGGTCTTTTATGTCTCACAGGTTGGAACACAGGTTGGAAACCCTCCTTTACCCAATCGTTGTTGCATTGATGTGTTGGGGAAAATAAGAATAGAAAAATGAGCAAACTACATAAGAACAGAAACAAATGTGTATTGTATTTTTCTATGTATCTTTGTGCTTTGTTGTATTAAACCGAACAACAATCTAAGGTGGGTATGAGAGTCAGATTCACATGCTATTATTTTCTCCTTTTTTGTCTGTGCTTAGCTAACATATTCACATCGCCACATGGGGCTATCAAATCGTCAATTATTATATTTAGTTTACAATCTCTCTCATAATTTGTGCCGTAACATTCGACTAATTTTGACCCACCCACCTTGTTTTCTTATGGTTTTGAGTTTAAATTTAAGGAAAAAGAAAAATTTTGTTGTTTATAATAATGATATTAAAGTTAAATAAGATTAATTTTAATAGAAAGAAAATACATGTAATTTAGAAGAAAAATATAGAATATTTTAGCTTTTTTTTTTGTTTTAATTGTTTATTAATATTGCTTATACAAAAAGAAAAAACTTTCACTTTATATTCATGGCTAAATTGTTGTTATTTCTTTTGTCGTAGCTATTCTAAAGTCTAAGGTACTTAGAATTTGAATTGCATGTGTACCATCATCTATATGCCTTAGCTTTGTGAAAAAATGGAGGCTAAAGTCGCGCAAAAAGAATAAGAGTAGACCTTAAGTAAATTCCTTGTTCAAAGGTAGAATAAATGTTTTTGTCATTATAATTAGTTTGCTTTTTGTGATATTCGTGATTAAATCACTGTGGCAAGAAGATCAATGAGATTCATTTTAGATTACTGTTATTTTTAATCATTTTGAAGTTTAGTTTTTTAAAAGCAAAACCTAAGTTATTCTTTGAAATTATGTAAATAATCATTTTATTATTTAGCCGTCAAATTAATCTTTGAAGTTAAAAAAATTATTATATCATTTTTTAATTTAATTACTGAATTAGTCTCTTAAATTTCATTTAAACAAGCTCAACATAATTGTTAAATAATTGTCAATTCTTAATTATTTACCTGAAAATATTTTGTTGAAAAAAATAACAAATTTTGCTAATCTTTATGTCTTAACTTAATGCAACAGAAAAACTAATTTATTATTAATGAATTTTTTTTATAACCACTTTAATCCTTCGTGAGAAAGAATATGTCAACATGTTAAATTTTAAGGAACTAAGTTAATGACAAAACTTTTGGAATATTAATATATTAAGTTTCACATTTTTAAGGACTACTTTGAAGATTAAAAGACTAATATAATTTTTTTTCTCAATTTTTGTATTATAAAAAATGTGTTTTAGTCCCTGAAAAATTAGTCAATTTTTAAGTTTGGTCCTATAAAAAATATTTTATTAAATTCTTAATTGGATGAAAACTCATGTTATGATATATGATGATATGCCAGGAGCAGACTAATTAAAGATCTATTTTCTAATTCACCACTTTCATTTACCTCTTAAGAAAAACAAAGTTCTCATATTAACACTTGCCATGCTCATACTAATCTAATTTAACTTCTTTCTTTCATTCTTTTTACTTTCACTTTCCCATAGCACGGTAATTGAGCATGGGGATATTACTAGTAAATAGTAATAGAATAAACTTTATACTAAGAAGTAAAAAAGCATGCATTTTCATAAAGTTAAAAACTAAAGTCAAAATTAACTACATTTTCGGAGGAAATAAAAAAACATAATTATGCCTCTTTTTTTTTGCATTTTCCCTTCATGTCCATTTCAATTTCCCTAACTTTATTTAGGCTTGATTTATTTTGCAAAGTACTTTAATATGTTTGGGGGTATTTGATGCTTTTATCTTTCTCTCTGTCTGTGGGGCTGTCATGAAAGCCTAGCCACATGCTGGGGAAGCCATAATAAGCCAAGTTCTTCACTTTTGAGTTCTTAATGGTGCTTGTAAATTGGAATCTCAATGACAATTGATATAGAATAGGGCACAAGCAGCTAGCCTATCCACCCCAAAAAAGGGAAGCACCACCTTTTCATCTTATCTAGGACCTAAATGTGTTTTCAACATAAAATCCACACTTTTTAGTTTTTACCCAAAAAAATAAACAAACTTACTATAAAAATATACCAATTTCCCAAAGATACCATAAGATAAAAATTAATAATAGAACATTGTTCCTTTTATTATCTCAATACGTTGAGATCTTCAACTAACCTTAATGATATATATATATATTTTTATGTAAACACACATTAAAATATTTATTGACATTAATCTATTGAAAGAAATAAATATAATGTAGGGTTAAGGAGTTTAAGCTGATAACAACTATAGTGTTCTTCAGAGAATGAAGCAACACAGAGGCCCACCATCTCAGTTCATTAATACATAGACGTTGTAACTAATTGACAGTGGCTATCTGAAGAATATGATGCAGAAAAGTACTTAAGAACCCCACTTTCCATGACTTCACGGTAACCATAACATTTTTATGTTCACATAAGCATGCATATGCATGCTTCACTGGGGCCAGTTTCAAAACCATGTTCTACGAACTGAGGAACAACGTAACATGTATTTATATACTCCAGACGAATGTCTGTCTTGTATATTAGATATGTTCTTCTATTTTTTATTAGATAAGGATTTGTTTGTTCTGCACTTGTCGGATGACCATGAAAAATGTTAATTTCAATATTTAAGATTGATTTTAAACTTTTAAAAATAGTAAGATTTTATTAAAAAGTAAATATTTACTATATAAAAAACATGCTCGTCCATGATAAAAATATCATTTTTATATTTTAAAAATAAATTTTACGGATTTATGTTAACAAAATTAATGAAAACATACATATTAAGATTTGGTTTTGGTTCTGGTTTTGATTTTGATTTTGATTCTGTCTTTTACGTAGCTAATAACTTGCATGCCATGTCACGCCAGCATGGGTGTGAGGTTGGCATCCCAAGCCATTGTCACTTCAGAAAGTGTGCCAGCCTCAGCCAGGGTATCGAATTTGTTGTTGTATGATGCTTCTAAGCTATGTATTCATTCTCAAGTCATAAACAGCTCAATGCATAGTTTAACAGGGTTTGAAATAAAGTGATTACTTGGATTTGAAAGTTCTATAGATGGGTATTATAAACATGCTTATTGGTCGAAAATTAAGTAAATTGTTTCATAAGTATTTATATGTTACGAAAATTGATTGAAATAATGTGTTTAAATCGTTACCAAACTTGTTCTCAGGAAACTATTACCCATTATTAATAGTTATTAATTATTATTTTGACATTCTTACTTAAAGTTCACCTTATTCTATAATTCAAATGCAAACGCTAAAAGGATGAGCTTTCTCATAATTTAAAATTTAATTTAATTAAAGTATTTTGGTTTCTTTAAAAGTTCATAATTTTTTACTTATTAACTATTGTTTAAAAAGAACTCACACTTGAGAATATTTTAATAAAACACTTAAATTGAAGGATTAAAATAATATTTTGTGAAAAAATATAAACCATATCTTGATAAAATATTTTATAAAAAATAAGTCTAAATTTTACAATTTTTGGAAGGAGTAAACACTTGATTAATCTTTTAAATTTTTGCTTGAAAATTAAAAAAATGCCAAAACTATTATTACTTTACTTATTAAAATATATTGATATAAATTGGGACCAGCTAAAAATATCTGAAAGAATGATTTGAAAGCTCAGAAGAAGAAGAAGACCAACATGGTGGAGGGTCCAACCAATAGTTTTATCTTTTTGGCACATCCAATCAACTCTTTGATAAACCCTGCATTCCCAGACGACATAGACGAATGAAAACAACGTAGCACAGTGATTAGCTTAAAAAATCAGAATCAGAAAACCTTTCTTCAGTCATTCAATGTGGCGTTCACATGACTTTAACAAAGTACCCTCAGTTATGTTATGTCCATTCTATTAGCCCCACTAGATAAGCCAAATGCCTTAGGGTAAGTTTGGTTCCAACCCTAAATTTACGTAATTTTCAATGTTACAGAGAGTAACTTATACGTTTAGAATGTGCGTCTACTTTGGTTTAAGGCAGAACCAAACACAGCATTAGGGCAGCAGAATTTTTCTTACTACTGTTTATGCTATTTCGAGTGTAAAATTACTTTTAAGAAGCATAAAGTTGTGCATAATTTGTAAAATTACTTTATCCTAACTCACATATTTAGGATTATAACAAAAATAAATAAATTATTGAAACTTTAGGTAATAAATAGTTAAAAATTATTCTCTGCTATGATTTAATCCAACTTGATTTACAAAAAGAATTATTTTTGAAAAAAAATTAAAAATTAAAGATCAATCGGAACAAAATTCAATTTTAAGACATCTAGTAGAAAATCAGTAAAATTTAAGAACTTTTTTGAATAAAATTTAGCTTCATACTGTCTAAAAGAAAAAATAAAGATAAAAATAAATAAATTTAAGAATCAATTAAAATGAAACTAAAACTTAAAATGTTTATTTACGAAGACGGTGGATTTTTTTGGACGGAGAAGAAGGTAAAATTAACTTGCACTTTAATTTTCTAAAAGCTTTCTCAATTAATTTCTGCATAAATTAATTTTAATCTATAAAATATATTTATTTGTTTTATCTTTTTATTAATATTTTTACAAGTAATTCTGTAAAAGATTGTTCAAACTAGACTTTTTCCAAATAATTTTAACAGTTAAACCAAATGGACCCATAAACCGAAATTTTACTACACTATCTTAATGCAAAAGTCTTTATTATAAAACTTGACTTTCAAGGCCCGCCTTGGCTCCCATTAGTGAGAGAGAGGTGCACCCATAAATCAAAATTTCACAAAAATATCATTGTTTTGGGCCCTTCCTCTAACCCAATAAGCTTCATTGGTTACAAATAATCTTATAAAGTATCGCTAGATAAGAACAACGTGCTTCAAATTATTCGATCAATGAAACAATCATGCAATAAATATATCCTTGTCAGAGAACATGTGCTACCTGATTAATAGTACAAAAGGCAATCTTAAAAGCATGGTGTGATTTTACCCACGACACAAATTGATGAAGCTGTTGGATAGTGTTGTACCTTGGTATGCACAACACACAGAAAACTTTCTTGAAATCAAATATGATTAAAGAAATTTCACACTGAATGAAAAAAATAAACTAGCAACATATTACCTGTGACACATTAAAATTTTACATGTTTTTAAACCCCCCATATGTCCCAGACAAAACTCACTCAAAAGTGCAGAATTATAAATTTGTTTGTATATTTGTGCCATGCAGAATTTCACGTGCAGTTCAAAAGTTCATAGGTATATAGAATTATCCAAAAGTGCTGTCCAATGTACAACCAAAATAAATTTAAGATTTAAGCTCCCGGATAAGGATACATTCAAATAAATACAAATTCAACTAGTCTACAATTCAATGAAGACTATATATACACAGTAACATACTATGAGACTATAAGCATCTCAATTAACAATGCTAGCTAGCATGGCAACCTATACAAAGAACTGAGAGAAGACGAGGTCACAGACAACTAAGAGTGTTAAAAGATAATTGTTTAGGTGGACATGGTGGAAAAAAACAGATCCACCTTGTTTATGATTTTGACTTAGATTCATTATGTTGTTTTTTTTATGATTTTAGGCACCAATTGCCTTTGCACAAAAAGCAAACATATTTTCAAGTTGACACCAAGACATCATGTTCCTGGCATATTGCTCCCTGTGCTGGAAAGAATTATGAAGGCACAAACAACTGAAAGTGAGAAAACTGATAACCAGGTGTTCTCTGTGTACATTTCCATTGCGTCGGTGAAGGAAAGCCGGGCACGATTTTCGGCCCAGTTACGAAGTCGGTCTGCTTCAGCTGCATACAGTGCTCTTCCCTGAAACATAAACATGGCCGTAAGGTCTTGCTCAATTATATTTAACATTCAACCGTAGCTATGTAACATTGGATAATATGTAACATGTAGTTAATAATAAAAATTAGGACACAGCCACAACTTGGTTCACTAAGCAAATATTAAATCGACTCTAAATTAATAGTTCTAGTGAAACATAAGATAAATAAATACTGTTCAAGGATAAACATTTACACGCATGTGGATGCCAACTCCTTCTGATCCACCCTGTTTGTTGAGACAATCTACAAAAGTTTCTTTCTTTTAGCCACTCATTTTCTTTTTTCTTTTTTTATAAATTATCTTCTCCTTCCATGCATTAAAAGATAAACTCAATAACAATTTTTTGGAACCAAGTATATTTGAAGTTATTGAGGCTTTTTCTTTTATGAAGTATTTAAAGTATGCCATGGAATGAATGTTTATATCAACATAACATAATACATTTTGATTTCATCCTCAAAATAATCATCACCTGATCATCAAACCAGCGACCTCGACGTAACCATGCAGTGACCAAAGCTAGTAAGATTCTGGGAGGGGTCAAGTAATTGATGGCTTTGCCTGTCCCCTTAACAACCCTCATACGTGGAACTAATGTTCTAGCAACAGTTTCAGGAAGCTCACAGATGATGTTAAACATTTTCCTGTTTTGGACAGTTGAACCACTGGAAAAAAAACATAGTTAGCACAATTTTGAAGCAATACTTATTTGTATCAAGAAAGTTATGTGAAGCAAACATAAGGAAGTTCTTAATTGTTCAGAAAGGAAAGAAAAGCTGTCATGTTCTAATAAATAACTAGGTTGTTATAAGAACAATGACCGGCATAAAATATTGTCAAAAATGGAAAAAGATGTTGGAGCCTTCAAATCTGCAACTTAGGAAAGTGACTCACACAAAATTACAATATCACTTCAGACAACCAAGGAACAACAGGTTTGCAACAGAGATATACCTTAAGAGAAGATCTGTAAGCACCATTCCTGGAGATGCAGTATGGATGCCTACTTTGGATCGCTTGCACTCCTTTAATAATGATCCTTGAAGTTGCCTAAGGCCACACTTTGTAGAGCCATATCTACATGTTAAATGAAAAAGTAAGAATGGTAAGCATCAATAGCAACCCCCATTCACCATGACTTTTGAAGAACATATATTTTTGTGACTTTAGCAAAAGCTTAGAGGGATAATCAGCATCCTCCCATAGGATAAGAAACCACATTCTACTCACACAGCTGTCAGAGGTGTGCTTGAGCCTCCAGAACCTGCACCATCCATATTAAATATGTGACCTGCGTTGGCTTGGTTTCTCATAACACGCATGGCTTCCCGAGTGCAAAGAATAGATCCAACCAAATTTGTTGAGACAATCTACAACAATTATAAACAAATAACTTTTCAAGTTAAGGTTAAAGACTAAATTGATAATGTTAATTCAGGTTAAAGACTTATATATCTCTGTCTCAAGAGTCAAGACAGATTAAATGACTACTAAACTTAACAACATTTCATCTTAACAAAATAGATAAGAAACAATTCATAACATATACCTGTTTAATATCTTCATCACTAAATTGAAGCAATGGTCTAAAACCTTTATTTGCTCCGGCATTATTTATCTGTTGAATGGTTTTAACAAAAAAAGGCAAAAGATTAGAACCAGAAATATAAAAACTGCATTCTACAAGATATAAGGAATCCAATGGAAAACTTAAATTTCACAGAATGAATAAGAAACGCATTAGTAGAATCAATTAGCAGAAAAGTTCACTTTCTTCAAGGTTATTTTCATCATGTTATTGGATCTAGACATCCAATGAATTAGTTTTCAATTACTGATACTAAAATTTAAACCCTATACAAGATGATAAGAGAAATTTTTTTTTATAGAGACTGAATATATTTCAATTTCTGCACAATATTAGAAAGTATCAAGATGAACATAAATCCATGAGATTATGACTGATAGTCAAGTTTTGCAGATGCCAAAACTTTTAGTCTTCAGCTATTAGCTTTAACCAACATTTAATCTTAATATACGGGTTTTATTATTATGTGTAATCTTTGTTAAGATAGGAGCATGCACTTGTCTGGTTTTCCACGTGCTCAACAACAACGCCACAACACTTACCCAAATGTCGATATCACCAAGTTCTTTGACAGCAAAGTTAGCCAACCTCAGCACATCATGAGGCTCACAAACATCACAAGCAATGCCAACCACTTTTGCCTGAGAAAGCTTTGTCAAAGATGAGCCAACTGAATTGGCAATGCCTTCCTTTAGATTTTCCTCAAGCTCTTTGATAGTTGCTTGCACAGACTCAGGGCTGCCTTCACAAAATGCAACAGTGGGAGCAATGACATGTTGTGAGTAACATTTAGATAAAAGCCATAAAATATATTATTTTGATCTCTATAAAATTCTCTCATAGTTCATAATACCACCTGCGGGAGGTAACAACTACACGATCTCCAGAAAGAAGAAATTCTCGAGCTAAGGCTTTACCCAGTCCCCTTGTACTGCACAACACATATGCAAGATTTAACAATGTCATGAAAACATTAGTACATATGGTCATGCAATGACAATATTTTCCACATCAAGCAAGATGTACATATGATATCACTGGTTCATTAAATAGCAACAAAATGATGGGAACACTTATAGAAGAGAATTAAGTTAATGTACCTCCCTGTTATGACAACATTACGCGGACCAGCACGACAATGTTCCTCCAACACCATATTAGCACCTATCATTGTCCCAATGATTATTCCTCCTAGCCAGCTATACCATATCAATGCATCCATTTGACTATCTCCACCTTCACAAAATTTCAGAAAATTCAACATCCCATAAGGGGAACCAATGCATATAATAAACCAACTAGATTTCCATACACAATTTTAGTTAGGAAAGTTGCATATGGGCCAACCTGACATCTGAAATCCAATTGCAAGAATGACACCAGTGCTCATCATAGTCACAATATACCTTCCAATTTGAATGGCAATCTTGTTTTCGCCAATAGACAAACACAGTTATATTCAACATTCAATACAATACAACACAGTATTTAAAAACAAACAAAATTAAAGCAAAGGCAATAACACCAGAAAAACTAACCGAAGATAGTATCACTTCCACCTTCACCACAGCTTGGCGATACTCATCATCCGATTTTGAACCCACCATGAAATTCCTCCACAAGATAGACCTAAGAGAAGTCCAAAACCCACTTTCCCTTTTGAATTTCACTTCATTTTTCTTCAAATTTCGAAACTTTTTCTCCTTAAGATCCCCACCATCCTCACTCCTAAAAGCCCTGCACCCTTTCACATAGAGCCCATCACAATTATGGCCAAAACCAAGTACCCCAGGTGAAGTGCATGAGCCAAAGCCCTTCCTCGACAACCTCGTCCTATGTTGATTCAAAATTTCTGGGTAAACGTGAAGCTTCACAACTGTGGTCATTGCTGTGATGATGCAAAGATCATGGAAATGTTTTAGCTGAAAAAGCTGTGGAATTTGAGTGGCTTGTTCCTTTATTTATTGTTATCCTTTTGGTGAAAACTGAAAATTAAGTTTTTGTAATTTTCTGGTTGAAAAAAATATCAAAAGATGAAGCATGGATCGAAGGGACATGTAAGTAGAAACGTGAGAAGGAACATAGGAGAGTGTGATGACCACACGTTGAAGCAACCTAATCTTCATTGTTTAAGGACACGTGGCATTGTGGGTCTGTGCCCACTTCGCTTTTTCTTTTGCTTGAGAACTTAGATAATACCTTCTTCGAATTTATCTTAGATACAGATATGAATAATTTTATTTCTTAGGACCCAAATATAATCTTGTTTGGATAAATTTATTTTGTTAAAATATAATATACAGTTAGAATATTACATTTTCAAATTGTAGTATCACTACTTTTATATTTTAAGTTAAAGATATTATTTTATTTTCTTAAACGACATAATTTCCAGTTATAGTAAATTTGATGAAATAAAGTAATTATTTCTTTGAGGCATTTGCCCAACTGGAAATGTGTAAGAATATAATATTACTATAATATTTTAAAAAATAGTTTAAATATCTAATTATTTAGATTTAAAATTATTCTCTGTAACTTGGAAATAATTGAAAAATAACAGCATATGAAGTTTGGTAATAATTTTTTTATACATAAATTATATTTGAAAATTATTTGAGAATTAAGTGAGTGAATTGTTCAATAAACTAATCAATTTGCTTACTTTTTGTTATATCGTGTATTTTATATTATTTTGATATACATATATTGTTTTTGTCTCAAACATATCAAATAAAATACGTTTAAGGAAAAGTATATCTTCCAATTAATCAAGATTTTGGTTTATACAGTTACACAATAAACAAGACAGAGAGAGATTATTACGTTTTTTTGTTTCATCAAATAAAAAGAGGTCCTCTTATTGCCATTTTTTCTTCTTCTCAATAATACTACATATAACACTTTTATCCACTCAAAACAATTCAAGAAAACACTAGAGAAAGTGTAGATATTCAATTTGTTATGTTCTAGCCGATTTGCCCTGTTAGCACTCTCTCTCTCTTCTTACATCATCCTTTGGGATCTTATGTGAGTATCTTTAGGTCCCACCCCAAAAACAAATTAACTATTTCACAATGAAATCTAAAAATAATCATAATGAATAAAAAGCTCAAATTAACAAAATAATAAAAGAAAAAAAAAATAAAACAACTCATGCTCTGCTGGTTCCTTACAACTCACAGGCATCTTTCGTTTTTCATCAATTATTGATAACAATGCAATCCCAATTCTTGAAGTTAGTTCAAGCCACTGAACATTGATTATTTAAATAATATAATCATTTATTACATACACACATGTTTGGACGTGACTTTTTGTTTCAAAATTTTCCCCTGAAACCTTTTATTAAAAGTGAACTATTTTAAACTACAATAAATTTTTATTAGCAAAGAAATTAATAAGAAAAGGAGAAATGTGAGAAGGAAGGTTGGTAAGGTATACAGGGGGCGCAAGAGTAGGAAGCGGGTAATGCTGAACGCCGTAGACTCAAAAGGCGAATATTTAGGTGAAAAAATATAGCTATACACAACAAAACAACACACTCTCTTTCTCTCTCTCTATTTTTTCTCTTAATCTTGAAACCATTCATATTCTTCTCTTCCTTGGAATTCACATTCAGCATGAACAAGTCTCAGGATCAACGGTCAAGGCCTGCAAAACCAGCCACCATCCATGCATATGCCCTCTCCGGTGACCTTGTTGGACTTCAGAGGCTACTTAGAGATAACCCTTCTCTTCTCAATGAGAGAAACCCTGTTGTAAGATCCCTTTTTTTACCAACTGGGTATCTCCAAAAAATTATTTTTTTAGGTTCTGTTGTTAGTGGTGTTTGATCTTCAGTTACTTCGAAAATTAGATCTTTGTGGTGTTCTGTGTGAAAAAGTTGTTGTTGATGGTTTAAAGCCATTTTCAATTCACAATTATTTATTTATTTATTTTTATTTTATTTTATTTTTAGTGAATTGAGGATTTGGAATGATGTGCATGACATTGATAGATCTACTTTGTCATGACTCGTTATGACTTTAGCTAGCCGGTGTAATTTTATTCCTTGTTGAATTTCATGGTAGGTTTGTGATTTGTTGGTGTAAATGATACTTGATTATCTTATTGAAGAGTATACTTAGTGGGATGGTAGGAAAAGATAATAACATTAGGTTGCCTTTATTGTGTTGGTCTTGTTAAATCCTCATTTTTTGCTTTACTAGTAATTTTATGTTAAATATGTCAGCTAGATTAAGAATCGAAAGACAAATGTAAGACAAGCATGATGCCTCGGGTTTCATATATGCTACGTACAATGAAGATTGCTCAGGAGGGTACAACTTATTGGCAATTGCTTTGGTGTATTTTTGGTTGAAGAGGAATTGGGTTGGTTTTCATGGGGAAGACTACATTGGTTGACTAGTTGAGGAAAGGACTATTTTATGGCTTCTATTTCCTGATCATTTGTTGGGTTTTCTTCCTGGGGTTTATGAGACAAATATGTAATATGTAAAAGGGATAGGGTAGGAGGGCATGATCATATTGACAATCTATTTCTCCAATCGCTTTCTTTTGGGATTTTAGTATTAAGGTTTTGATAAGGTGGGATGTACATGTACTTCAATAGTAAGTTTGTTCCGTATGATCCTATTGAATTCAATGCCTGAGGATCTCACCTGTTTTAAATGCAGATGGCACAGACACCACTTCATGTTTCTGCTGGTCACAATAGGACTGAGATAGTTAAATTTCTTCTTGATTGGCAAGGTCCAGATAAGGTTGAGATGGAGGCCAAGAATATGGTAAGTACTTGCCAATTTTTTTGCTGATGTTATTGTTATTATAAATTTGTATTATCTAAGTAATTGTCTCATAATTCTGAAGAGGTTTATTGATTCTTCTGTTTCAGTATGGAGAAACACCATTACACATGGCAGCAAAGAATGGGTGCAGTGAAGCTGCTCGGTTACTTCTTGCTCGTGGTGCTTCCGTTGAAGCTAGAGCAAATGTAATTTTTTTGGTTGCAGCATCTGTCATTTAGTCTAGTTTAAGCCAAGCAAGAATTATTTTTGTGCTTCATTATTTATATGAGAGTTCATTCCCAACCTTTTTCTTGCAGAATGGTATGACACCCTTACATCTTGCTGTTTGGTACTCACTACGAGCTGAAGAATTCTTAACTGTGAAAACGTTGCTTGAGTACGATGCTGATTGCAGTGCCAAGGACAATGTACTGAATTTAATTTCCTGTTTTTCTGTTATTTTAACATTTTTGGTGAAATCATAATATATGCCCAAACCTATGAATTGCAGGAGGGAATGACTCCCTTAAATCATCTAACCCACGGCCCCGGCACTGAGAAACTTAGGCAACTGTTACACTGGCATCTTGAAGAGCAGAGGAAGAGACGAGCCATTGAAGCATGCAGTGAAACCAAAGCTAAAATGAATGAGCTCGAGAAGGAACTGTCAAATATTGTGGGTCTTAATGATCTAAAAGTACAACTACGCAAGTGGGCAAAGGGCATGCTTTTGGATGAGAGACGTAGAGCTCTTGGTCTGCATGTTGGCACAAGAAGACCACCTCATATGGCCTTTCTTGGCAATCCTGGAACAGGTTATTGCTGACTGATTGTTTCTAGAATATCATGCTCATATTATCTGCAATCAATACTGAAAGATGTCTTATTGTGCACTTAATTTCGTTGTTTCCATCTACCATTTCCTGCAATATGATATACTACTGTCTGTGCTTTTATTGATTTCTCATGTTTCGATTTGAGCACAACTTGGGTCGATTTTCCCTTTGTATATAAACATTTGCATGAGCACTCAATATTTGTTATAGGGGAGTGGTGTTTAGTTCTGAAATTAATTTATATATTTACTTACCTATTTAATAGGTAAAACTATGGTAGCACGGATTCTTGGAAAATTACTCCATATGGTGGGAATTCTGCCAACTGATAAAGTGACAGAAGTACAACGGACCGATTTAGTTGGTGAATTTGTTGGTCATACTGGTCCAAAAACCAGGAGGAAGGTACATTGTTGTCTTTGAAATCCTTCTTCTCTTACATGTGCTTTAACTTTTCAAAACCAAACTTGACAATGTTGCTTAATAAGTGAGTTCAAACTTCAAACATTGCATACAGATCAAGGACGCAGAGGGGGGGATTCTTTTTGTTGATGAAGCTTATAGATTGATACCAATGCAAAAGTCTGATGATAAAGATTATGGGTTGGAAGCCTTAGAGGAGATTATGTCTGTCATGGACAGTGGAAAAATTGTAGTAATATTTGCTGGTTACAGTGAGCCGATGAAACGAGTAATTGGTTCCAATGAAGGTTTCTGTAGACGAGTGACCAAGTTCTTTCATTTTAATGACTTCAATTCAAAAGAACTAGCACAAATCCTTCACATCAAGATGAATAACTTATCAGAAGATAGCTTGCTATATGGATTTAAGTTGCATTCCCATTGCACTACAGAAGCTTTAGGGGCATTGATAGAGAGGGAAACAACCGAAAAGCAGCGTAAGGAGATGAATGGCGGTTTGGTAGATACCATGTTAGTTAGTGCTAGAGAAAATTTGGACCTAAGGCTTAGTTTTGACTGTATAGATACTGAAGAACTTCTTACAATCACAATGGTAGATTTAGAAGCAGGACTTCAGCTATTAACACAGTAATCATTCTTGGCAACGTGATAGATATTTTGAAGAGGTTCATTCAGCTTACCTCAAATTTCACCATTGGATACACAAGTTTACAACTGCACAATGAGGAGCCTCTCATGAATAAGTTTGATACAACAGGTGGATCCTATTTTGAGAAAAAAATTTCCCTGTATTTTTGTAATTGATAATGTTATGAAGGTTCCATTGATGATGATGCACTTTGCTCTATTTTTTATGTGCCTTTAATTGTATTCTTTGTATGCTATTATTATTCATTATTGTAGAGCATTAAGAAATCTCCTTTTCGCTTTTGTGATATTTCCATTAACCAATCATCATAGGTTTTAAAATTATTTTAAATAAATTTTAATGCAATTTTTGTGTAATTAAATTGATTAATTTAGATGCAGTGTTTGTTAATTTAATAATTTAGGACAAATGAATTGTGACAATTTAAATTTACACATCAAGCACGGTAAAAGTTGATTAAACTGTTGAATTGGATGAAACCCATATTTGTACCAATCAAAATTTATGAAATCATTGTATCAATTTATTTTCTTCGTCATTTTATTATCACAATTACATTTTATTAGAATACGAATAAATTTATTATAGTTTTTTTATTTATAAAATTATTATACTATTCATATTTGTGTAAGTAAAAATTGTAATGATGAAATCGAAAGTTTTTTATGAGTGGCTCACAAGATTTTATTTTTTTTTAATTATGAAAAAAATACATTTTGAGTGACTCTTTAATATCTTAAACTTTTATAATTTTTTAAGTTACTATTTAATAAAAAATTGTATAATTAATATAAATCTATTTAAATATATCTTTTAGTTAAAAGTATAATCCTTTAAAATATCACAAAAGACGTGCCTGAGAACCTCTGAAGACTTGAACTACTTTGTTTTGGATTATGTGATGATTCAATGTCTCATGGCAGAAATTATGGAATTCATGCAAGAAGACAAGATATTATGCAACTAATTATTCCCAAACACTTGTGTCTTCAAAAGTAAGCACACAATTGAAACAAGCAAAATCAACGCCTTGTCCCAATTATCAAAATTGAAATAAAAATTGTAAAGCAGGAACATTACGTGCAAGCTACTAATTATGAACCCTTGCAAGAAAAACTAGCTACAATTAGAAAGGACTCTTTCCCCCAAAGAAAACCCAACTATAGAAAACATTAACAAAAATAGCAAGACAAAGGGATACTAAAACAAAAATAGCAATATCACTCAGTCAAAGAATAAAATCATTTTTTGACTGAACATAAATGTCAAAAGAATTAGCAAACACGGATCCTTTTAGTATTTTACTAACACAATGTAAAAGAGAATTAGCAATTGTTAAAAAGGAATGAATCAAGGAGGAAAACATGGCAGATAATATTTTGCTTTTCCATTGACATCGATGATTAAACTAACCTATCCACTTGGTCTGAATTTGTTGTCAATTATATCTAGTAATACTTAAAATTTTCTACAAAATGATACATTGTTAAACATTTGATGATTCGAATTATTGTTTGTACCTGGATTTTAAAAAAAAAACAGAGATGGTGATTCGACTTAAACTTATTTAATACTTTAAAAAATGAATCGTGATATGTATCTTTTTATTCAGTAAATAAGCTTAGTCCAAGTATTTACTTTCTAAATATTTGCACACACAACAAAAAAAATCCTTAGAAATATATATTTTTTAACTATCATATTAATAATTTCTTCTAAAATAAAGAAGTCCAATTTCTTACCATAACATTTTTTTGATACTTGACTTTTATTATTCTAATAATCCTAACAAAATTACATACTTTTTCTTATTTAATATTGAAATAGATCAAAATCACCAAATGCTGTTTACATTAGGGTTAATTACTTGTTATGCATATATTGCTTATAGAGCATTATCAACCATTCATGTTATTCAGCAAGAATAATTTTTTTAAAATTAAAATCAATAAAACATTAATTAAGTTTAATAATACCTTAATAAGTATTAAATAGATTAATTTTATCATCAATTAAGAAGTTACTAATTTTATTTCTGAGAAGAGTAACAATGTCAGCAGTGAGTGTTAGTATTAACTGCAATAACCGAAAGTAGGAGAATCCGTTATCGGTGACTGAAAAACAAAATCCGATTTTTTCTGGTTATCCAAACAAACACACTCTCTCTTTTCTCTCTGTGTTGTCCTGTGTAGAACGTAGAAGAAGAAGAAGAAGAATGTTAAGTTGTTCAATTTCAGCGGTGTCTTCTTCATCTTCATTTCTCTCTGATTCTCCCTCTACTTCCTCTCACATTCGAATCAAACCCTTCTTCTCTCCTTCAAACAGAACCTCTCTTTGTGGGTTCCCAAGAGCACTCCTTTCCAATGCTGTTCTCGGAGCCCAACAAGAAAATGGGTCGCCGCAGAAGTTTCAGCAGAACAATTCCATCGCTGATTTCATGAGATTTAAACGTGGGGTTGATGATGGGGGAAGTGGGGAGTTGCAGACAGCACTTGTTAGCTATAGGAAGAAGTTCCCTTGGTCCCTTTTGCGCCCTTTCCTTCAGGTCACTCTAAAGTTTGTTTCCTTCTTGTATTTTCTCAACTGTTTTTTTTTCTCTTATCTATCTTCTGTGATTTAGTTTAGTATAATTATTGATGTTGTGTTGTTTCTGATGATTTTGTAGGTTGACTTGGTTTCAACAATTCACATCGCTGATGAAGAGTATGTGTTGCCTTTTCCCCTTATAGTGTTTTTAATTTGGCAGTTTTCTAGGCGAGTTGATTATACTGGCGGTGTTAGTTGTTAGGGGGTGAAGAAAATAAGGAAGTGAGAAAATTCATGAGGTTCTGCTGGTGATGAAAAATCAGTTGAAATCTATTATGGGAAAAGGTGGACTGAAGTTGTGAAATGAAGCAGCAAAATTAATACTTTGAATTAGTCCGTGAAATATAGCATTAGTCAATTTAGTGCTTAATATTATAATAATATCATTTTAGTTCCTAAAATTAATCACCAAAAAATGGTCATTTTTGTCTCTTATATTGCTAAAGATGGTTCTTCTCGTCTTTTAAATTACAACTAAAGGACTGGTGTTTTAGATATATGTATGCAGGTCTAACAAACCGCTTGCTTGCAACCCTTGTGGTTTTCAATGACATTATGTGTTAATGATTAAACTCACATTTTTGGTTTGAACTCACAATGTGAACTGCTATTGATATTATTGATGTTCATGGGAGGGATATATGTAAATGGTTTGTTTAATGATGTTGCTGGATTTAGTATTTTTGTTTTTCTCCCCTCAAAATATATTAGTTCATGATAACATAGATGAACAAGATTATCATCACATCCAATTGCAACCACACCCCCGGGGGGGGGGGGGTGATAGGGGATATAGCTGTACCTTTGGTGCATGTTGCTAAACTGTATCCCAAACTAATTACAATGCCCTAGCTTTTGTGGTACTGCAAACTTCCTAGCTTTTGTGCAATTATTAATAAAATCAATTTTCACGTTTTGAACACTATTTAAGATTTTCTTTTGATTAGTGCTAGTGTTTTTTGTTGCACTGATTTAATTTTTTATTTATTTGTTTTTCATTTTATTTCCAATCACTATTAACTACTGAGTGGAATGATCCTAATTTATGTAAGCAGGTATTTTCTGGCCCTCCAGAAGGAACTTGAATCCTATGATTGTGTCCTTTATGAAATGGTGGCTAGCAGGGAAAGTTTAGAGAATAGAAGAAATCCTACTGTTACAAAAAGGTTAAAAGGTTCACGCACCAAGGGTTTTAACATTTTGGGATGCATCCAAAGACAGATAGCTCGAATTCTTATGCTTGATTTCCAATTAGATTGTCTGAATTACCACTTTACAAATTGGTACCATGCAGATCTTGACTACGAGACCTTCAAATTACTTCAGGTTTTAAGCTGTTAATGTTTCTTGCTTAATTCAACATGGTGCACATCCGCAGTAGCACAGCATGGAAAATTCTCTAGTTTCATATGGAATTCAACATGGTGCACAGTTTATAAAGGCTATTCTGTATAAAACAATTGGGGTGTTACTGTTCTTTCAAGGCCATGTATCAGTGTCACTTGGCTGTCTCATATGTAGCTACTGACCATCATCTGAAAAGCATTAAATGATTTGAATGACTTCCACTGAAATTTGAGCACTTGTACTTTATTTATTTTCGTTTTTCAGGTCTCATTTCTCTCTTTTATTTCAGCTTGAAAAAGGTGAAAGCTTTTTTTCGTTTGCAAAGGATATGACTCTTAGGTCTACGAAAGCAGTATTGCAGCCAGCTTCAATTCCGGAAGATCTTGACCCATGGAGATCCAAGCTTTTATGGGCTTCACGTGTACTTCCTATGCCACTTGTTGGCCTTCTTATCATTGAAAGTGTTTGTGCAGATGTGGGTGGTCAAGCATCAGAATATCCTGAAATAGAGGCATTGTCAAGGCTTGATTTTGGTGCTGCCATGAAGGTCTTCCTTGCAAAGAGGCTAACATCTGAGTAAGTTCCTGTCATTTATCTCTTTTAATCCATCTCACTTTCTTTTTCATTTTGAACCACCAGACATTTATACAAACTCTTGTTTCTATAGGTTTTGAGTCATGAGAATATCATCTAGACATTTTGAATCACTAGGCATTTATGCTCTACATTTTCATTTGGAAGTATAGTCCAAGACATGAGGCTTTGTTGATTATTCCTTATTTCAAACTTGTAGAGACTGCATAAACATTATCATATTAATTTTCTTTTATTGCGTCACTATTAACAACTTTCGTATTGATGATGAAATGTTGTTGTAAAGATTGACACAGGTGACAGCAGATGTAGAAGAGAAATCAGTTATAATTGGTGAGAGAAATAGAGTTGCAATAGAGACCCTTAGAACAGCAATGGACAAGGGACACAATAGGATTGCCATACTTTATGGGGGTGGCCACATGCCAGATCTTGGGAGAAGATTGAGGGAAGAGTTTGATTTAATCCCATCTAGTGTGCAGTGGATAACAGCTTGGTCCATAAGGAAAAGGGACCTAAATACTAATTCACTTCCATTTCTGAAGACAATTGCTAAGGCCTCTGGCTGGCCATTGAACCGCTATCAAACATTGGCATTGCTCATCTTTTCATCAGTCTTGGCATTGGATCTTTGGTTCTGGGAGCTCTTCTTTGGCACTGCAGTTAATTGGGTCTCTGAACTTGGCTCAGAACTTCTTTGCTATGTCGATAACTCACAGATTATATGATTATTATTGGACTCAGAAAATTCTTACTAATTAATAAACAGGATGAAGAAATCTTGTATGTGTCAGTGTAAATATGAAAAGCTTTATTAACAAAATTGAAATTCCAAATGTTACCATTTCTCTAAGTGTTTAAGGATGCAATTGTTTTCATTCAATGAATTTTGGCTGGTTAACATATGCTCTAAGCTATAATATTTGCATGTTTATACTTAAGAAATAGCATATTATGCAGCATAATCAAATCATGCAATGAAATATACTGAATGAGCATGACCACTGAACCATAGGCCAAGCTAGGCCAGAAGAACATTTGACATACGTTACAACCAAGCCTTTGATCATGGACACAAATATTAGTAACTTAGTACATTGTCATTCATACATAACCTTATTCATGATAACCAGAAACACCTACAGTTCAACAAGCTGTAGGATATAATAGCATTACTACTAATATTTTTATATTTAATTTTGATCAAGTTTTATCAGCTTTAGTTTTTAAAATTGTTTTAAAGCATTACTACTAATATTTTTTAGTCAATATTTATTATTTTAAGTATATAATATAATAAATAAGTAAAATATTAGTAATTTTTAGGTTTGAACATAATTACATGTCTAAATTATATTTTAAATCACTAAAAAAATAACGTGAAATGCCAACAAAGAATAAAAAGAAGTTGATTTATTTTAATAAAAGATTCGAATTTTAGTCAATATTATAACAAATAAATAAAATTCACTTATTTGTGTTTTTAAATTGGCTTAATTACAATTTTATCTTTATACTAAAGTATTTTCAATTTTAGTTCTCCTAATTTTAATTTTTCAAATTTAATATTTTAAAATCTTTAATTAAATTTTTCATTTCAAAATTAAATTTTTTAATAATATTTTATGCATTTTATTTAAATATTTTATAATTTTTATACTTATTTATATAAATTAATCAATATCATACTTTTATTATATTTTATTACTTTTTAGATAAAATTTTAGAATGGAAAACTTAATTTGAACATTTAAAAAAAAATTTAAAAATTAAATATGATCAATTAAAATTAAATACACTAAAACAGGACATATGTTAAAGTATAGGAAAGAAAAATACAATTAAGTATTTTTAATTTCTCTGAAAAATATCTAAAACTACTTTTGTCCTTTTGATATTTCATGGTCCCAGTGGGGAAAGCTTAGGAAGCATGTGTTCATGAATTGGCTTAATCATTAAACGTGTGCTAGCCTGTTTTTGGGTGGCTTCAACTTTATAGTGATATAATATTTTTTGCCTTGTTTGACTCTTTAATCCTTTAGTTATTTGGTTATTGATTGAGTTTGTCTAAAATATTCCGTAGAAAAATAATTTTATCCAGATAAACTAATGAAATCAAGATATTATATTAAAGATCATATTAATTTTTTTATATAAACCAAATCATATTAGTTAATCCAAAATAGGTTATTTATAGCACAGAACTTTGATTACTATAGTAACTAATATGAATTGAGTGCATAATTGTTTCTCAGATGTATGCTTCACAGTAATGCTATTTGAATTTGCATTATACAATAACCAATAAATAATAATTAAGTGTGGATGACTGATGAATTTTGTTTTATCTTTTTTTGTTCAAAAATCATATAGTAGAGATGGGAGAAAATAAACAAAATTTGTAGAAAGTTTCAAATATTCATCATGCTTGTCTTGGGTGAGTCAGAAATTGGAAAAAGAAGTCAGAAGATTGTTCAAGTTACTCACGTCAAGTCTTAAGAGAAATATTTTCGTACGACACTTGCATTATAACACATAATAATGAGTAAAAGTTTGAGATTATATGAAATAAATTAACATTATACATGATCAAAATGTGTACGTTAATATATACCAAAGAAGCACAAATATTTAGTGTTATTTTATGTAACCAAGAACAAATTCAAGTTATCCAGTGAAAATTCTAATAACAATGACATTGATTGAAGTTTTATTTAAACTTGGAAAGGTCGAGTTTGATATTTTAAAACTTGTTACAATTGATATATATATTAGAAC
The DNA here is from genome assembly GCF_003935025.1 of Abrus precatorius. Lineage (NCBI taxonomy): Eukaryota > Viridiplantae > Streptophyta > Magnoliopsida > Fabales > Fabaceae > Abrus > Abrus precatorius. The sequence continues at coordinate 15,871,419 of NW_020874395.1, read as the reverse complement.
AGACATCACTTCCATGTGAAGCCGTATTAGAAGTTACTTCCTTATAATATAAAATCAGAGGAATATCCTTTCTTTGATCTGTGTTCACATTAAAATTTGGTTAATTTCTCTTTGGAATTTGCTTCAACGTTTTGTTACCATTGAAGAGACATGGAATGTAAAATTGTAAAATCAGCTATGAAGAGACATAGAAGCTGTGTGGTATGATGTGTGATAGGATAACTGCTAAGGTGTGAATCCATATCATTCTATTATTCCCAACCTCATAGATATTTCTCCAAAAGTTATGGTCCCAAAATGCTGTGCTGACACAGCCATGAAATGCCAATAATCTGGACCCTTTTATAATATTTAAAATGTAAGTAAATATTAAAATTTATATGATCTGAAAGATGATATAAAATAATTTCACAGTACCTCATCAAATTTATATTTTATAAAGTTATTTAGTAATATAAGTGCTTACATATTAGTATTATTATCTTATTTACTTAATAGTCAATATCTCAATTTAAATTAACTTGATTCTATGTTACTTAGAATCAATTTTAATTAAATTTGATATAATTATTTTTAATTTGTAAATGGCTTTTAATCTTTTTTTAAAAAAATCGATCAAAATTATTTAAGGTGAAGTGAAGAATAAGTATAACCTGTGAATAACTATCTGAATAATAGGAGGTAAATATGATTTGGATAGGATTTGACAAAATATATAAATTAATGAAGTTTCATATATTTTTAAATTCTTTTAAAGTGTGTAACTCAAACAATATTTTGATTTCAGATATATATGACTCACGTGGTATTTTTTTTTTTTTCTTTGCCACCTTTGCAACAGCGTCAATTGATGTATGGAATAGTGTATTCAAAATGATGATAACACATGGATTAGACAAGAATTAGAAAATAATTGATCTGTTTAAATATTAAAAAAAATTAATACACGTATACGTTTAAGTTTATTAATTTACTTTTTAAAAATATATTTAAAAGGTTTTGTCAAAGAAGTGATTTTGAAATATAGCTCACGTCAAACCTTTTAAAATATTAATTTTCAATTAAAGGATTCATCCGAAAAATAAATTATATTAAAAGAGTTACAAGACTTAATAAAAAATGTAGAATGATAATTTAAATTTCTACAAAAAACGAAATCCTTAATATAGACCAATGTTTATTAATTAAAGTAATTAAAAAGTTTCTTCCTTTTAAATCAAATTTAGTGAATAAAAAGAGTAAAGAAAAAAATTATCCCTTTAAATAAATTAATTAATTAAGATTGAATGCAACTTTTTGGCTTTTAACATTAACCTTTTCAAATAATCCTAATGAGATAGTAAGAGGAGGAAGACTAAGAATAATTAAATTGAAAGTGTGGTTGTGAGTATGATGAATAAATATGAGAGGGTGAGAGAGCATTAAACACGTGCCCGACACCACTCTTTTGTCCTTTTTCGGAGTAAGATTATTATAATTGCAAAATTCTCTGTCCAAATATTTTTTAACAGTTTAAAAATTTAAATTTGAGCTATTATTTAAATTAAAATAAAAAAGTTTAATTTTAAATTATTTAATATAATTTTTTTATATTATTAATTAATTAAAAAATATTTTTATATTAATTATTATAAAATTTAATATTTTTATTAATATAATCATTTATAATTGGATGATATCTTATACTATTAGAATATTTGAATTAAATTTTTTTGATATATTAAATTAAATTTTAAAAAACAAACACCTACTTCTCTTGCATATTTTAAACGTGACTTAAATTCATATATATAAATATTAAAAATAATCATTTTTTATTATTAGAATAATTAGTTGACAAAAATTACTCTTAATAAGCAAAGATATTATTAAAAAATTAATAATTTTTTACATTCTAAAATAATAAATAATTTGAAATAATAAAAAATATTTAAATCACGTCTAATATAAAACAAAGGATGTATAACATTTTAAAAATAGAAAAGCAACTAATAATTTTCATTTAATAATTAAGAAATTTATTTAAGAGCAATTAATGTTTTTAGTTGATAATTATCTAAAGTTGTTGATGCCGTTTTGCTTTTTGTTTACACTACATTTTTTAAAACTCCGTTATTGTTGCTGAGAAAGGTATAAAATCCCGTTATCTTAGTCAGACACTCGTTGGCTTTTGTAATCATAGCACTTGTTATTATTATTATATTGGCATATTTTTTTATTTTGATGAATTTGATTTTAATTTAATATTCGGTGCATAGTTTTCGTGTGTCTTCGATTTGAGGTTGTCGTACACATCTTTGAAGTCCTTCTTGTCGCTGTTCTGTTCTTCATTTGTTCATTCAGAATGGAAAACCATTCTACTGTGGAACACATTAAGCACCATTATTACTACCCACTTCCTGCTTCAGATTCTTCAGCTGCAAAAGCTGATCTTAACGATAAGGATGAAGAAGAAACTAGTACACATGAAGCCATTGAAGCGGATTCTGAAAACAAGCATAACACATCACAGAATAACCAAAATAAACCTGGTCTCAACAAATATGCATTTGCCGGTGCTATTTTGGCTTCCACAAACTCCATTCTCTTAGGCTATGGTGAGTTTCACTAAAATCTGTTCAAAATTCAATGCTTAATTAATCATCTATTACCACAATTTCCCAGATCAAAAAATCTCCCAACATCCCAAACCCACCTAAAATATTGACCCCTCCCCCCTTATTTTAAATTGAAGAATTTGACAAGGTTTAACTATGATTGTAGATGAAAAGTTTAATTTTTTATATTTTGGGTATTTTGTGCTCTGTGTGTGTGTTTGCAGATATTGGGGTGATGAGTGGTGCTACACTTTACATAAGGGAAGATCTGAAGATCTCATCTGTTGAAGTAGAAGTCCTTGTTGGGTGTCTGAATGTGTGTTCACTGATTGGATCTCTTGCTTCAGGGAAAACTTCTGATTGGATTGGAAGAAGGTACACAATAATGATTGCGGCAGCAACATTCTTAATTGGTGCTTTGTTAATGGGATTGGCTCCTTCATTTCCATTTCTCATGGCTGGGCGGGTAGTTGCTGGCATTGGTGTTGGTTACTCCCTCATGATTTCACCAGTGTATGTGGCAGAGCTTTCTCCAGCACTCACTAGAGGCTTTCTTACTTCACTCCCTGAAGTGTTCATCAGTGTTGGCATTTTGTTTGGTTATGTATCCAACTATGCTCTTTCAGGTCTCCCAAATGACATTAATTGGAGAATCATGCTTGGTCTTGCATCATTGCCAGCTATTGCTGTGGCACTTGGTGTGTTAGCAATGCCTGAGTCACCTCGCTGGCTTGTAATGAAGGGTAGGTTTGAGGAAGCAAAGCAAGTTTTGATAAGAACATCAGAGAACAAAGGAGAAGCTGAAATGAGGCTTGAAGAGATTTCAGAAGCTGCTTCTATCACAAACAAGGACAAAGCTTCTTCTTCTTCTTCTTCAGGTATGTTGCATGGTCCAGGAGGTGTTTGGAAGGAGTTGCTTGTTAGACCTACTCCTCCTGTGCTGAGGATTCTTGTGGCTGCCATTGGTGTTAACTTCTTCATGCAGGCTTCAGGGAATGATGCTGTGATATATTATAGCCCAGTGGTGTTTAAGGAAGCTGGGATTCAAGGTGAGAAGCAGCTGTTTGGTGTTACAATCATCATGGGAGTAACCAAGACTTGTTTTGTTTTCTTGTCAGCATTGGTGTTGGACAGGTTTGGGAGGAGGCCCATGTTGTTGTTGGGCACATCTGGCATGGCAGTTTCACTGTTTGTGCTGGGCTTGGGCTGCACCTTGCTTCAGTTCTCTGATAACAAGCCTGAATGGATCATTGCTTTGAGTGTGGTTGCTGTCTGTTCAGCAGTGTCCTTTTTCTCTATTGGGCTTGGGCCCACAACATGGGTCTATTCTTCAGAGATTTTCCCTATGAGGTTGAGGGCCCAAGGTTCCAGCTTGGCTATTTCTGTGAACCGTTTGGTGAGTGGGATAGTGTCCATGTCATTCCTTAGTGTTTCAGAAGCAATAACGTTTGGAGGCATGTTCTTTGTGCTTTCTGGGGTTACTGTGGTTGGCACACTTTTCTTTTATTTTTTCTTACCTGAGACCAAAGGCAAGAGCTTAGAGGAGATTGAAGCTTTGTTTGATGATCAGGCACGTTGAGTTTCAGAGCAAGCTCTAGGACAAGTCCTTGCTTAGGACAAATCCTACATCTCTGATACAAATGTGGTACATTTGGTACTTGTTACAATGGTCAAAACTAGAAAGTTGGAAGTGAAATTCTCGAAGAGATTGGCATATAAGTGCAATTCTTTTTGTTTAATTTATTGTTTTGCATGTTAAGGCACATGATTGAATGAATGTTGGGAAAAAAAATGAAAAAGGCTAGAGTGGTTGGCACATTTATACCACATCTTAACATTGGATAGATTATAGTCTTGTAGACTATTACAAAATTAGGCATACCCTGGGATGATTCTCCTTGGGATAGTTGTTTGGATATTTTAGGTTTCTTGTCTCACTGGACAATGTATTTATTGAGGTATCTGATTTTATTTTTCTCTGTGAGAGTGTCCACTGATACGTGTGTTTTGTGATCGCTAATATTAATGATGTTAGTGTTAAGTCACTTCACAATGAGAGAGACTCTTCATAGATTTGCTGTGGTGAAAGAATGAATGAGAGAGCATGCACGATGGTGAGTTTCAAAATTAGCATCAGCCTATAACAAAGTGAGAGCAGATTCAGAATGACTTTCAACAATCAGAAATTGAATGCTTCCTTGCCGGGGCCCAAGGAGATATTTTTAATATTATGGGCAACTATCCTTAAGAGGCCAATTCACATGAACCACTATTTTGATGTAATATATATGAGCCATAACCTGATTTGTATTTTTATGAGAACAAGCATGACCCAGTTGCCACTCTCATGGACCTTGTCCACGGCTGCACCAACACCCTCGAGTTGCCAAATAGGCGATAAAAATACACTTGGTCACGGGTCTGAATCCTTCATATTTACATTACATCTTTATGAGAACAAGTAACGTATAGAGTTTCCATACGATGTATAGATTGTTATAACACTTAAAATTTGGGTAAAACAATTAAAAATGATTATATCTGTTGAAACCTTAAGTATATTGTATATATGGTTAAAGAAAAACTTATAAAAATTAAGATAATTTTTTTATGAACTAATTTTTAGAGTTGATTTAGACTTAAATTTAAATTTATGTTTAAATTTGATTAGAAAGAAAAAGAATAAAAATCAAAGAAAACATGAATAATAGTCTATTTTTATTTTTTGATTGAATGGAAAAGAAAAAAGAAGAAGGAAGGAAAAGTTAAGTTTTATAAACAAAAAATTTCCTTTCTTCCATTTTTCTTTCAATTAATTTCTTTTTTCTTCCACCTTTCTTCCATTCTATATATCTAACAAAGGGTGGAGTTAATATTAAAACATATCATAGAATTGATATTGGATCCTCTTTAAGTTAAAAACAAAAATTAACAATCTTTTTTCCTACCCTCCGGATGTTTAATATTGAGTGTGAAATTGAATTAAGCCTAAACTCAAATTTAAAAATATAAAAAAAGCATATTCTAAAGAAAGACATTCAAACGTATACATATTACAATTTATCAAGGATTGATTCTCCAATTAAGTGTCTCTATAAATCACAAAGTTATTATCAGCAAGATTATGTCTCTTGATGAATATAAAATAGGTGGGAGAAAGAAACGGGCAGAAAAAACTGCGATTGTCTAATGGGTGAATGGTATCCGTAAGAATTAAGCACGAGTTATGTTACTAATTTAGTGTGATGGAGACTGGTTCCAAACCCTAGAGACGCGTGGGCAGGTTCCATGAATGTTCAACCTTGGTTTTGAGGTTAGCCTCACTGTTACGATCCTTATCAGATTTGATGTGTGGTTGGTTTGTCTTGGTCAAATCCTGCCCCTCACCACTTCTCTTTCTCAATCATCTTCTGGTATCAACTGTTTAGTTATAGATGATTAGATACGGGCTAGTACGTAGCTGCTATATTATTAGTAAAAATATTAAATTAAATTAAATTTCTTAATTTTTAATAAATTTTAATTAATAATAAAACTGTATTAAAAACGTGTTGCTAATATTTTTTTATTGTTATCAGATTAAAATATTTGACTAATATAATTTTGATGATTAATTTTGGGGTTATGGAATATGATAATGGATTATAGGGTGTCTACACAAATAAAGAAATAGAACTTCGAAGTTAAAAGCAGCAAATTAAAACATAGCTAGTGGATATCCAAAGAGCAAGTTAAGAGGAGATTAGCCAATATGTAGAAATTTCTAGAATAGATGTATACGGCATACTTTGCTTCATAATCATACAAATGGATCACATATATAAAATATTTTATGCAGTAGAAGTAATATTCTCTCATCGTCCCAAATTTAGTTAAAACCAAAAGCTTATAAACTACCCATAAATAGAGATATTTTAGTAAGAGGCACACCAAGATACCTATCTTGGCAAGAAACACGAGGAAGGGACAAGACATAAATCAAACTCAGTGCTACTTGTTTCGTTGAAAATTATAATGAAATTGTGGCTCCAAATTAGGTATAATAGCTGGTACCATTAACCAAATATGTAAGACAACGCAAGAGCAAAAATAAACAGGAAAACCATGAGAATAATAAGTTAACATGAACCTAAGGAGAAGGTGTTTTTTTTTTTCTTTTTCTTTTTTCTATGGATATCTCATCATATTTGGCTTTCAATTTATCCGAGTTTAGCAGCGTGAATCTATTTTTTAAAATTTAACATTTATTTTTTCGTTCATATGACTCAAATTTAAAATCTTACTTGAGGAAACTATACTTAATTGATCAATAGAGATTAGAATAATGTGCCGATTATTGAGTTGATTTTGTTTTTTTATCACATGTGATGTTTACATGTGTACATTTGTTACAAGTCATTATATATTTCTTTAACCACTTGAACATAAGATAGAGAAATTATTATTTTATAGCTTCTCAAGAAGAAATTGTATGCATAACATTAGTGCCTAACCAAAGGGTGATTATGCATACAGCTATGAGGACAGTGCAACTAAGGACTTTATAAGATTTGGAAAAAAAACACAATAGTTTGGCCTTGAGTCAAAGCTTTTATCAAATCAAAGAGACAAATATCGTTCCACTTTTGGTGACCGACTCCTTTTTTAGCTACATTTGGATAGTATATATATATATATATATATATATATATATATATTTGTTAAGAAAGAAAAACTTATTTTTATGTTATAAGAAGATTAGTCTTTAATTGTTGATTATTGGATATCTTTAGTAAACATGTAAAAGAAATTATAATTTTATTATTCTTACCTTACCTTTATCACTACTAAATATATGTATTTTTTATTAACTGATATTTAAAATAATAAATTGCATCATATGTTAATATTAATAAAAACAAAAATTACGTTTGTCTAATTATTTTTATTATTATTTAGTTCAGTTAATTGAGTTACAAGCATAAAATATGAAAGTGCAAGTTTATTCTCCAATTATGTAATGTATTTCCTTTCCATTTTCTTAGTTCTCATGTCCTCTCTCTTTAAATATTTTTGAGTGTCTCTAAAAAATAGAGCACTCAGCAGTCAGTCCAAAGTTTTAAAGTAAATCATCATACTAGACTTTCAAACTACATAAATGAAGCATTTTAATTTTTAAGATTTTATTTTATTTTTATTAATTTTTACTTTACAAAATGGTATTATTTTAGTTTTAATACAAAATAATAATAAAAATAAAACTAAAATAGATAATTTTCTATATAATAAAAAATTAACCAAAATCTTTAATATTTAAAAGTTAAAACACTTAACTCATGGTCTTAAAAAATAAATTTAGAATATAAAAGGTTTTAGGATGGGGTAGGAAGCAAATAAATAAGTTGTGATTTCAAGTAGGGATGACAATGGGTAGGGTATGAGTAGGGTACTATAGTACCTATCCAATACTCGCGTTTTAAAAAAATATTCGTATCCAGCCCTATACTCGCGTAGGTATGAACATTAATTCTCGTACACCTATCCTTTGGTTACTCGCATGCCCATTTTATACTCATTACCCGCACTTGTTTGAGAAAAAAATATTTATAAAAAAAATATGTTTATATAACTTCATATAAGTAGCATAATAATATAAAAATTTAATATGTAGTTGTCAAACAAGGTATAAATATAGATAAAAAAAATATTCAAAAATTACAAGTCTTAAATGTATCTTAATATAATAAATTTATAAACTAAAATTCTTAAAAATAATAAGCAAAACTAAACACATAAGTTATTTGTTGGCGATAACTCTATCTTGTATGAGATTCGATCGATCGGCAACGTCAGAGCGATAACGAAATAGATTTGCACAATAGGTGACCCTTCGCATGGGATCACTTGATGAGACTCTAATGAATAACGTTTCATAGTTGTTAAGTTTTAAGGAGACTAACATTGAGAATGAGAGTAAAGTTAGAATAGAGAAGTTCAAGTACTAACAACGAAAAATAGATATATAAAATATTTTTTTAAACTTTTGAATTTGAAATTGTAAGAAAAATAATAGATTTAATTAAAATAATATATATATATATATATATATATATTAATACTAGTATTTTTAACTCATATACTATACGAAAGTATTTTATCAAAAATATATGTATATTAAAAGATTATACTTTTTTATCTAAAGAAAAACTTAACAAATAAAAATTAACAATAATTTTTTATATTTTATATCTTTTCAAAACCTTCTTTGAACGTAAATGAATAGTAAAAATAATATTATTTAGATTTAATAGATTATAATTGTACTTGTAATACATATGTTGTATAGAAAAATATTATTTTAAATTAAAATATAAAAAATAAAATTTAAATATTATCAATAAATAATATGTTTATTATTTATAATAGGTGATTATAAAATTTATAAAATATTTACCATATATTTATTATTTATCATTCATTTTATGATTTAAATATCAATATAAATTTATTAACAAAAATATTTATGTGAAAAATATTTTATATGTATCATATATAAATAATATTTTAAAAAAATTAATCTCATATCAACTATGTAATAATTAAATTGTATTAGTCTAATTAAATGATATAAAATAATAAATAAATTCTTCTATTAAAAATATAAACTAAAATAATTTTTTTAGTTTATTTTTTATTAAATATATTTTTAAATTAATCTTATATAACTTCACATAAGTAATATAATAATATAAAAATTTAATGCATAATTATAAAATAAAATTTAAGTATATATATTTATATCTGTACTTATTTTTATTAAAATTTATAAATTTTTATTCATATTTATACTCGTACTTATTTAATAAATAAATATCTTATTTATTATAAATAAATTTTATGAGTGTACGGTTAGATACTCTGTTATTTTCATTCCTAATTTCAAGATATCACATGTAAAACTGATTTGATTTCATAAAGATAAGAGAGAGATAAATGGAGAAAAGAATAGTACATAGCCAGCGGTTGAGAGTTTAAGATAATTGATTTTGACTTGACTATGGTACCCAAGGGAAAAGTCCCAAGGTCACCCACACCCATATAATATAACCACATTCTCTCCTTGATTGTTATCATAATATAGCCTTTAATAATAATAATAATTCCCAAGTGGCATGCAGCAAACAAAATTATGAATAATACTAATTATCTCTAAGCTATATTATTAATGTATCACAAACTAACCATTACTCAACTCGTTTTCATGTCTGTTTGAACTGAGAACAATTGTTGCTCTTCAATGCCACAAACTGCAATAAATACAAATATATTTAGATCAGTGTTTATATAGGAATAAAATAAATAAATTAATATACATTTAGTATAGAAAAACATAAATTAAACTAAATCATGTAAAAAATATTTTTTAAAATAAAATTTTATTTTTTAATCAGTTTAGAAAATTAGTTCTTAAACATCTCTATGAAAATATGTTTTCGAATAAAAAGACTGAATATATATACCACTGGGTTGTAATTTAAAAATTATTGTTTTTTTAAGTTATTATTATTTTTTCAGTCTTTTAAGTATATAGTATTCATTTGACACCAATAGATAATTAATTTTAAAATACATATACATTAAAATAATTAAAAAAATAATTTTATAAATATAGCAATAAAAAAACGGCAAAGTAAAATAAAACTTACTTAAAAATTTTATTATTCCACTCATTCCACCCATCTCAGTCAACTTAAACAAAATTTATTAAATGTATAATTTTTTTTATTAAAAGTGTTAATTAAATAAAATTCCTTCACAAAATAAGCAAGTTGTGGAATTGAAACACAACTTACCCAACAAGCTAGTTCCTGAAGCAAGAGTCCTTTTAAGGAGGTTAACATTTCTACACAAAACCCAACATATATTATTTTTTTACGTAGGTGTATATATATGGACAAAAGATACGGAAAAAATTGGAATAATGTTTTTTATGGCTTGCTTGTTAAAAGTACCATTTTTTTATATATAAACATATTTTAAAAATATATCTCAAACATAATTTTTTTTTATTATATCTCCTCTTAATATTACATAATATATTTTCCTTAAAAATTTGAAGTTGACCTGATTTACAGTAAAAATACATTGGTGTACTTGACATGTTCAGTCATTGTTCAGTCACGTGTTAGTAAGATACAGAGTTACAGTCTTCCAGACATTTCTATTTAAGAAAGTATTCTATGTTAGAAATAAAATAGTCAAGCAAAGGTTCTAAAATAAGATTGAAAATCTGAATTTGATTTAAACTTTGTACCGATATTTAATAATTTTATGCCATTTATTCTATTTTAAAATTTGATAAATTATAATTTTTATGTTGAGTTTTCTATTAAAATCAATTCTAATTTAGCAGAGTAGTATCATTATTATTAAAAGCGACAAAGTTTTCTTTTGAATACGATTGCATTTATTATTCAAACTTCACTTTAAAATTAATTTTAAGTGAAGTTTATCATAGAAGAATAAAATAGTTTAAACAAGTCTAAATACTCCTGTCCAAATACGCATTAAGGCAGATAACCAACTCGTCAAAGAAAATGCTAGTTGAGTGAATGATGCACAAGTAGTAATTTGAATACGTACATGAAACATTGTGAATTAAGCCAAACAATGATGTGATTAGTGAATTAGTGATTAGGAGAAAATATGGCATAAAATATAGGAACAGAATTGCTGAGGAAATGTCCAATTCAACAACCACCCACATATCTTTCATTTTCCCAGAGAGGCTACATACCAACTCCAACATCAAAAGTAAAAGCAACGAAACATACAAAACTTATTTATACTGCAAAAATGTCACAATCTCCCAAGTTTGGAGGTTGTGGGGTCCCGTTAGGAAGCAGAAAGAAAATAGGGACAACACAAGAGCGTGTGAAGACAAAAAGAGAACAACAAAAGCAAATAGAAAAAACTCACAAAAGGGTATTTGATCCATTGATCTTCCAAAAGGTCAAAAAAAGGCTAAACTGAACTCTCTTTAATGGCTCCTCTTCTTCTGTCAATTGTATGAGGAAATCTTCACTGAGATCATCACCAACTACAACCTAAAATAGATACATTTACACATTCTCACACAGCTAGATACAATACCCAACACTGTCTCTCTTATCTGCATCTTAAGGTACCCACCACAAAATCTCAATTATATACAAAAAGTAGTACTATCATTGCCATCACCAATGCTGCTAAGAAGTTCCATTTCCAGCACAAAGAAGTTCTTCCAAAAGACTATAAAGAACTTCAAGTCTTTCTTCTCACCAGGTTACCAAAGGCTTCCAAAAGCTTCTCCTTACAACCCCTTATCTTATTATGTGGCTGCACCAAGCGCCATAGACACCAACAGCAACACAAGTTATCAAGATATGGAGAAGTTGTACACTGACTTCAATGACCAATGGGAATCAGAAAAAGAGAAAGCAAGAAGAAGGATCAAGAAGAAAGATGCGTTGTTATCATCACCAGCAACAAAGCAAGAAAATAATGAGGTTTATAGTGGAAGTTACATTAGCTTGTCCAATGCAAGCCCAGCTCAGAAGAAGAATAAGGTGGAGAAAAAAGAAGAATTTGATAACCAAAATGATCAGAGGAAAATGACCCTTGAAAAGGGTAGGCAGAAAGATTCGTCATTCATTTCAATGGGTGTGAAAGAACACAGATACTGCATGGTGGAACAGAAGCTGAGGGAGTTGGAGATGTTGGACATGAACAATATGGAATATGTGTTGGACATTGAAGAGGTTCTTCATTACTATTCTCAACTCACTTGTCCAGCATATCTTGAAATTGTGGATAAGTTCTTCACGGAAATGTACTCGGAGTTGTTTGGTTCAGTGTGGACTGCTACACCTCGCAGTGTTAACTCTAGGCAAAAGCTGAGATATCAGTGAGAGGTTTTAGGTTTGTTGTTATTATTTTTTTTTTTTCTGTTTCTGAAAATTCTTATCCTCTCAAGATCATTCAACGCTTTCTTGAGTTGATTCTGCGTTTATTGACCTTGTGTTTCATGGATGGAGGATGATAGCTGTGTGTGTTTGCTGTGTGGAAATAATTTAATTTTCTTTTGTTCAATTGTTTCATTAATAATCCATTAACACATATTTCATTGACCTTATTATCAGATATTTTTGTTCTAAAATAGTTCATAATCCTTTCTGGATGTTGCTGTGTTTCATTAGTTGAGAGTACTTTTATCTGCTTAATATGTAGGAAGGCTAGGAACTTGAAGAAAAGTTTTAGGCCACACCTTTGCTCTTGTCTAACATATACTTGTTGCTACTTGTGGTTTATTCATATTTTTGCTATCTTTAAACGTGATAATTTAATATGTGGGTTTATTTATTTTTTAATTAGGAAAATATTTTTAATTTTTAATTTTCTCATAGTCTTTTATTATTTTGATTAAAAAACTGTTATCCTTTTACATAGAACTGGGAGTTAAGCATTGTATGTAAATTTAATGAACATTGACATATAAACATTAGACTAAAAACTGGAGAGATTAAATAAATTACTATATTTAAAGGTAGGGAAACAACAAATTATTATATTTATATGAAATAAATAGATATTTAATTTGGTCCTCATACATCATTAATTAACACATGCAGCATTCAATGGGCTTAATTTTGTACGGTTATCTTCAACTTAAGAAGCTCTTATTGGACACAATTTTCTTCAACCCAAAAGCCCCACGTTTAAGCAACTCATTGACCCAAAATCTATTACTTTGGCTGGTGGCGATCATGTTCAGGGTTGAGTAGGGGTGACTTCATGAGTTTTAATTTGTGGCAAATGCGAAGGCAAAAAAGTTTGAAGGCTCATAGTTCGTCACGAGGGAGACAAATTTAAGGTGTGATGTGTGGTATTGATGTTTGCTGTTTGTAGCTTTTCTCACGGCTTTTAAAATTAAATATATATTTTTTAAGGGCAGACTCATCACTAAGAAAGGTCTTAGTTATTTGTATCTTACAATTTTGTCTTTTATAAAGATCATAAGGTGTTTTAAAAGTTTCTGGGTATGTGAAACCCATGAATAAATATTTATTTCGATTACGAAGTACTCTCAACGGCATTTAAATTGTATTATAAGTTTTACTTACATAAAGTTCATTTTTCTGCCAACTTTGTTTACGATAACCTTATATTTTACACAATAATGGTAAGTACTTGTTACTTAAATATTATTTATTTTGGTCATACATTATTATTTTTTTAGTACGTATTAATTTGAAAGTTTTTTTTAAATAATTATTTTCTGATATTTTTAGGCTCGTTTAAATATGTGTGAGATTTATTAAATAAGGTATAAGATATAATTTTATAAATTTCAGTTAATAATAAAAACATGTTGAGTATGTTATAAGCTTTTTATTTGTCTAACATTTCTGTGACTACAAATCATCCATATGGGCCACTTCACAATGTACTAGGACTTTGATCTCGGTTTTGGTCGATCTCAAGGGACCTGAAAATCGGTTCTCTACTGCTTACAGATCTAATTCGAAGTCCATGTAGCCTACTGAATTTCTAAAGCCCAGTGCTCTGTTTTTAGATTCATGAACCGCTATACAATCACATATAATTTTAAGGTTTGTCAATAACTGGCTATTTTTCTTAGACGTGTTGAAAATGCTACTACATATCTAGTAGTTTTTGTATCTTACAACTTTGTTTTATACAAATCATAAGGGGTTTTAAAATATTTATGCATGAAAGCCATGCATAAACATCTTTTATTTTAGTCACGAAGTGCTTTCAATAGCATTTAAAATCCTATATTACAATTAAAAGCCATAATTTCGTGTATGACTTACAGTTTCTACACACACACACACACATATATATATATATATATATATATATATATATATATTCGGTTGAATGTTTGAATTGATTGTTGTTTTTTTTTAAAAAAAAAATGAAATAGGAAAAGCATATAACATTTTGTTAGAGATCAGACCCGAACACTTTTTTTTGGTAGGGTTATAAAACAGCCACTTGTATATGGTGTTCACTATTCATATGGGCCACTTCACAGTATACCAAGTCTTGATCTTGCTATTGGTTGATCTAATGGAATCCAGAGTGAGTTCTGGAAAATTATTATTTGTGCCACCCGATTTGTTACTTGTATTATTAGTTTTTGGTTTTTCCAGAATTTAAATTCGAGAAGAACAAAAATAAATAATACAATTATAAAAAAAAAGGTAGTATAGAAAAAGTAATCTAAATTATCAGTGTGTATAGATCTTACGATATGTTCAAAATATTTTAAGCCCAAAGATCTCTTATTGGACTCATGAAAGGCCTCAGTAGTAAGAAAGAAGAATGGTTTTTGAATGTTACACGCACAGCCATTTTCCATTTGGGCTTAAAATGTGAAGTGGGAAGCAATGCATGTGCATGCATGGACAGTCACATGGTGGAATTGGTGTGTGAAGAATGAAAGTAAAAGGTGGAAGAAACGTCCAAGAACATGAGGATGAGAGACTAGAAAAGTAAGTACAAAATCAAAGGTTTCCCACTAAGCATGGTGGATTCCATATTCCCCTATCATCTCCCACCTACTAATATCAACCAATTGAAAGAAAGCCACGTAAGGAATCCCAAAGACAGAGCCATGCCAATTGAAAGGAAGCCACGTAAGGAATCCCAAAGAAGATTCCACAGGTATCCCTTGATATTCCAAGAATATGGGGTCAATATCACTAACAAAAGTGAATTCCTTACCCCCCCCTACTGAGTTGAACTCTCCCACTTCAGCCAAAACATTAGGGGAATGAGGAGCTAAGACTTTCACTACTGTCTCCCTCAAATAGCTATGTTCTGGTAAAATGGAAGAGCTAGGGTCAATTTAGAGGGGTATACTTTCAAGGAATATTATCCTAGCTAAGATGTACTACATTGGATTTGCCATCATTGCCCAATTGACCTCATTGCTACCACACAGTACTACTCTCTAACTTTTAAGGCATTAATGCTCTTTGTACAAAAGCACTCAAAATGAAAAATATTTTATAGACGTCTCTTACAGATATAAGAATAAAATAGACAAGTCATAAAAGTATTAGATGATGTGACGCGATAAAAAAAAGTATACTATATTAAATGTGTATTGAGACTGTGAATCGTCGTTCCATCAAAACTTGATGATAAATTTAAGACTTCAACAAAACTTTTGAAAGACTAAATATTGTTGACCAAGATATTGGCTACTTGTGACATATATGGTCTACTCTATATCTACTCTCATTATCATCAAGGATACTTCATATCCGGCTAGAAATATATATTTAAGATTCTTTAATCGATCTGTACAAGTTTTCATCATGTATATTTTGTTTGAATGTAGGATGAAACATAGATGAAAGAAATAAGAGAGAAAAAAAAATGAGAAATAAAGTAAAAATAAGATGAAAAATATTAAATGTTGGATGAGTTGAAATTAGAGAGAAAAAAATTATAATTTTTTTCACTTGTTTAGATGAATAAAAAAGAGTGTGTAAATAAATAATTAAATTATATTAAAAATATTTATAAAACATTCAAATAAATTAAAATCATTTTTTTATTATTTATAAAAACAAAAAGAATTCTCTTGCTTGGTCGCTCTCCCTCTCTCTCCCTCCTCATATATCATTCACCTAATTTTGAGAGGCTTATTTTTGTGGTGAGATCCATAAAAAAAACACTTCTCTCTCTTTTATTTCCTTCCCTTTATGCAATCAAACAAGGAAAGTTTTAAGCTTTCTCTCTATTTTCTTCCCTTCTCTCTTAATTCTTGTCATCCAAACAGGGTGGTAAGGTGATCCTATATTAGTAATTGTTGGATATGATAGTTTACAAAAGATTACCATATTTTTAAAGCAAAATTCAATTTTTGAAATTTGTAGAAGATGATGTTGTTGAAGTGGCAAGTGTGAATAAATTTTTTTACATTAGATAAGAAAAGAGAAATTGAACAATATAAAATATAGTAAGGACTCAGTCTAATAATTTTGAAGTTTTAGATTAGATATAATATACAAGTCTATTTGAGTGGTCTATTTGTAACTTATTAATAAAGATGTTTTCAATATTTATGTCCTCTAATATGCATTAGTGTGTCTAAGGGACGGACTTAAGGTATTAAAGTAAATTGGCAATAGATTCACTCGATAAAGTCTTTCTTGTAATGTAGAGTTTAAACATGTTCAATTGATGAAGCTAACAGCAGTATAAATTGAAAAGATTATTGACAAACAATGACTCTAATGAAGTAGCAAGTGAGTAAAAAGATTATATATTATATGTAAGGGTAAAAAGGTTCAACAATATACAAGTGATAAAGAATCACAAATTACTAAGACAAATTAATAGCCTTAAGATTTTGATTTGGATATAGTATGTAAGAGTACTTATGCAGTTTGTTTGGTACTCATTGATGAAAATCTTCTTAATATTTAGGCCTCTGTCAACAGCGTGTCAATACCAAGACCCATGCTCGTGTATGGTACAATCATATATAGTTTAGAACATATGCATGCTTTGATTTGTCTGCAGTAGCAAGTTTGTTTTGTTTTGTACTGCTACATGGCTCGCTCTCTTTTTTTAACGCGTCCTTTAGTGTTATGATCGATGACAAATAACAAATTGAAGGTTATATCCCTCAAGGTGGCCGTGATAGATAGAGAGGTTTCACCAAAGTGGAAATAGAACGCAGCATCTTTGCTTTGGAATCCAGAACATGTGGAGTGAGGAATGGTGTAAATGATTCAACAAGACAAGTTGCAAGTGGTGTGGTCCATGGAAACTGTCCCTGGCTCTTGCTCAAGAGAAAGCCTCCAATGGAATAAGTGTACAAAGATGAGCAGTACCCATCTAGAAATTTTTTTTCCATGAAGTTTGTTTAAGTTATCTCGTATGATAAATGAAATTAAGGTACTATATTAAAATTATATCATTTTTATTCAACTTTTTTTAGACATTTTTATTAATACATCTTGGATAAGGTTATTTATTTTATTGGTAACTCGAAAAATTATTTTTGATTAAATTATAAATTTAATTTTTATAGTTGACACTTGTTTACTGACCAGTCTATATTCTTAAAAAATTTCTATTTTAATTTTTATACGAACATTTTATTACGTTATAGTTTCTGCTGTTAATAATATTAATAATGTTACGACGATTTGATTAAAATGTAACAAAATATTCGTACAGTAATTAAAATATAAGTTTTTTTAGTGTAAAAATTAATTCATAAACAAATATTAAAAATGAATTTAAAAAAATCATAAATTTTAAAAATACTAATAATTAATATATTTAAGTCAAAGATCATATATATATATATATAACTTACTAATTAGGTAAATAAATACATCACTAAAAAATAAAAATTTTACAAATTCATTTAAATAAAAAGTTAATTTTTTAAAATTGAGTAACAGTGTAATTTCACATCTCAAATATAATAAATATTTTATTTCTTATATATAAAAAAGTTTTCAAAGATTTATAAAAATTAATATATCATATAAAAAAATATAGACTTAATTAAGTATTTTGTCTATATTAAAGTTTCACAAACACTTAACTAATATACCTAAATACAAAGTGTGTAACTTCGTTAAGGCTCAAATCTTATTAAAACAAATATATATATATTGATATAGTTACATGTTACAAAATTATAATAAAAATGCTAACTTTGATATTTTATTCATTCTTTTAAAAGTAAAATAAAAGATAATATACAACTAAATAAAAAAAAATTATTAGTAAAATACAAAGTATTATGAAGGTAAAATCAAGTTATAATACATGTGTTTTTTCAACTAAATTTAGTATATTGTATTCTTTTAAAATTAAAATTAATTAAAATATATATTTAATTCTTATATTTGACATATTTATGAATTAATTTTTATACTTAAAAAAAATTATTTTAGTTTTTATCCTTAAAAAAAACTTGTATGTTATTTTCTGTATTTAAAATAACTAACATTATAGTCTATACATAATTATTTTGTTATTATTTGCTCCAATTCATTCTTAACGTCATTATAAAAGTAAAGAACAAAAAGATGCGAATTAAAATATGATAAAATATTTGAATATAGACTAAAATATAATTTTTTAAATATAAAAATTAATTCATAAAAATATATTAACTATAAGAACTAAATATATAATTTTATTATAATTTTTTTTATCATTATCTTTCTTTTCAAAAATACCTTCTCTTTAATCTTTATTTCACATTAAGCACAATTTTATTTTTAAATACTTAGTTACACGCACTTCCACTATCTTCTACTATTCATATATCCACAATATTTGTTATGACAAAATGATTAATTTTATTTTCTTATAACGTGTTAAATTTTAAAAGAGAAATACTACTTAAACCATCTTTATTTCTATTACAACGTATTATTTACTTAGAGAGATGAAAAAAAAGTGATATTCGTGAATGACTCATTGCTTACATAAGCAACATGAAAAATAAAGCTGATCGACAAATTTTTATTGTATTTTACGATTTCAAAGCAAGGAATTATGATCTTTGACATGTTATTCTTATACGACAAAATCTAACAAAAAATTCTTACAATATAAGATAAAATAAAGAAAAAAAGTGTGCAAAAAAGATAAATGATGTAATGAAAAGAGATAAATTTTAAAAATATTATTAAAATCTAATGTACATGTTTCATCACATATTTAAAATGCTCTTTCTATCTCTGAAAGTAACGATTATATATCTTTTCTATATTCTCTTTAGACCCATTTAGGTAAGAGGCTTGTACACTTTTTTTTCCTTTTTAAATTTTCAATAGTGGAAGATAATGGTAACCTACGTAAATGACGTGACAGAGAAAGAGAGTAGCGAAGAATCTTTGGTTGCATATACGTGTATATCCCTCTCTTGTTTTTCTTCCTTCCTTCTTTTTCCATCTCTAATGCTTCTGACGACTCGTCATGCTCACACGCCTGCATGTCTTGCCCTTTTCATCTACACGTAATAAAGTTGAACACAGGCAAGTTCCGTTTCCATGCCAACCTTGGCAACCATTGTGCATGTGACCATTTTCCTGTGTGCTTAAATTTGGCAAATATCTCTTTGTAGAGGAACATTAAGTACCCATAATTTTGCTCTTAGGGCTATCAAAGCAAAAACAATCTCCTAGATTCGGGACAACCTTGTTTTAGAGTTTACTTATACTTGCTTATCATGCCAAACCTCTATACCAAATCATGCAATATCATTGTTAGTCACATCAAATCCATGGAAGTTAGATTGCGTCCCAAAGCTTCCATGCTTAGTTGATAGGTCAGGTTTTCACTTTGTGATTAGGGTTTCCATTCTCTTTATTATGTCTCGTGAAAAATGATTGTCTTGCATTACTTTTTGTTTATAATATTTACCCATATATTTATTGAAAAAAAAAAAAAACACTTCTCTGTTCCCATGTTTATTGGGTGAATTAAAAAAGTGTGTAAAGAAACTGTAACGAAAAAAACATAAATTAAAATAACTTTCCTTTGTCTCGGATAAATTTTCATTTACCCATGCATAATGAAGATTATCATTTTCTTTTTCCTTTACGTTGTTGGCTTTTGCTATGCCTTATTCAACACATTAATTTTTTCTCTCTAATTTTTCGTGCCTTATATATGTCAAATGAATATTAATATTGAGCTATTCATTGTATAGGATAGCTCTTCATTTAAATTTTTTATTAAATATCAAAGTATATAAAATTATTTAGATTTGTTTTATTCGGATCTCATGCATGTTACATATTGTCTCTTCAATAGTGCTTCTCCACCCATCAATAATAATTATAATCTATTATCATTGTGCGGATTTAGCTCTTTAGGTCTCAAATCTCGTATCACCGTCATATTCATTCTTTCCCCCTAAAATTAATTTTTTATTTTATTGTCCTTTCAGTAATTAATAAACGAATAATTATAAATTTTAATAATTTACATATCATCAAAGATTATATTTAGAATGATATATTTCATAACACGATCAAAACTATTAATCAATTTGGGATTTCTGAAGTGGTATTCATATTAAATTATTATTATAAATATAAAACTAAAAAATCAATATTATGAAATAATATATTCAAGTGTATACTTAGAGTGTTTGCTTATTCGGACCAATTAATTTAATAATAAATTTAAAAGGCCTGTATAATCGTTCAATTAATTTATATTATGATGAAATTGTTTTAATATTAATAATGTTGTTTTTATATAAAATTACCTTATTTATAAAATAGTTTTAAAACTTGAAATTTCTTCTCTTAATTATATTTAATAATATTTGAATCACTACTAAAAAGTTTGTATATACAGACGAATTTTTAAACCATTACAAATGATTTTTGAAATTACAGACAGATTTAGAGACAGACATAAACTGTCAGTGATATCGTCATCAGTAAAGAATTATAGATAAATTTCACAATCCGTCTGTAATTCACAGATAGAAACATCTGTCTGTAATCTGTCTATAATATATTTTACTATTATTAGTATTTTTTATTTATATAGATAGTTATTTTTGACTGTTCCTGATTATCACAATTTATAAACATAATAACAACTATAAATTGGGCATCTAAACATTTAAAAAATATTTATAAAATATAAAATATAAATGTTATTACAAAGGAAGACAAAAGCATCCAAATAAATACATTTAAAAATAAAATACAAGTCTTCATCATGAATAATCTGTATGATCATCATCCGAAGGAGTATATCATCAGTAGACGAGGAGTCGGAAGAGGAATGATGCATGAAGGTGAAAATCGGTAGTATTGGAGCTGGTGGAGGAGGAGGAAGAGGTGTGGAGCTGCTTGCTCTCATGAGCTCAAAATAAGCATGCATCTGCATATGCTGTTGCTTCATCTGCTGCTGAACCTCCCTTTGCATTCTCGATGCCGCCTTCTTCTCTATCTTCTTCTCCATTTTCTTTGCC
The DNA here is from genome assembly GCF_003935025.1 of Abrus precatorius. Lineage (NCBI taxonomy): Eukaryota > Viridiplantae > Streptophyta > Magnoliopsida > Fabales > Fabaceae > Abrus > Abrus precatorius. The sequence continues at coordinate 15,849,792 of NW_020874395.1, read as the reverse complement.
CACTTCTTCTTCCATGCACTTTCCTTACTCTTCCACATCTCCTCATTCTGCTTCTGGAGTTCTTCATTGAAGGCATAGACCTGAGTGCGGACCATGTCCTTCATTTCCTCAGATGCAAGAGAAGGGGCATCTCTAGTGACAGATGCAGGGAACATGGAGTCTGCAAAATGGCCCCCATGCCATAAATGCGACCTTTATAAAGGCCACCCACTATCTGTGACTACATAGCATTCTCATCTACTGACTCTGGATCTTGAGAAGATACCTCCTCAAGCCTTTGAACATAATCATTCTACAGTTCAGTTCAGATAATTAGATATTAGTTTGGAGAACTATTTAATAAATCACTAATAGTGACATATAGTATCAATATATTAATGACTTACATATGTGGCCTAAAATCGTGTATCAACCCACAGGTTTTTGTCCTGCCTGCGAGTGTGTGTCTCCTTAAACAACTCTCCAGTCGTAGGTGGTCTCTTTAATGACTTTTTCTGCAATTCGAAATAAATCACAATCTCAAATATGAAATTATAAATAGAGTAAACTGAATTTTAAAATCACATACCAAGTTCGCCTTAGTGTCAACCGAAGTCGTAGACCCACCAGTATGCAGTGATCTCCCTTTATTAGATGCCCTATTTGTCTTGTTCTTTACGAAGAGAGTTTTAAACTCATCCGTACCCCAATACTCCTGCAAGGCATGAAGAAAGTTGGGTGCTATCCAATTAGCAGTAAAAGGGTCCTGACGAGCCTCAATGTATATCTGTCTTAGTCGCTTTGCAGTGCGACTCTTCCAGGCCTTGCAAATCATTTTTTCATCCTGGGAGAATGGAGAAGTTGTTCTACAAAAACACAATTTCATTAGAGAAGGTACAATCAGTCATATGTAATTACACTTAGTTAAAATTAATTCACTATTATTATCTTCCAATCTTTAAACCATTCAATCTTTATATCCTTCGGCACCTTTGCAAAACTTGTGTAAGGCGCATCAAACATCTTCTTAATCGTATCTGTGACCTGGTGGAGACCTTTCTGTGGTAGTATCCAACTGATAACACAATAAATCAAAACATCAGGACTAACATTCACATAAAATACGCAATGTTTGACATATTTTGAAGGAAACTTACTAAGTGGACCAATCTCATCTCAAAGTTTGTAACGATCTCGATGATGTCTGGGTCTGTGATGACTGCTGCCCACTTACAACTGGGACAACAATGGATCCCTCTCCTGTGCCCTGTGTAGTAGGTGACTGTGTGGCCTGTGTAGTAGGCGGTGCAGAGTGTGAAACTCGCTGTACTGGAGGGGGAGGAGCAATATACCCTGGATTTGGTACCATGATAATTTCCTCCTGTCCCCTAACCTGGGAAGTCTGCATTATAGTTGGTGTGGAGGTCGAAGTGGGAGCCCTGGGTGAAGAAGTGTTACCACGATCAGGACGCTGAGTAACACCCTTCTTATCTTTACCTGTCATATCTGAATCAAATATAATATATGTTTAGTGACAAATACTATAATCGCTATAAAATATAATTAATATTTGTGATAACTCAATATAAAAAATCATGGAAACATAATAAATTGACAAACCTACTTAATTTATCTCATTTACTCTGATAGTTCAAGACTACCTTCATTATCAGTCGATGAAAGTTCATCCATAAATCTTTCCTCCTCATCTTCAGTCATGTCATCCAATTCATTATTTCTCAAAACTTGGGTAGAAAGGTCAATTATTTCAATTTCATTCAAAGGAGAAGATAAATTTGGATGGACAACAGTGTTTATTACTACACATGAAGGGATTGAGTCATCAATTTGATATGCATCTTCATCATCTACTTCATCACTTTCAATTCGACCCCTTGGTTTAGTTTTTATTACAATCCTCCAACTTTTATTACATTTTCCAGGGTAAGATGAGAAATATACTTGTCTTACATTTTGTGCAATGATGAAAGGGTCAAAGCCTCTAAATCTTTTAGTATGGTTAATCTCAATTATATTGTAATGGTTATGTTTACATGTCCCTGCTGGGCGTGTTGGATCAAACCATTCACACTTGAGTAAGACAATCCTTTTTATGGTTTCACCAGCATATTCAAGCTCAACTATTTCATGAAGTTTTCCATACCAATCACAGTCATCATCACTTTAATTTCCTCTCACACTAACTCCACTATTATCTGTTTTTCTCCCTTTACATGATTCAATGGTTTGGAATTTATACCCATTAACAAAGTAAATTGACCAACAATATGCTTTATTTTTTGGACCTCTGGACAAGTTATATAGGTCAAGATTTGTGATACCATTACTAGAATCACGCACCTACACATACCATTAAATATGTCAATTGATTGAATACAGAATAATATTCAAAAGTCGATAAACTAAAATGTTAGGAAAATTTCATGATGTACATAACTTTTGAACCATGATGGAAATTGATTAAGGGATTCGTGACCATATAATTGTTCAAAATATCTGTAAACATTGCAACATCATTAATTAGATTTGAATCACCATGATCGAAAAAAGTCATTAAAGCAATCATAAGTCACTTATGTTTTGAATTGTTGAATTTCATCACAATTTAATAAGATGTGCAAGTGTGCGGCCTCTGATTCATCACCTAAGATCCATCGTTCTTTACATTTCCCAGATACATGACCTGGTTGGTTGAATATAGATAGAGTTGACTCATTACTATTTTCTCCCCCATCATTATTTCGACCAACCCGAGTTCTCCTAGATTGAACATGAGATTCAAAATAGTATGTGCAAAACTTTGATGTCTCCTTTGATATATATGCCTAGCATATGGATCCTTCCACTTGAACTCTATTTTTTATAGTCCTTTTGAACCCTCCAATTTCTCGTTCAAACGGATACATCAACTTGTATTGTACTAGTCCACATACACGTGCTTCATACGCTAAGTGTATAGGCAAGTGCTCCATGGAGTCAAAGAAACCAGTGGAAAGTATTCTCTCTAATTTGCACAAAATTACAGGAATATTTTTCTCCATAACTAATAGATCTTCAACCCTAAGAGTAGGTGAACACAGGTCCCTAAAGTACTCATTTAACTCAGTCAATGGCTTCCAAACATGGTTTGGTAGTTCCCTAAATGCAGCTGGTAGAAGACACTCCATGAATATGTGGCAATCATGACTTTTCATCCCAAAAAATCTTTCTTGTTCAACATTCACACTACGACCGAGGTTTGAAGTGTAACTGTTAGGCATTTTTAAGTCCTTCACCCACTTACACACATCTTGTCTTGTGGTAAAGTCAGAGTATAACTTGTCTTTGGCTTTGACCATCGACCATTTGCAAGTTGTTCCAACATCAATTCAGGACGCTTACAATATTCTTCTAAATCTTGTCTTATCTTTACATTATCTTTAGTTCGATCAGTGCCCATTACAGTATTCATGATGTTGTCAAATACATTTTTTTTCACATGCATCACATCTAAACAATGACGAACTAAGTTATCCTTCCAATATGGGAGCTTCTGGAATATACTTTGTTTGGTCCAATTATGTGTCATCCCATAACCAGGAAACCTAATAGATTTTCCTACTTCTGTTATTTTTGGCAAGTGTCTAACTCTATCCCATACTTGATGACCATTTAAACGGACGGAAGGGTCTTCATTCTCAACAGTTGCTTTCCTAAATTTGTAGGCTTGATGCCTATAAGGATGTTCCATATCTAAAAATCTCTTATGGAAATCAAACCATGAATTTTTTTCCTCCATGTTTTAAAGTAAATGTCTTTATATCCTCCATACAAATTGGGCATGCTAACTTCCCTTGAGTTATCCATCCAAACAACATTCCATAAGCAAGAAAATCATTTATCATCCACATCAGTGCTTCCTTCATGATAAAATTTTGCTTTCTTGATAGGTCATAAGTTACTACACCCTCACACCATAACTCTTTCAACTCATCAATCAAAGGTTAAAGGTATATATCAATTTTAGCCTTTGAATTTTCTGGACCAGGGATTATACAAGTCAAGAATAAATATAGATTTTTCATGCTCATTTCAGGAGGAAGATTAAAAGGTGTAACCACAATAGGCCAACAAGAATATGGTTTATTAAATTGATTGTTTAGAGCGAACCCATCAGCACATAACCCTAACCTTACATTTCTAGGATCGGATGCAAACTCAGGATACATTTGATCAAAATGTTGTCAAGCCTCACCATGAGATGGATGAGTCATTATCACATCACTCTTTTTATTTTCAGCATGTCACGTCATGTAATGTAACACCTTAAATTTAATTTCCATAAATAAGAAATTTCGTAAATTTTTTAGATAATAAAATTTTCATTTTTAATTCAAGTTTCATTAACCATTTCAAATAAAGGAAGGAGTTACAAATTATATCAAACAGTTGCTATAAGACTTATTCAAATACAACAGTTTTTTAAAATAATATCCTAAGTCTTATAGCAGTTCTATCCACCCTTTCACTGAATCTGGTACTTATCGTCTTGATTACCTGAAAAATGAATGTAAGGGTGAGTACTCTACACTACCCAAAAATACACAATCAACGTAAACTCTCACCTCCAGCACATTTCTAATACATTAAACAAATACAATCACAGGCAGCATTTCATATCCATAGGTACAGTACACAAAACTCGTGCATACACACACACCAACCACACTCACTCTGGCACTGTGATCATAGATTTACACTATGAATGGTCACCAGATACCCCCGTCTCACGGATACCACGTGGGCAGTTGCTCAGCAAAGATATCGGTCAGAGGTCTAGTCAGGAAGAGAGTGTGTGGCCCGTGGTGCACCCATTCCGCAGTCGGTGTCACCACCACTCCCTCTTCTCCAAGGTATTTCTACCGTCTTCATCTCCCACATCCGCAGTGTATCGCTAAACCATTCACAACACATTACAACGGCGCTAACACGCCCATTTACACATTCCATTCACGCATGCAGTAATCATGCTTACACACTACACATAACCCATAATTATCGTTCACATTACACGGCCCTTGAGCCTACATTTTCACAATATTCATTCAAATATACGGCATAAGTACTCATACTCATTCTATCACACAACATTTACATACAATCCACATCTATCAATTTCGGATCAACACATATCATGTTCATATATCACGGCACATGTCTCACATTACATTTCTCACCAATTTCCTACCCACTAACTCATCCATAACAAAATATTCAGCAAAATAACAACAATTCATGCACAAAAGAGTAGGATAGAGTCCTCCCTTATCTTGGATTGAAGACCCACGTCTGAACTCAACTATGGAAATGCTCCCACACGACTTTCGGCCTAAACACATGGAAGAATTCTAAGAGAACCCCGAAAATCACCAAGAACAGAGAAAGGGAAGGAAAACAAAAACCCTAATCGTTTAAAACTCACCTTCAAGCGTTTCCCATACAAATTCGAGCTCCAATCTCGCTTCCCAACGACTTTAGAGGCAAATAATCCGTGGAATAGGGCTTTGGGCATGAGAGGATCGAAGGGAGAGGCGCCCTTCCCCTAGTCATACAATCTCCAATCCTACAACTCTATATTAGAAATTTTAAGTCTCTAAAAAACATAAAAAATTAAAAAATTACACCGATTAAAAGTTAGAGTATCGTACTAGGAATACAATGATGCAAAAATCTTTCAAATGAATGCTCCAATCACTCGTAAAGGCCAAAACACTGAGCTCCTAGAGAAAGAGAGAGAGAGAGGGGCGAGAGAGAGAGAGTTATGAAAAAATGAGGAAAGGGAAGGGAGAGGCGCCGTTTTATGGGTTTCAGTCATTACAGACGGGAAAATCCGTCTGTAAAGGGTTTAATGAAACGGTGCGTTTCAGGTGGTAAATTACAGATGAATTTTTCCGTCTGTAAATTTGTCAAATCCATTTACATACTAAAAAATTCGTCTGTAATTTGCCACCTGAAAGGTCGGTTAAAAACATCCATATTTACAGACGGATAAATCCGTTTGTAACTCTCGCCATAAAATTCCCTCCTATTTTTGAATTATAGACGGAAAAATCTATCTGTAATTCCTGTCTATACGATTTCGCACCAAATGGCGGGTAAACTACAGACAGATTTTACAAACGGATTTTAATCCGTCTGTAATACAGACATATTTTTCAAAAAATAATAATAATAAAAAATCCACAAATTTGTCTGTAAATCCGTCTGTAAATAGCACTTTTCTAATAGTGAATTGTCATGCAAAAATTATAATATAAAAAATTAATATTTATATATAACAGTTCCGTACAAGATAATTACATATTTTGTAGCTTAATGATTAAGATCATAAGCAAGGTATGTGAGACATATATATTTGCAATTAGCATGCTTTTGATGATGCCATCTAATAGTTCTACGTGCACCTCTCTTCACCCATAAATAGTTTGGGAAATAGCAACAATACTATAGTGTAATAACGCAAAGTCACCGTCAATGATCATGTATTCCTTCATCAAAACTAATGGCAAATGGTCCTGAAGAAAGATATAGAACACCAAATCATATGGTTATTACAATAAATTTCTTTTGGACCACGTACATTAAAGAGACTAAATAAACATATATAAAATGTATGGTCTAGATTGATGAGCATGTGCACCAACACCATGCGTAAACCTGCATTGCACAGTATGAAAGATGAGCTGGGGTTAATTTTCTATGGTGTCACGTGCGATTTGGACCATGTACAAATCTTTCGACCCTAAGGTCGTCGTAATTGACGGTTTGGGCTCTTGTTCCTGCTAATAACTGCACAAACTTGATCACTAGTCACTAATTCCTAAACCTTAAAAATTGATGAGAGAGTGGGTTGCGATCAACAAGTACGGATACTTGTCTTGTCTTATATATATGTAAGACAAATAGTATCAATAAAAGATCAATGGTAATATTTTATTACTTGTACCATTTTTTATAATAAATTGATTCTTTCTTTTAGTTTAAGACTTACATTTCACGTTGCACTATAGTCTTGTTATATTCTATGATTTTTATTTATTTTTTTATAATATGCGGTGTCCTAATAATCATAGAGAAATAGTTAGTAGATACTCACTAGCAAGGGATGTTTTGTATCTAGAAAGATAAAAGAATAGAAGAAAAAAAAATGATAGATATATATACTAAATAATTTAAAATAATGAAAAAAAAATGTTAAATAAGTATTGATACTATTACCATGTCTAAATGTATTAAGGTAGTAATTATATGCTGCATGAAAGTCTCTTATTATATATGTATTTACAAAGATGTAATCTTTTGATTGAATTATTGACATGGTTGGAACTAAGACAAAATGTACATTATATAATCAATTTCATTAATTATCCATTAAAGTTAACTTTCACATGGCTTTAAACAAAATTCGAACATAGATGCAAAGCACACTTTTAAGTTTGAAATCTAAATCATTGACTTGGTTATATAACATAAAATAACTAAATGCATTCAATGTGTCTTGTATGCTTGTTTCTTCAAAAGCATGAATTTTCAAAATCAATCCAAAAATTATTTTTGACCCAAAAGTGTATAGTATAATCACCTCATCAACCCAAGTAATGGTTGTCTCAATCTCTAACCATCCCACTTGCATTATAATCACTGCATTATCATTATCACAATCATACTTCTTTGAATAAGTAGAATAGGACACAATAAAATTAAATTTAATATCCTCTTGCTATTTCTTCTTCATATTATATACATATATCCCTTTCTTTAATCATAAGAAAGTTTAAGGCGTTAGATCGAAGTTGGTTGTCAATTTAAAAGTCTATATGCTACCAAGCTATGCAAATTAAATGTTATATATATATATATATATATATATATAATTTTATTTTTAACTAATAAAATATGATAAATATATTCTATACTCTTATTATATCATTCTCTTTGTGTAATTCTTTTAGAGAAAAATTAAGTTAAAAATAGACATGATAAAATGATATATCTAGTTTATTATTTAAATATGCATAAAAAGTAAAAAGTTATATAGTATTGTCATATTTTATTTTTTATTTAACAGTCAATTTTTTATTTTATCGTATCCACCAAATAGGTTATAAAATTAAATATATCTATTCTTAAAATATCTTAACCTAACTTAATATCAAAGCGAATATGGTATTTCTAAAATTTTTCCTAGAACAGGGATGTTCATGTAAGTTTTGAACTTCTACCCTACAACTATAGTTCACCTATATGAACGTTTTCACCTATCCTATCGATCCCAATGTCCAAAATTATGTAAAAATATAAATTAAACTTTAGCTATAAATAAATTTGTTACTTAAACATTCTTCATTTTACAAAATTGCCATAAACTCTTAACGGGCCCCAACTCCTTAATCTATTTCCTCATTCGTATGCTCCTTGATCTTTCTTAGCTTTATTGTCAATACAATTACATAGCTAGACTATACTCTCGCCTTGATCACCTCTTCACCATCGATAATCCATAGCCCTTCTAGTTTGAGTATCCCGTCTATTCAAAATATATATATAAAAAAATCTTTTCTTTTTAAAATGCAATGCTTTTGTTATCAACTTCATTAAGAACTTTGACCGAAAGCCACTAGAAATGGTGATGAGAGGCATCAAATTAGCCACTAAACAAATATAGGATGCTAAGATCAAGAACAATGGAGGCACGAAGTAGAGGGTGCTCAACCTGTGGGATTTGTGGTGGTGGCTGTAATTTCACAGTTCCAGAAATGTTGTGCCTAATGGTGTTAAAGCACGGTGGTTCAATTGGACTTCATAAGATGGTTCTCAATTTGGATTTGTGATTTTCATGGTATAGAAGAGCAAGACGGATTCGTGTTTGTTTGAGTTTTGGTAATTCCTATCTCTATAGAGCTTTTAGGAATTGCAGAAGAAGGTGGTTTATAAGAAAAAGTAGATCTTGATCTTTAAATTTGTAATCCTCTCCATAATGTTCGTGCTTTTCAAATTTTCTAAGTTCTTATGAGGACGTTTTCATCACTATTGGATATTATAATTAACAAGCGATTCCTTTTATATATAAGTTAAGTATACGAGGAGAAATAAATTATGCCCTCTTTTCCTTATTTGATAATTATGTATTTATTTTATTTTTAAATTTACATTCAATATATTTACAAACCAAAAAAATCAATTTTAATTTTTTTAACATATTAATTTAAGTATGATATTTTTATCGATTGAATTCTTTTATAACATTTATAAATACTTTTTAATTTTATATCAATAATAAAATATTTCATAATTTATATTGTTTTCCTTACATTTTTTGTAGTTTATCATATGATATAAGAAGGAAGAAAATGTAAATAATTTAAACTTTTGGCTGAAATAAAATCTTATATATATGTGAATTTGTTTGTAAAATATAATGAAAAATTAAACAGTGTTAATATTCAAATTAAAAATGTCAATAGTCCTACCCAGAGACAGCCCTACTAAATATGTTAGTGGGAGTCAATCCATAAAAACCAAAAGAAACACGCTAGTGGGGGAGGGGAAACGCGCTCAAATCCAAAAAGAGAAGAGATGGATGCATTATCTTGAGGAATCATTGCTCATATGTTGGCTCTTTTCTTTGCTTTGATAGCATATAAACATAATATTTATTCTTTTATGATGAATATAGAAATCAACAATATGGGATGATAGGTTGCAAAGGAAGATTAAGATGGGAAAAAAATTAAGGGGTTGTTAAGGATGAAACTAAGAAATTTCATGGGTCAGTCAATAATTAGTAGGAACACTTTTAGGTCCCATCTTGGATTGTACCACTAGAAAAGGAAACCCTTGATGCTGATAGTATGTTATGTTTGTGTGTGTATATGCAGTGAAGGTTGCAAGGTTGAACTTACCTTAGTGGTGAGTACTCGTCTTCTTCATTCAAAGCTCAATATTCCATTTGTATAAGCCCACCAACTCTTACTCGGTCGGAATATATTAATACCGCAACTAACTATCTCCTTTATAGCTATATTTGTCATTTTCGATGAAAATCCAAATCATTTGAGGTTTATCTCTTTTTAAGCAATACTTTGCCCGAGCTGTAGGCACTTGCTCTCATGTTGTAGTCCAAAAACAATGATTTATAGGCACTTGTTTCTGTCGAAAAACAATGATATAATTAAACGCACTTGTGTATAGTTAGCATCTATTGACTTGCACAGCATGCTTCTAATATTTTTTTTTTTTTAAGAATAATAACGAATACTCAAAACTAGCTAGTTAGTTACAGAGGAAGTGAATTACTTTACATGCAATGAAAAATTTAAATATTAGAGTCATCGACTTTACCTAATCACTAATTAGTTTACTAATTATATCATATACGCCCAACAAATATAATCTAGCTCATAAAATATTCAAAAATCTCATGAATGCCAAGGATTTACAGCATAAACATCAAATGCATATTTCGATTTACACTAACGTGAGCTGAATAATCCTTGCAATATAATTATATTTATAAAATTTTATATATTTAGTAAGTAATTAATATAATCAAAATTAACATTAAATATGCTTTAAAAATAAACAAAATAAGAAAAACTTGTAATTTCAACTGCCCTTCTGAATTATATTTCCTTTTCCTTTGACTTCAAAGTTTAAGCACAAAGTATAAAAGTCGACTCTGGATTCATCTTTCAACCTTCAACTAGTTTCATGCATTTATTAATAGATGGATCTATCCTATCCAACCCGCACAAGTGTTGGGATTGGCAGAGATCAATCAAATTAAACCATGGTAGACATTTTGTGGACTTTGAATAGCAATTGTGGTCCGTTTTCCTGATATCGATGGAAAAAGGCCTGGCAATGAAGATAACGATTAAAGTAATTCATCTTACATGTAAAATATTGTAAAAAAAAAGTAACATGCATATTGTATAGATAATCAGAGGGCCACTTTCATCTTCATGGGAACTGGGACCTTTCCATAGTCTAATGGACTTTTCTTTTGATGCTATTGGATTTTTCTCTTTTTTGAGTGCCCTTTTCCAATGTTTTCCATCAGATTAAGATTTTTTTATGGTCCCATACTCCTACCTAATTACTTGCTAGAGATATATATAATACAAATCAGAGAACATGAAATTCTCTCTTAAATTAGAAAACAAGGCCATGCCAAATCAATAGATACATTACATAATCTCTATACGGAAGTCTCGGATGATATAAAATTAGTTTATAAGCATCAATCAGCAGTACTTAAAAAAAAAGCACTAAGAAACTATATTGTCCCCTTTTCTCAAAAAAATTAACTAGCTAGCTAGGTAGATATGAAAATGTACAGGATATACAAATGACAATAATCAACTAATTAATTTCAACCCAAACCAAACTAAAAATACACATCAAATCCTTAAAGTCGGTCATCAACCCAATCCCTAGTTTTCGTGAAAATTGATTTAAGGGAATCACACATTCTATACATATATATGGGGCTCACTTTTTAGTTTTTTCCCTTTTCTTTCTCAAGCTCCTTTTCTCCTTTTGAGGATGCTGTACTCAAATGGTAGAGAGATTGTTGGTACACAACATTGTGTCAAATTAAAGGCACCACCAAGAGGCCAGGCCATCCTCTTTTTCTAATCCTAATTTTTTTTTTTTTTTGCATCTTTTCCCACATCACGCAAGTGGACAAGGGAACTGCAAAACATGCGTGGCCTCAACAGCTTTCCAGCTAAGTTCAATATCTTCAGCAATCCTCTTTGCATCAATTGATGCACCAAGCAGACCACGTTTAGTGAAACCCACGGCATAGAGTCCATTTTCACCCTTCCATCCATTTGGGAATGGTTTTCGGGGCAACCCATCTTTCTCACTAAACATGTCAGTGCCCTGATCATGGTAAATTTCAAGCCCAATCAATATAGTAATATATAAATATTCCATTAATATTATAAATGATGAAAATAAGATAATTTTTTAAAAAAATAGTGCTTTTGAACAACTTTTGTGTGGTATAAACTAATTTCCAGATCTTTTAATTCAAAATAAAATTGGATCAAGTATTACTTAAATATTAAAACTGTCAAAATTAGTACAAAGAATTAAAGAAAGTACCTTTAACCAAGAGGGTACATTGCTTTTGTAACCAGTCGCTAGAATGATGGCACCAAAGTTATCTACTTTTCCATCAACAAACTCCACGGCATTGTGTGCTACTCGTTTAATTCCCCGGCAAACCTGTACACATAATTGGACAAGATCTAATGTTGGAAACAATGAAACATAATTTATTTTCTAATTTTTCTTTTAAACAAAACCTTGGAGGAAAAGACAAATTTTGTTGATTAAGACAAGGAAACAAGATACGTATGATGAAAACTCTTTTAGACTTGATTGGAGGTAGTGTTAGAGAGAATATTGTTGTTACCTTAATTTTTCCATTTTTGATCTGAGCTAGTGTCCCAACATCCAAAACAGGTGTCTTGCCGTACAAATTCTTGAGTTCTAGAGGCCCAAGTTTGGGACGACGAAGGCCAAATTGTGCTGTGTCTCCAAGCATGAGATGTGACATTAGAATTAAAAGTTGATCCACAAAACGTATTGGGAACCACTTAAGCAAGCACATGGATAATCCAAAAGTCGATTTCCCAAACATTTGCTGTGGCAAGATATGCACCTGCAGCATTGAAAAGCAAAAGATCGCATTTAAGATATAATAAAGTGACAAAAAAAAGTGCTGCTTAAGAAACTTTTTAGGAAATTGTAGACAAATGAAGACTAATGACTATCATCTTTTCATGCTTCCAGTTATGCCTGTAAATACTGACAGACAGTGATTCTGTGCAGAGAAAAGATTGATCTTCAACTCGAAGGTCTTATTATTCTAAGATTTTGGGATGCTGACCTTGTTTGCGCATGCAAACGGGTTCCAATGAAGTGAGAGAGAACAGTGACACAAACTCATTGAGGGTTCTAGTTAATAGCAAATATAGTATGGTATGTTAGGAGACTCTGTTCACTCTCCAGTTTCCAGCTTTGTCAAAAGACTATGGTTCTTACATCAGTTGGCCCATCAGAATTGACCATAAAAGCACTATGTAGATTTGGATGGGAACATATATATATATATACACACACACACACATTAGTTTTTCTATTCTATATATATACTTTCCTATATTGCACCTTAAACTAAGATTAATTATTAACTGAATTTCTGGAGAATTAGTAACAAGTATATATCAACTGAAAGTACATAAAATTCATCATACTTTATATGTATGAGCATCCCAATTATGTTACTGACAGAAACAAATTAAAATATATATAAACTTATATTTAACACAAAAATTATAATTAGTAGTAACATTAAAATAACATTGATTTGTCCTCAATTAAATGTTAATCAAAACATATTATTAACATGATGCATATGAGCTGAAGTGCATGTTTGGCTTTAGTTTATTCTGAAGAAATAAATAAATCAATTTTTTGTCATTTTTTGAGAAAGCTTTTATATATGTAAACAAAATAACTTGTATACCCAAACACATGCTTAGTCTACTCACCGTATCTCTAACCACTAGGGATGGGCGAGCATTATGGTTGCAGAGATCCAAACAAACCTCCATGCCTGAGTTCCCACATCCCACCACCAAAACATTCATCCCAGAAAACCTTTTTCCACTCGTGTACTTGCTAGTATGTACAATAGGCCCTTTAAATTCTTTAATCCCTTCAATTTGAGGCTCTACTTCCTCAGCATTCTCTCCAGTAGCTACTATAAGCCATTGGCAAACATATTCTGTTGTCTCCTCTTTTTTAGGCGCTTCACTCTTCACCCTCCAACGCTTACTTACATGATCATATTCAGCACTGACCACAGTCTTTCCAAAAGCTGGTTTTATATCAAAGTGATCAGCATAAACCTCAAGGTAGGCCAAAAATTGCTGTTTGGTTGGATATAAAGGAAAGTTTTTGGGAAATGGCATGAGAGGTAGCTCACAGAATTGCTTTGGAAGATGAAGCCTAAGGCGATCATAAGTCTTTAACTGCCACAATGAAGCTAAACAGTCTTCTCTTTCAAGGATGAGGCTTGGGATACCTTTCTGTTTAAGGCAAGCAGCTGCAGCTAGCCCTGAGGGACCAGCACCCACTATAACTGGTCCCGGAAACTTTATAGGACTTGCCATTTTATCCATCTTCATCTGGTGATAACAATCATGGACACTTTTGCATTCTAGTTCCTTCAAGTAGTCCATGAACAGCTAGCCAAGAAAAAAAATTTCTTGAGGGAGGTAAGAATAAGATTATTTCAAGAATTTGAAGATGTTGATCAAGTTATGCAAAAGTGAAACCATGAAAGAAACCGGATGGCTTCACTTTTGAGATGATGAGATGATCATGGATGGTTTGATCTTAAGAATACATCAGAGATATATATGTGTATATATGGAACATTTGAATATCTCGGTTTTGGAAATAGGGTATGTATTATGAAGTTCTAATTTGCTTCAGCAAAGTGAGGGTGAGTTTGAACTTTGGTTTTGTTTCAATGGAGGAGAAAGCGGGAAGCAAGAGAGTCTCAGGAGCAACTCTAGCTACTTATGGACAGCAAGAAAGTTGGGGAGTAAAGGTTGTTATTCACAAGGGATTTATATGAAATGTCAGAAGTGCTAGCTCATCGTGTTAAAGGGGTTTGGTTATGTAGGGCATCTTATGTTGGTAATAACTAACATTAACCATCAACAACCTTTCATCCACCCCAAAAATAAAAAATAAAAAGAAATTCGCAAGGGTGTGAGAGCAAATATTCTCCAGCTATAAGACAAGTATAGCCACTCAGATCCTATATTGATGGTTGTAGAATAGTACTTTCATCTAAATACATAAACAGCAGGCATGACATGTAGAAGGCCAGTCAATTCAAAGTATGATTTTTTGGGATTGGGATACTGCACCCTAGATTTAGACAAAATTTCACATTTTTCTTAAGGGAAAATGTGGTGACTTAAGTAAAAATACAAAATAATGTGACAGGACGGTGCAATTACAGGATTAAATCTAAATCTGATTTTTTGTAGTTGGGTCCATAAACAGTTATAGACCGCTTGATTCAAAGGCTCTCACTGCTATATTCATGATGTTTGTTCAAAGACACCAAAGGGGACATTGAGTGGGATCATTGGACATTAGCAAATCCGAAATGTTTTGTGAAGAGTAACGATATACATAATAAACCACCATAAAAGGTTTTGCAACTTTTTTTTTCTTCTTTTATTATTATTTTTTATAAAATTAGTATTTTTTTCCTTTAACTTTTAAAAATATTTTAAGCAAATCATTTTTTATTAAAAATATTAATTATATTAATATTTTATATCTTTTTCTGCTACATATACTATTTATTATTTTTTTCCTCATATTTCTGTGCATTATTTATTAGATTTTTTGTTTTAACTTTTTTCCTCAATTCTTTTCCTTTATCTTTCTCTTCAATCTCTTCTCTTCTTTCTTTTTTCTTTATCTTTAAAACTCTACACAGTAAGGGATTATGGAGGTCACCCTAAAATGTCAAGGCAATTTAAAAGGGAGAATTTATTATTCTTGCCATATAAGAGGCATTGTTGTTGATTTAGAAGAGAATTCATGTGATGCAACATTTGAGATGACGGAGAAGAAGGAAGAGTACAGAAGAGGAGGAGTACAGCTGCAATAGAAGCAACTGAATAGGGACGAAATTAGTGATATTGAAAGAGCATGTTGAGGAAATGAGGGAAGAGAACGAAAAAGATGAAGAAGAAGAAAAACAAAATTGATACTAAAAATATATAAAAGAAGACGGTAAACAATACATACACAATACGCAACAAACAAAAGATAAAAAAAAATTAACACAGAATTAACGTTTTTAATAGAAAATCACATTTTAAAATATTTTTAATAATTAGAGAATTAAAATAAATTAAAACAAAGTTGAAAGAAAAAAATTAAAATTAAGTCTTAAGTTAGACGAAAAAAATATTAATACTGAAAAGGAAGATACCCCATGTTATTTACACTTTTTAAGTGCAGATGTAATACAAATAAATATAATAAAAGTTATAAATATTTAAAACATTGTTCAAGTAATAAAGTTCTTACTTGTATAAACAATAACAACTAAATCTTTGTATTTTAGGTGGGTTATTATATCGATATTATAATATCTTATTATCAATCATATATAATAACAAATTATGAACCTCTAAATTCTTCTTCAATATTTTTTTTATCTTCCTTTATCTTTAATGACTTAGTTGCTCTTCATTTGATTTACTTTCTTTAATAGAGCTTTTATAATTTTTTTCACATATATTTAAATCATTTGAAACAAAATTTTATCGTCTTTTTTATAATACTTTTCTTAATATATTCATTTATAATCCTGGTCTAATATTTACAAAACCACAATAGCAGAAAAACCTTGAGAAAAAAGTTGCCCTATAATATTTTTGCTCAATTATAAAATGTTATTTCCTTTTGAAAGCAATAGTAAAAAAATCCTTTTGGAAATTAGCATGCCAACGTCACTCAATTTCTTGATCCATCGTTGTCATCATTCACTATATCTCGTACTCATTCATCTTGCTGTCCGTTGATAACTTAGTATGCACAATTTCGTAACCCTAATAAAATGCATGATTTAGAGGTTAGTGTTTGGAAAATGTTCTATTAACATTCAAAATAGACTATAAAAATTGTCTCTGTTAATTTTGACGGAAAGTATTCTTGAAATATGTATATATGAAAATATAAAAAATACATATATATATATAATATTAAAAATGGTACTAATTTTTAAATGTTTAAATTCCAAAATTATTAGTATTTAAATTAAATTAGAGAAATGTTAGTAAAACACTTTTTTAACATATTTTTAAACATCCTAATTATTGACTAAAATTTAGTGAAAATTTTAAAAAGTTTGAAATAATATCTAATTTTCATTGAAGAGGGTCGCAACTCTAGAACTTGGTTTGAGAAATTTTATTTATTTATTTTTGCTAATATAATTTGAGAATGTTAAACACTACAAGATAGTGTAGTTATATAAATTAATATTAATTTAAAAACTTTAGTTTGGTCGAATTTTATTTTAAGCGAGTTATCTAACATATTTTTAATTTATTGGAATTTGAAATCTTAGCATGTTTATTTATCAACTTTCTATTTTATACCAAAATTACTTTTTACTAAAATTATTTTTTAATTTAAGAAATTGCTAAACATCTTACACTTCAAAATTGATTCTCCTTTTACTTAAATAGCTAGTTTTTATTAGTTATTAAACATCCTGTATTAGCTACAGAGAAATATTGAGATACTACGGTGCTAATGGATTCGTAAAAGCCTGAATCCTGTGAGCATATATGTTCTATTGATACTTTGATTCCTTTAGTTCTGAAAAAATTGATTTTGAATTCGAGTCTAACACATATAATTAATTTCATTAAATATTTAAAAGTTTATTGTTTATATTGATTTTATTTGATTCAAATCACGTGGACTCTTATAAAAATACGTATGATTTAGAAGATAAAAAAGTAGTAATATTTATCTAAAGAGCCAACATGGTTGATGAATCCATTGGATCGTTCTCTTTCATATTTCTATATTTGTATGTCTCTCAATTGCATTTTTATTGAAAAAATCTTGCATCAAAGGAAAATTTCTTAGCCATTTCAAGGACTTATTGGTGCGATGTAAAATGAGAATCAAACTCCATCAGTGCCAAATCATCACACGAAGTTTTCAATTAATGGAACCATCCAAATGTGCCCTTAATCTTATGGGAATTATAATTTACCATCTTATAATATTCTGTAACTTTATATTTAGACAGAAATTAATTAAGGTATCCCAGTTCTTCCATGAACTCCCTTTTCAGGCGTGCACACACAAAAGCCTTTTGATGATCATTTCCTTTGTTTATATATATAAAGTCACTGTTGATACCTAATTTAATAGTTAAATTTTTAATTCTAATGTTAGAACTCTTTAACTCATCTTAATTTAAAAAAAAAAACTTATATATTACAACATTTGAGCCAATCAACTCTTTTTGTTTTCATTGTTTTTTTTGCTTCAACCGATCATAAGATATGTAAATCAATTTTAAATATTTATTCATGCATACTTACTTTTTTAAGAGGATTGATTTCAAATATATGAAGCAAAACAAATTTACGAGAAATATTAGCAACTTACTTTTTATTATTAACTAAAATTTATTGTATATTATAAAAAATATGTGAATAATATTTTTAATTTAATAATTCTCATTAATACATTTAAGTTTTTTAATAAAATTTAACTAATAAAGAAAAATATATTAAAAAATCTATTGATTAACGTGTTTCTAATATCCCTCCATCTCACGTTAACATTAATATCTACCTCTGGCCCCTCAAAGATACATGCATGTTTTTCTCTGCAGTCCAGCTTTGAGGCAATGGGGCTTGTTGGCTACCAATTTTCCATTGAAAGGAGCTTTGATTGGATGTTTCACGATATGTTACATGGTCAACTATATGAGTATGTTAGAGACATATAGTATAGCATGAATTGTCATACAAGTAATTACTACTTATGGAACATGTTATGATGAAGAGATTTTAGGCCATTGTTGGTGGATATCATCACGTTTGAGTCTGACAAAGGGATCTAGGTAGAGAGGAAGCATGGGTCCTTCTGATCCTTAGATCAAGCATATTCCTTTCCTCCTGTACAAAAATCAATAAGAATCCCTTTGGCTTTGCTATAACATAATGCCATCTTCTATGTAATGCAATTTCAAAAACCGTTTTTGTAGTTTCATTCTACCATGAGCACATTCGTTTTAAGCATATTCAAACTTTTAGAAAAGAATTAAAGCTTGTAGCATGCATGGTTCTGTGCAAATACCCAGAAGAGTTAATATCCACGTAGCAGGTTAGAATGCAATTGAAAAAACCATGGTTACTACATTTTACTCATCATCTTGCAAGAAGATCTTGTTATCTCTCGTACATAATCTTTTTATGTTTCTTTTTCTAAACAACAAAAAGTATTCCATGCATCAAAAAGAAAAACGCTAAACTAAATTAAACTTCCTTAACAAGAGAGATGTATAATTGCCATTCCAATTAGGCTATGACCCTGTTCGAATTAATAAATATTTTCTATATTATGGCCATATTTCCGTGAAGTGATTGCTAGTTAATTGCAGTGAAAATAAAGCTTCTTTATATATATATATATATATATATATATATATATATATATATATATATATAATATCATATATACTAAATAAACAGAAACCAAAAGTTAATACGGTGGTGTACCAACTTGATCTTATGACAATATAATATAATTTCATAAGAATAGGACTATTTACGGCCTTTTGTCGGCTAAAATAATTAGGGCATTTTTTTCAGTCAACTACAGAACAGCTAGGAATATCGCTTTAGGTTAAAGGAGAACATTATATTATTAACAAGCACATGTAAACAATGTTAAAAGTTATAATCAAAGAATTCCATTTTTGTTATTCTCAACCATTTGCGTCAACTGAATTAGAAGGCATGCACGGGTATGAACACGTCTGAGCCACCATCTTATTATAATATGCCGCACAAATGAAAAGGCTATGCATCTACTTGAGGTTTTAAAAGCTAGAAAGAACCCTTTATTTTCTCTGGTAAAAGATTAAGGCATTTGATGTATCCATGTGTGTCAGAACCCCTATTTGGCGTTTATTTAATTGTCACTAAATAAGCATAAATGTTTTGCTTACTTTGGACATATATAATATTAGCATGATTCACATGATCCATTGCACAGGAACATAGAATAATGATAATTAATCCCCGTGAAAAGAGACTCCCTAGCCTTTTACAAGTACTCAATGTGCTAGCTAACTCCTGTATCCATAGGTTTATTTCGTTTAATAACGTTTTATGAAAAGATCTCTTTGCATTAATTCAACGGCAAACCTTAATCAGAGAGGTCAGCTCCCACATTATATATATTAACTGTGATATTATTGATCTATTGGAGCGTCTCTCCTCTCACTTTGTCAAACAAATCAAAATCGTTATGAACACTTTCTATTATAGCCATTTATAGCTGCACTATGTGTTTATAAAATTTGTAGTGGCAATCAAAATCAAAATCTGAGTTCGATGCTCAGCAAATGATGATAAAAAAGATGGCTTAGTAAAGAAGTCTTCAACCATTGTATAATAACTGGACAAATCCATCGATGACTTCTTCCAGTGATGTGGAGAAATGTACCTGTTTATTCATCTTCAAGAATAAGTGTAATACATACGCAACCAGACGAATTATTCTTCACAGAAGAACATATTATTCCCATAAAAAGAAAAATATTGGTTCTGAACTTCAGAAGGCATTCATTTATGACTGGTGGAACAAAAGTTTCTGACTATTCAATTTAACTGTACATCCTGAACAAATTTAAAACATGCCTAAAATAAAATTTTAGTTTTTCAAAATATTTATGACTTTTTATTTGATTTTTTATTTTAAATTTTTTAAATAATTTTTTCAAAAATTATATTTCTTTTTTATTATATGATCCTTTAATTAGTAATTTTTTATTTTTTCTAATATGTACCTATGTAAGATTTAACTTGATTCATATAACATGACATAGAATGAATGAGATCATGATGTGATATTTATACTTTTATTTTTTTATATTTTTAAATTTAAATTTTAAAAATTCTAACTTTATAAACTAAATTTTTAGTCAATAATATAAAATGTGATACGATTAATGACATATTTTATTTGTATTATATCTTAATTAAATTATATGAAATGACTTAAATATTATGTAAATAAATAACAAGATAAAGTAATAAATTATTAATAGAGCAAACTAATAGAAATGAAAAAAATTAAAAGAATCAAGGAAAAAATATAAATTTTTGGAGACCAAAACTTTATTTAAGCCTTTAAATATTTAGTCTTTAAAATAAAAAATAATCAAATATAAGTGTTCAATAAAAAAAATAATAAAATAAGAGTAGGATAGACTTCTATTTTATTTTATGCTTGATGATGCTAAAATAACAAATTAAAATATTATACTATCCTTTCCCAATCTAGACTCTTTCACGTGATGAAATTTATACCAAAGAAAATAATATAATAAGGCATACAATAGACTTGACATATATTGGTAGTTTTATAAGAGTTAAAAATAGAAAAGAATATTAAGTAAATAGATATATAAATGTTTGTATATGCGCGTGTTATTGATTTGAAAGGTTGTTTTATACACATTTTGATTATGATAAAAAAAAAATTTAATCCAAATCTATTTTAGAAGAAAAAAAAAGTTCATTGTAAATTCCACGCCCAAGTACTCGTGAGTTACTTAACACAACGTAAATTTTCTAGTCACCCTTCCATGCATCTAAGTTACCTAGCATTATAAAATTTCACAGACTACATATTGATTATCCTCAGAGCTATAAATTAACAGGATTTACTCTTTTAATGTAAAAAAACTTATTTATTATTGATCTAACGTTAAATTATATTATAAAATATTTAAATTCTAATTAAGGATAAATATTATTTTTCACTTTACTCTAGAAAAGATAAACCTATTTAGCATCCGTAGAACTAATTCTAAAATATTATTGATTTTTGGTTTCTCCTCAAATCCATTAATTACATTATTAATTATGGGATTCAGGTTTTGTCTTGCAGACCCTTTCTATGCTGATCCTTTAAAGAGGACCAATTACAGTAAATGACGATTCGAGTAATTTTGAGACGAAGTCTGTTAAATGATACGTGGAAAATGCAACAGCGAAAAGCAATTAAACAATGTCTTTAAAGCACTTTTTCTTCATCTGCTAATTATTGATCTTTGGTTATTCTAATTGACGAATGTGACTTGCACTATCGAAATTACTTTCGCTGCGATATGTATATATATCAAACAACTGAAGAGAGCAAATCATATATTATAATAATTAGCTCGTGATTAACTTCAACTAAAATCCAACAACATAAAGAGCAGCAAAAGTGTGATATACTACATACAGTATCCATTAGAGTCCACATTAAGGAAAATTAAAACAATGTAACTTGTATAATCATCTAGCATGAGTCAATTTCTTTCAATCAATTTGTCACATACCCACGTAGGTACCAACTCTAACGTTGTCCTGAAATGTTGTGTATGATCTTGATCCATTAATTCGGTGCACAAGCTAGTATCATCAATATCCTATTGGACGTTTAGAATAATGCACCCCATTAAATTTGACCCTTTTATATTTCTTAATTAAGTAGCTACTTTCTGGAAAGAGAGCACTTCATAGAATCACAAATCGGCTACATTGCATCTAAACTTTAAAATTCCAAATTAAAGTTAATCAATCACATCATTGTTCAGAGAAAGAAAAATCATAGAGAGCTCAGAAATAATGGGTATATGTGTCGATTTGGGTCTCACTTTCCAACCTAAAACATTCTTTTGAATTAATAAATCTAGTTGTTTCTTACAATCTGAACCGATTCGCGAGTTTCATATACTTCCACTATATGACAAAGGAATCTATGTGGGCACTATATATTCCACCATAGGGAATTATTTGACATCCTCTTTTAAATATGTTTTTTATAATTAATAATATTCTCCTTCTACCATTTTTTGTTTTCTCTTTATAAAACCACTGAAAACAATTATGCATGTGTCAACTTGAAGGACCTTCATACATTGATTTAAAGCGTGATTAGACATAATTTATAAATATTTTACAAATAAAAATATAAGTACTTAATACTGCAGGTGTATCAATATTCAATGGGAACATCGTTTGCATGTCTTCACCATGAAAGCCATTAATGGAAGCTCTTGTGCAGCAAAGACCTAATTGAAACCCGTGAATATTTGGTAGGGATATATCGAAATATTGCATCTTAATTGGATGAAATACAAAATAAAATCTGTAAATAGTGTGCAGAATTATTCTTTTCTTGACCAAATTGATAATATATATTAATATGATATGGGATGAGAAGTTAGCTACGTTAAAATGTCAAGTAGCATGCAAAAATAGGTTTCACAACGCATAACTAAATTATTAGTCAAAGAGAAAGTACAGTTAATGAATTTATGTCACCTATTTAAACGAATCTTGAGAGTCTCCGTATGCCTTTTAGACATGTTTGAGATTTTATTTGCTTCGATTTTTATTAAAAAATTCATTTGAATTAAATGTAAAAATATATGCAAATTGAATTAGTTTAATTTGAATCTAATATTAAAATTTAACGAAGCTAAATTAATATTTTACAGTTTAGTTTGTATAAGTTGTTTATTTGTTTTTAAATGAATTTATTTTTCTAAAATTTATTTATTTTATATTATTTAAATTTTAAATTTAGAATAGAGAGCAATTTAAAATTTGAAGTGGGTTTGTTAAAAATATAAAATATAGATAAAATAAACGTTAATTAGAAAGGTAAAACTATAAATAAAAAAAGTTAATTTGTTGATAGAGAAGAAAGAATATTTAATTAAAAAATAAATACGTAATTAAGAGTCCTACATCATATATTTATACAATATTATGAGAAGATTAAGAAAAAAATTATATAAAAATAATATAACTGAATTATAGGAATCATTTAACTTAATTCAATTTTAACAATAAAAACTAAACTACCATATAAAATTTATTTCTTTCATTTTTTCATTTAAATTGATTTTAATCTTTTCTTTGATCTCAGTTTAACGGTTTAAAAATTGTTGGATTCGATTTTCAACACCCTAAGATTCTGAAGGAGGATGAAATTAAGGTACTCAATGGTAAGAACGGATTAACTCAATAATAATAATAACTAAATGATTATAGCTATTAACATTATTAATGATTTGCTAGCATTGTTTATTGATTAAACATTATATCATTGTACTTTTGTAAATTAAATATCATTTTAGTTAAAAATTATTCAAATTAAAGCTTTATATATTTATTTTAATGTATGCACCTTTAAGTAAGGGAAATTTTAAAACAAAAAAGCAATTGATAAGCAAGTTATTAAAAATGCTATTAACCCCACTCTAATTAAATATGCATTATTAATAAAAGCAAATAAATATAGATCGATGATTGATGCAGCTTTATATCGTGTGTTTAATTTTATTTTATTTTTAAGAAATACACAAGAATGATGGTGGGAATTTATCCTTTTTCAAAATTAAAGAAAAGTAAGACAATTTTCTGTTCAAAAGCAAGAGGAAATTTTAAAATTGAAGTTTCAGAACAAGAGTGAGTGTTAGAACTGGGCCACCATTTTAAACTTGGATCTGCACGTTAGCTTCACCAATTATCCTTTTAATTTATACAAATAATTAATATATTTTATAATATTTAACGTAGTTTGAAAAAAATTGCAAGAGATTGTGTTACAGTAAAAAGAAACGTATGGACAAACAAAATATTAAAACAGAGAATAAATGTGGAAATTTATGGACAAATTTTACTTGGTGCACTTGTGCATTATAATATTTAAATAATTTTTAGTTAGCAGTGTAATTTAGTTGAATTGTCTCGTCATATTCGTTGTGTATTGATTGTATATTATTATATGAATATGATAAATTTTCTCCTTATCATTATGCTACAGACTTCAAATAAGACACGTAAGATGCACTTTTTTCCCTAACAATTATATTTTTCATATGTTAAAAGGCTATTATTGTGATCACTTAATGGAATTGATCCTGGTAATACAGATTTCTAGATAAGATACATTGTTTATTGGTTAACATTTTATGATTAGCTATAAATCAACAAAAATAAATAAATAATTAACATGAATTTATTTAAATTATTGAAATTTACACCCTAATAAATTGAGTTAAAAATAATTAGATTGATGTGATGGAACAAGTTAACATTTTATAATTCATTAGACACCACCGTATAAAAGAAAGAAAACATGAGTACCATAATATTAATGTATTAATGTTATTCATCAATTTTTTATAATAATAATTTTTATTAGTATGATAATTATATTATTAGTGTAAATTTATAATATTCATAAAGATAAATTTATTTCATTTAATAAAATATATACCAACTAGTATCAGAGATAAATCAAATCTCCTTTACTAATTTACTAAACCTAATTCCAAAAATAATACAGATATGTAAGTTTTTGTGAATATTTACTAAACCTAATGCAGAATATATTCTAGCATTTTTTGGTCAATGTATAATTTAATTATCTTTAGTTTCCGCTTTATTTTACCCAAATATCTTTACAAAATTCCTATATAATAATTCTATATTAATTTTTTGCACACTATCCTTATATACACACATTGATCAAGATACTTTTATATTAATTTTTTTTCCCAATCTTTTATATTGCTCAAGATAAAGAACATTGTTAACGGATGTTGGACCATAAACCCAGTATTGTTGATATTGGGCCAAACTAAATCCAATGAAAATTAACAATAGCGAAGCTGAAGAATGGCCAGTTCAATGCACAAAAAATAAAATTGTGACACAGAAGGCTCAGTATTATTATTATTAGCACCAGCATCGTCAACACTTTCTGATCAATGAAATTGTTCTAATTAATTTATGATTTTAAATTCAAGTTTTAGTAAATATGATTGTATTAAACATTTTTTTTTTAAAAAAAACTTACCTCTCTTTCTTATAGTTCCCACGTGTACACGTGAAGGTTAATAAGATTAGAAAAGCAACCCTCTTTGCAAACATCAATTATGAATTGACTTGATTAAGTATGGCTTGACATGTTTTTTTATGGATGGTTTTATCGTTGTCCTCTTGTGAGTATTTTGTCTGGTGGTTGATAGGGTTTGTTTTTGTTAATTAATGACCTACAACCCTACACAAATTACTTGTTTGAATCAAAACACGATACAATTATGAAGCTATTCAGATAAGGGCATGACAATGCAATCTTTGTATTCAAACAAATAGAAGATGCAAAGATTAACTAGCATTGTCACCCAGTGTCATGCATCACTATTGTCTCAAAGTTTTAGTCATTCAATTGTCACTTATTTTTATCTCCGTGAAAACGCAGTTTTAATATGATTTACAATTTGATATATGTACGTCATAATAAATAGTAACATTATTATAATTTTATATGTTTTGATCGATAATAAATAAGATCCATTTCAAGCTAAAATTAAACTTGGGATATTTAGCTCAGAAAATGTGTACCCATAAAGGTAAGGGAAATGGGTCCTAAACCCAATACTCAAAACTCAAGCACTTGGGTAATATAAAACGCTTACGAAAGGACCAGTTCACCTAAAAGAAAGTACCTAAGCCACATTTAAATTAATAAAATCTTGGCAAGAAAAAGATCCATTCTCCAAGCTTACACATGACCGAAGTTAAGAGGGAAAAATCCTATGTAGATAGGGACCACCTTAGAGAAGATGTAAATTTCTCAACACTATTTTTTTATTTCTTCATATCATCTTCATATTGGGATTTAAGAGATGAGTAAATAAAAAAGAAAACCTCCTTATTTTATAGGAATCAAACTCGAGTACGAGAACCATGATCTAACATGTTCTAATACCATTAGCTCCTGTTATTTTGCCTACCCCAAATTCAAAACCATGCTTGAATCTTAATTTTGAATGCTCCATCTGCACTAATTTTTGCGATTATCAAGGCCACATAATCAGGTATTTTCCTGCCACGTACGTTATCCTTCAAGTCAACCATATTTACATCATTGTCGCACAGCCTGAAGTCAATTGTGACCGTGTCACCCCTTGCCACCAGTTCGCTATATATTTTGTTTCTGCTGCATATATCTTCCACAAACTGTTTCCTTGCCGCCATTCACACCAACATTGTCCAACAGAGTAACATGCATCAGGCTTTTCAATAGTTATTTTACAACTATAGAGAATCTAAACTACGAAACCCAAACAATCGTCATCCCATAAAATTTAGATCCGCATAACATAATATATATGTATCTAACTCTAATCTAGTGCTAGATATAAGATATCACCGTGTAACCACTACTTATAATAAAGTATATTTTGAGTTCGATAACAATAGTACTAAGAGGTTAGGGATAAACGAGAGCTTATATTGTCATTAAATAAAGAGTAGGATTTGTATAAAGTTTGTAATTTTTAATTATTTTTCACTTATAGCAAAAGTATAGTATTTAAAAGTGTATTAACGTATTGCTAATATTGTTGTTGTTGATCGAATTTTTCATCCATTTCCTTTCTTTCCTTTTGCACTGTACCTAAAGAGGGGAACTTCTTCTGTCTCTATCTGCCACTCCCAGTCCAGAGTCTCGATCGAGGGTCTCAAACTCTTCACCACCACATATTCTCTAGGTCACCCTTTCATCAAGCATGTTACTACGGTAAATTCACTATAATTGCAGTCAAATATTCATGGGTTTCGGTCAATTAATTAGCTTCTTATAGTGGATTTTTTTTTTCTACAAATTTTATATTATTAGTTCATATCATTATTCTTGAAAATGAGATAATATCTATGGCTATTTTCTTCTCATATAATTTTGTCTGCATGTTTTCCTCATTTATAATCAATTCATATCATTATTTCTCAAAAATGAAACATATCTGTATGTGCTTTTTCCTCATATAATTTTGTCTACGTGTTTTTCTCATTAAAATTTTATAAGTTATATTTAGTTTTCTTCAATTATTATATTTAAATCAAATGTTCTTTTATCAACAAAATCATTTTTTCTTGTATATTTTAATTTGCATACTTATTATATTTAAACATTTATCAATGAAAGAGTATTTTATACCGGCACGTTTCCGTATGACGCACGAAATGTTTGCTAATTTTGATTAATTTTAAGAACAATTGAGATGACAGGTGATAAGAACTTCACACACATAAATGCAGCATTTAATTGACTAATTGCATGTGTCCCAAAAGAAAATATTCCTACTATTTTATTTTTCCTGGTAACGTGGGTGATTTAAGGTCACTAATTTAATTAATATATATTGTGAATCACCACAGACAACAATTTAGCATGAAGCCGTGGCACTAATTTTTTTTTTCTCTCCTGAGACAAAGACTTTCCTAATATAATAATTTTCCAATTGACAAGTGTCACATTGTTTGTTGATTCAAGCTATGCTATTCACTCGCGCATGCACACGTCTCCTACTCTAACAAATAAGAAAGTTGGAATATTATTCAATTGTTGGATCTGTGCTCTGAAAAAGTGCATATTTTGTGTCTTAGAAATGCCGACTACCATCTGGGCTCTCATTGGAGCTTCGTATCAGTATTCTTTTAATTATGCTTTTGCACAAATTTTGGTACTGACCAAATATAAAATGACAAAAGTATTAGCATTATTCTTATTCTTTTAGAGCAAAAGCTTTTACTTTTTTTATATTTTATTTTTTTTATCTAACAATTTTGATCAGTTGGGTGTGTGATGTGCTTTGTGTCTTTTATTTTAATATAAAGCATAGAAAAGTATCGCTACTTATTACTAATATTTGTTCTCTTTTCACTTTTTATCCTATAAATCGGCGAACGTGAATTTTTTTTTATTCTCTCTTAATTTTCAACCAATTGAAACAATATGTAATATTCTTTTATGTTTGACCACCTACTGCAAGCCATCTTAGGTGTCTCCAACTTTTTATAATTGAGAAGAAAAAAAAATATAACAAAATTGTAAGTATTTTTAAACATAATTTCAAATAGCTTAACTCTAAGAGAAAAGTATATTTTAATTATGGACCAGAGGGGCCAAACAGACACGTTTTAACCAGTGTTATGGGCACCTATTTGTAACCCAAGAACACATCTCACGAACACTTGTCTGCTGTCTCTAATGCAATAACAGTATTAATTTTTAGGAATTTAGTTATAAAATTTAGAAATTATAAAAGTTAACTACAAGTTTTGAACTATACAAACTTAATAAAATCATTGAATTTAAAGATTGATTTAACCTAATTTTTTAATACTATCTGAATATATCAAATCGTATTTATAATTTTCAAATTTTGATTAAAGTGAGTTCTTCCTCAACCGAATGAACACCAAGCGTGGTACTTTCACAAACTTCCTGCTACAAAGTATAATTTATGTCAAGATCAATTTGAATGGTATGGTACCCGTAAGTCACACAAATATTTTTACTTCTAGAGAGTGATATTTATATATAATAAAAATATACATTTATGCTTGCTTACAAGTAATGAATTTAATTACATCAATAATTATATGAGATATCAAATCAATTAAACAATATCATAACATTATTAAATCTAAGTAAAACAAAAATAAAGGCAAAATAAAATTGTATAGAGTTATATGTATGTTATAATATTAAGTTGGATGAGGT